>NC_073724.1:21561383-21869300 GCF_023634155.1 Falco peregrinus
GATCCTCACTCTTGGCTGGATTCTCAAAAGAGATGAGAGTCACCGTCTCCTTTCGAAATTAAAAACATTCTCATTTTCTTTCTCCTCCTTCATGTTCCCCTCTCCAGTCCCCACCTCCCTCTCTTCCCCCAAGCTGTTGGTTGAGATCTGAAAAACAGTTCATGAATTGCTCAGGAGCTGGCAGAAATTAATAAAATGAAGCTCATTTATATTGAAATGGACTCATTACCATACCAGCTGCCAATAATTTGCAAGATGGGAATCCTGCTGACAAACAAGGTCCTACAGGCAAGAGGCTTCCCACCTGCATCCCACCACACGACAAGCAACCCTGCGATGTGCTTTCCTCACCTCCAAATCTTTTTTCAGATCTGCCTGCTGCTGCCCCAGAAAACTTGTCCAAAGGAGAAAAAAACAGATCAGGCCAAGCGTTTTACCAAATTTTCCATCCCGAAGCAGCTTTTGAGGAGTTTGTAAGTCAGAAAAATCTGCTCCGAGCTGAAACGAACTCTGGTCACTTCTGTGAGAAACAATCTATGCCACCCGCTCCACACACTGCCTGTGCTCCTCCAACAAAAAACATACTCTTCTTGCATTCATTTTTTCAAAAGGTAGGAAGATCTAGAGTGGATGTTTACAGCTGTATACTGCATTATCCATATCCTCACCACATTCCCATACATTTGAAGAGCTGGCAATATCCTTTGCCACGAACAGATGAGACTATGCACGCACAGCTCCTCCAGAAGAGAAGGATTTATCATTACTGACGGATTCTTTCCTGAAAAGCTCTATTCCTATTAACTTTTACAACTTGTAGAGTCTTTTCCAAATGAAATCAAGTCATAGTTTTCAAGAAGAATATAAGTTTTTCATATTTCTCTTTGTCTGCCATTCATACACACTGGAACGGTCCTCGCCCCCAAGCTGCCTGGTTCATCCCAGCAGCCCAGGCTCTGCTGTAGCAGAAGTTCTGGAGGTCTGCAGTGCTGAAGCAGCCTCAGACAAGGGTTTCCCTCCAAAAAGGTCTTGCAAGAAGGGATGTCCGTGTTTCTCCATCAGGAGGAAAGGCAGAAGCAAACACGAGCACAGCTCGATGGTTTGCTTCCCAGCACAGAGCCCTTCCCCGAGCAGGATGGGTTTGCTCCTGTGGGCGCTTGCTCTGTCAGCAGAGCCTGGCCAGGAGGGAACCTGACCGCACATTCAGACCACCGGTAACTCACCAGTAACTGCTCTCGGGGTAGATGGGCAGTTACAAACATTCACACGTGGAACAGTTCATGTCATTGAAAAAGAAACATCAAATGAGGATTTTCGAACTTCTACGCTCAAGACAAAATATTCACTCCTAGAGCTGACTCCTGCAAACATGTGTGCATACACACATACATATATACCTGTGATGCATGTATGCATGCATGTATGCCGATGTCTACATATGTCAATGCAACTCCTCTTGTTCTTTGAAAGTGTGGAAGTAGCACAGCTGTATTTATTTCATAGCCACAAAAGAGCGCCTAGAAAAATCAGGCCAAGGAGTTCCCACAGGGCTAATCACACAGCAACTTAAGTCAATCCAAACTGAGGAAGCTCGCAGCAAACCACCACAAATGGATTAAATGAATGCATAGTATGGAAGAAAAATATATTAAAGGAGCACCTTGTTATTCACATCTGCTACCTGTGATTCTAGGTACAGCAAAGAGAGGTTTGACTTTCACAAGCTGGGAGTAGTTTGCAATGCCAAGAGATTAGGAAAGAAAAACAGCACACCTGTTCTCTTTTTGCTTGCTGTCACCTGACATGAACATTAATGAACAAAAAAATACAGAAACTGTCGTTTTCTTAAAACCTCCTTTTCAAAGCAGAACCCTTCCTTTCCAGCAAGGAAAAATTAGTATGCAAGTATATCCCCTTGTCCAGGGAACATGAAAAGTTGGATAGAAGGATGACAGCTCTATTTTAATTCTATTTTTACTTTTTGATATTAGGATGCATCATTTTTGTCAGATTCCAAATGCAACTGCAGATGCGAGATCAGTTGGTCATTCAGTAAATCCTCATTTTGAGAAGGCTTGGAGAAGCTCTCGGTAATTCTACCATAAACCATCAGGATGTATACACATAGACAGAAAGCAGCAGTCATTTCGTACAGAAACTATTTAATATTAATCAGTGGCTCTGGGCTGTATTCCCCACCCACAGTCCCAGTTCCATGCCATTGTAACTCCAGTGTTCGATCCTGTCTCCTGAGATGGAGAATCAGGCCCTTTATTTGTAACTGGAGGCCACATTTTGTTAGCCTGTATTACCTCTAGTTAACATGAATTGCTGCCGAAATCAATCTATCAAATCATCCACCCCGAGAAGAAGGTAAATGCTCTAGTATGCTCCAGGGTCCTGGTGTGCTGACAACTCTGGCTCTTCCCGTCCCACGCCCCTGGGGCACCCTCCACAAAATGAAACACTGCAACCCACAGGAGATGGGTGGGTGGGTGGGTGGCTGGAAGGAAGGAAGGAAGGGAGGGAGGGAGGGAGGGAGGCTGCTCTGTACCTAGATCTCTGTCTGAGATGGCTTTCTGTGACAGGGCTGGATACAAACAAGGTTGTAGGGACCATCCAGACATCAGCAAGAATTGGTCAGCAAAGCTGCAACTGCAAAACCTCTTTGCAGCTGTCCCACTAACACGCAACCTCCGTGTCTGTCACGGTTAGGAGAACAATGCTGGGTGAGCGTTCCAGATGAAGAGGAGGGGAAAGAAAAACAAACCCACGTTCTCTTTGTGGAGAACTCATAAAGGAAAGATGTGGGAAGCCTTGTTCCTCCAGCTGTAGCACCACACCTATGAGAATTTCTAAGGGAGGAAAGAAAAGGCAAAAAGAGAGGGAGGGAGGAAGGTCCACCAGACCTAAAACTTCCATATACCTGACAGTCAGCCATCCCCAAATCCCAGCTAAAGACAACAAAACCAGAAGCACGGCACTGACAAAGCACCATGGAGCCTTGGTAATAAATTAATGGAAGATAAGAGCAGGTAGCCCAAGGGAAAGCCCCTCTTCAGGGTCTCTATATTTATACAAGGGGATGTGAATAATTGACACGGCTGTGGGTTTGTTTGGTTTTTAATCATTTTTACAAGTATCTGAATGTGTTTTTAAGTCATTCTCCTTCCCCTCCCTTTTATTTTTAATGGTGGGAAAATCCCCTTTTCTTCCCTAGGGGAAATCTGCAAGGTTTTACTCGTTTACAGAAAAGGGCAAAGCAGGGGAAGGATTCTAATTTCAGATCATCAGACACAAGTAAATCTATGGGAAGCCACAAGGGCAACTCCCTGGAGCCTGTGGGGCAGATGAACAGCAGCTTGCGCACTGCGTCCTGGGAGCAGAGGGGTTTTATAACCTGCTCCGGGGAGCTGCAGCCAGCACTAAGTCACGAGGGAGCTGCAGGGAAGAAGGAGCCCACTTGGCCTTCATGAAGGACGAGAATGAGAAAGGTAGCTACAAGGACTGCATGTGCATTTATGTGTTACTTAAAAAAGTAAAAAGAATGCCCAAAATGCAGCTGAAATAAAAATAAGGTGCGGTTTGTTTGTTTACCTTTAGGTTATACATTATTGTTATTACACTTTGCTTGAAAAGACCTTCACGGTTGTGCCAGATGAGCAGAAAACTGCTGATACACAATGAGGATGGGACGTGCCAAATGCATTAAAAAAACCCTTTATTTAGAATTAACAAGAAACTGTTCAGACCAGGAGACAGAGCCCCAGACTGATCCATCAGAGCTCTCACCGTGCAGCTGAGGATGGGCAGCTGGAGGAGGGAGGAGGGAGAAGCGGAGTGGGACATGGCAGACTGTTCATGCACAGAAGAATCACCTTGTGCCACAGTCTCGGCGATAAAAATTGAAACTCTTGGCTTGAGTGACCAGGCAGATGCTGAGGCAGGATGTGAAGGATTAAAATGCTGTGGAAAAAAATTAAGGCCAATAATTCGGGGAGGGGGAATTGGAGAGGAAGCATTTAGTGTATATCCTCACTTAAGCACAGAGCTGAATAACCTGATTTTCAAGCAGTGCTGAAGACCTCACACAGATCATTAAGATAGTGCCTGAGATATGAAGACAAGTATCTAATTTTAGATACCTCAACTTAAGTACCGGGGAGGGATTCCAGAGGTCTACAGAAAAACAGGTGGCAAATCAAAACTGGGCAAACGCACGATCAGAGCAGCTTTCACATTTTCGTTGCACTCACTCTGACAGAGAATGAGGTACAAAACCGTTTTAAAGTATGCTTTATAATTAGTAGAAAGGACGTAAAAGTAACAACTTCCTTCATGAGGCCACAAGGGAAGCATAATAAGGAAAAGTACTGAAACAGAGGATGTCCTTTTAAGTTTATAGCATGCCTTGCAGATGTTTTGGTACCAGTTTCTCTCCCCATGAGCTCCTACCTTTAAATCAGTACCTCACAGGATTCAGCCCTCACTGAAATTGTTTGCCAGGGCTAGTGTGCCGGGCAAGGGGGGAGACGCGCCAGCAGCAGGGCTCGATTCCTGCCCGGCAGCCTGCCTCATGTGCACCCCGGGCAAGCCAGAGATACTTCCCACAGCTCCTTTTCCTCTGTGAAGTGTGAATACAGCGCTCTCATCAGCTGCAGAAAGACCCAAGATGGCCATATCCCCGATTTAAAAGGGCACTGGGTGACTCCAAGGAGGGATGCCATGTTTAACCAGCAGAAAGCACACGTTAAACATCCCATTCTTCCTGAAAATAAGAGAGCTTATTGCCTGGTGTGTCAGCAACACCACAGTCTGGTTGCTCTGGCGGGACAGGGCCAGGCAGAGATGTTAGTGGGACAGGGCGAGGTGCAGATGCTTGGGACAGCAGTTCACCCAGGCCAAAAAATAGGACTGCCAGCCTCAGCCTGCACTGAGTGCTCCCACTGGTGCTGCCGGAGGGGACGGGAGAAACAAAAAGGAGCCCCAGGTGAAGAGGCAGCCCTGCTTCACAAAACCCAACACTGGGAATTACAACTGCTGTTTATTCAGAGCCTGGGAGGAGAGGAGAGGAAAGCGAGCATATGACCAAATGGCTGCTGTTTTCACCTAGTGTGATGGTATCAACCGCAACAGAGCAGGTTTCTCAGCCTAGCATTACCATAGTATAAGACCTTGCTGTTCCTCCAGCAGAAAAAAAAGAAAACATCCATGCAAAACTCGGCTGGTCTGCACCAGCTTGGCACTGTCGAAGTTAAATTAAGCATTCAGATTTTATCTTGCACGTCCTGACAGAACCTGATCACTCAAACGCTGTCGCAGAGATGTATCCACATTGCAGTTAGGTTTATCTGGGTCTACCGGTTTTAGTCACAACTCGCACATCACATCTCCTGACACAGCTCCTGCTGATAGCTCTTCCCCACGGCAGGAACACACAACACCAAAGGCCGCAGTCTGGGTGTTGCTTCTTTAATTAAGAGGGGGCAAAACCCATGAGGGATGGTAATCCTGGGGGAAGACACCCTCAGGGCTCAGGGGGTGAGCCCCCCACCCCCGGAACAGGCCAGGGAGCAAAGAGCCCTGCCATGGAGTGGGGAAGACAACCAATCGGCAAATGTTTTTGAGAGGAAAAGCCAAAACTACCAGAAATCAGGCTAAGGAGGCTTTGTGATGGAAAGCTGAAGCCTGTCACTGAACCAAGCCCTGAATGTGGCCTCAAAATAAAATGAATGTTATGCCTTCATTTTCAGTAAGGGCATGGGGGAGCAAGGCACGTAAATCACCACATCTGAGGTATCTGAGGAGCAAAAATCAAAGCGTTCAAAATGTGACAGTCAGCAGGAGTTTTGAATCTGCATCCCAAAGCTATGAGAAAAGCGGTGCAAGCAACCACAGGGATATGGACAAGAATTTTTAGATTAAAACCCGTGGATCAGGATCCTGCCCGAGACTGGAGAACAAGTGATCCCAGCAATGACATATCCATCTGTCTGGCCTCAATGGCATGCAAGGCTGGAGAGCACATCTGAGAGACAGAACAGGGAATGACATGGGAAGGAACGGGAAACCGAATAAAATGCAGTATGGGTTGTGGCATGTTACTCTGCTTTCTCCAGCAAAATGACCTATTTTCCAGGGGAGGAAAGGGCAGAAGATACCTTTCCAGGAAACTACTAGTTAAGATGAAGATGACAAAAACTGGCATAGGAATTATGATATGCATAAGAAACTTTGCAAAGAGGCTGTGCTGAAAGCAGAATTATCTGGCTAAAGGAACCAGGTTTTTTAATGTTTTCAATGATGACACACAAAGTAAAAAATGTACCAGTGACTTGTGCTGATGACACAAAGCTAGAAAAAGTCACAGTACAGAAAAACCTTTTGTCTTGTATTGATCCCAGAGGACAATAAACTCCCGATGTGATAAAAATGATGAAAAAGCAAATGTAATCAAAAGATGCACCAAGCAAGACTTGCCCAGGAGAAACAGGAGTCAGTGTTGCCACAGAAGACATTGACCTCATCTGGAATAACATGTGCAATCCTCGTCATCCACGGCAAAGGTTAATACAGGCCAGACTACCTTCAAGAAAAGCAAGGCAGACACAATGAAGCATTGAGCTTCACTCTGAGAGGTGAAAACAACAGGATTGTCTCATGTGGCAAAACAAGAGGCTACAAAAGGATGTGATTTATGTTCACAGGCAGAAAAGGGTAGGTTAAAAAAATCATAAATTCAAATAGTTGTATTCATAGTAATTTCATCCTAACAAAACAAGCAAGGCAAGGTTAAAATAGCCTATGCCTTCCTCCCGCTCCCTCTCCCCTTCACAAATGGCCTCAAGTCAGGCAGCAGTCCCTGGTACTCGGCTCAAGCAGAGACCTGCCTAAAAGCAGCCAGCCCCCAGCATGTGCATGGAATCTCCCATGACAAGAGATGCACAGCAGGCAGGTCCCCAGCTGGCGCTGGCCCCGGGAGTTGAAGGAACAAGCCAGGGCAGTCTCTCTCTCAGACAAGTGTCAATGGACAAGGACTGAAGACTACCCAAGTTTTGCACAATTAATTCTCTTAGACAGCTTGAACTTTGCCTGTGGAATAACAAAACTGCAGTCAAATGGGAACCAAGCACGTAGCAAAGAGGCAGCTCTGTGCACCAAGCGACCCCAGTGGATCCAGCTGACTTGTTCAGATGATTACTGCCCTGGATTTCACGAACTGACCAACTTTAGTGGGATCCAGGGAGCACAGTTGCATCAAGGGAGAGAGCTCGTCCTTTCAAAAGATGTGAAACTCAAGCTGTTCCTGAGCAATATGAAAAAAGTAACATATTGATGCTTTGGACTGATCTTCTATAGTTTGGCAGCCACAGTAGTTGGCTCCAGTTCTCTGGCTTTGCAAACTATGGTCAATAAAGGTAAAATGTTGTTGCTGGCACACATAAGCTACCTGCAATTAGTGCAAAGCCAGCACTGCCAGATGACCAGCTGTGGGTCTTGTACCTTCGAGCTCCTGACATCCTACAGAGCAGAATGCCAAAAAGAGCTTCAGTTCTTCTTCAGAAAACCATTCAACAAGTGTCACCAGAGAAGGTGCAAGGAGAGGTCTTCCAAATCCTAGGTGAGAATTTTCCACCACCAGGCTCTCATTTTCTCTTAGTGCCTCGATATTTAAAGATGATACAAAAAGCATAAGCAACTAGTTACAAGACAAACTGAGGACACCTGTTCCAAGAACATCCAATAATATAGTAACTCAAGAAAGCCTCCTGTGAAGGTGCGTCCCACAGGAGAGGTGAAAAATGGAGATTTTGGGCTCATCAGACAGAGGACTTCCATCTGTATCTCCCTGGTTTTGGAGGAGTGACATCCTCTTGGGTATAGATAGGATGGAAAGCAGCACACGGCTGCATGCACATGTGCAGGGGTGAGGGTGGGGAAGCCACTCTTTTTCTACTTCAGTAGTCTGTCTCACAATTAAGTTTTCAGTTAAGAATGCTGAGTGAATTTAAGTCAAATCTGTAGTTGTAGCGATCACTCAGAGCCTCGGATCCTGCCACGTGTCTGCCTAATCCTGCCTGGGAGCTCCAACGATGCAGTATCACTTGACTATGGCCCTCCACTGCTTATAACTGGCTCCAGAGTTTCTTAGCTGTCCCAAACTCACAAACCACATTTCAGTGAATAAGCCATTCACCAGAAAAGAAAAATTGATTGCCTAGCCTGGAGTGAAACATTACTGGAAAGTCACCCAGCAGAGCAACTTATTAGAGCCAGCTCTACAGATGCCGCCCAAGTGAAGCACAACCAGAGCGTTGCTGGAAAACTGCTTACTGTCAGCTCTGGTTCAATGCCTTTTTTATAAAAGAAGGTCACTAATAAAATGTTCTACCTTAATATTTATAAGACATGGTTTTTCTTACCTGTAGCAGTTACTGTGGGGTATAGTCACATAAATGAAATATAATACGGTGCTAAAGCATGAAGTGGGATTTTTTAGGAATTTTAAAGCATGCATTAGAAATGCAAACCTCTCACAAAACAATAGCTGTACCTCTTCAAAAATGCCAGGCTGGTGAAATATCAGCCACACCACCAAATGAAGACACAGTAAATCTACACAGCACTTGATATTTTCAGCAGTTGTAAGTGTCATTCCATCATTTCAATGCTTCACGCTGCTACGTGGCCCAAAATAGTCCTAAAAGAAAATAACCAGTTTCCTCTTTAAATTTAAAGAGTGGTAGATGATTTTAGTAGCTGAGAAAGCTACTGATATTTTCTGTGGCATCATTCCCAGCTCAAATGAAAATAAAAATTGCAGTAAATGTACACACGGTGTATTTGCAGACACACTGACCATATTCACCTATGCCCACACTGCAAGTGAATTATGCAGCCCACCTGAGCTCACAACAGTTCCTGAATTCACATGAACGGCACCTGTCGGACAAACGGAGTGATCTCCAAGCTGCAGGAAAGGACCACACGTGCCCAGTAATTTCCCAGCACCATTTTTGTCTGTATGCACACAGCCCCCACTGTGTTACCAGACAAAAGTAATTTTTACTCAAATGAATGTTAAAAATAGCATCAGGGAGCCTGAATTTCAGTCCTCTTGAAATCCATGTTTCCTCTGTCCTGTGCCAAAGCCACCAGGAGAGGTGACTCTCCTGTGCCTTCTACTCCACCAGCAGCTGCAGCCTCACTGTACCTCTACGCTGATCCTACAGACCTCGGGTAGAAGGAGTAACTTCTTTTTTGTAGCGAGTGGATATACGTCCAAGACAAAGAGAAGACTACTGCCATTTTAAAGGGGAATTTTAAAGGGAAGCCCTTTAAAGAGGGGCCACAAGAGAGAAGCAAAGGTCATCTTTACAACTGAGCTAACCAAAGACTCCCTGGTTTTGCAGTGCTGCACCAGCCTTTGCACCTCTTTTTGCAAGACAGCATTCTTTGTGCTGGTTCAGAGGTCCTTACCGCTGAAGTTTTCAGACCGCTAGTACAGAGTCTGCCCTACAGATGCTCTGGTGACCTCTGGGTGTTTTGTCATTACAGACAGTCTTCCCTTCATAAACCATCACCTTATCACTCAGCACTGATGGGCTGCACATCTCTTAAGGACACGCAAGAGTGAAATCAAAATATCTCAAATGCAATTCCCTCCTCCATTTATTTACTTGGTTTTTTCCCACCACTTTTCAGAGTCAACATATGTACATGAAAAGAGGAGGAGGGGGGAAAAAAAGCCAATATTTTGCACTTTTATCATTTACAGTTTTCAACCAACTCCTACAAAGTCTCTCTCAAAAAGTTATCTTCTGTACATTAAAGGAGGGAAGACAGCTCTGTGCGGTGCAGGAATCTAAGCAGTCTCAAAATTGAGGCCAGATCTACATTAAAAATATTTGCCACCACAGCTATGTCAGTCACAAATTTGATGGAGCATGGCCTCTGGTTATGCCTGCAGAGGCCACTGCAATACAGTTATAGGAGCAAAACTGTGACATGACTTATAGTAAGACTTTTTTTTCCCCAAAAAAAGAAAAACAAGCTTAGAGTAAGCTCTTCCAGCAAAAGCACTGTTTTGCTGGCGTAAGCGCCAGCCGCATGAAGAAGGCTTTGTACCACTGCAAGGAGGCTGCGCTGGTGCACCACACTGGTGATGTGCTGTTAAAAGGTCTCTGGCTTCGCTGCACCCCGCTTCTCTGCCGGTCCTCAGCAGCGCGATGCTTTCCTTCATTCCTCTGCCAGCCAGCCCGGCTGCTCTCAGCTCCCTAAGAAGGTAAAGTCACTCTTTTCTCCGTTGGTCCCTGTTGCGCAAAACCTGGGCTGCTCCAAGCAGCCTCAGGTCGTTGCAACACTCGGCAACACAAATGCTCTCCTTTTTGCGATACCACAGCCGATTGCTTCTTGTCTGCGAGGCTGCCAGCTTCTGGCTACGCCAAGGGTGGGCAGAAACGTCAGGTCTGGTAGGGGAAGAAAAAGTGTCTCCCTCCACAGTGCTGACACCATCCTTTTCTTCAAAAGGAAGCTGTTGAGCTTATGCATACCGGTCTCACTCAGAACAAGCTGCCACACGAGTGATCCAGCAAGCCTCCCGCCTGCAGAAATAACAGCTCTCTTAAACACTTTGCCCAAAAGCCTTAGTGAAATCAGTGGCAAATTAATTCAATGGGCTTTGGATCAGGCCCCCAAAGAAGTAATCAGGTTTGAAGTGTCGCACGCAAACCCGAAAAGTTCAGCCCTGCTTCTGCCATTTCTGAATTGCAATAGGAAATTCTTCTTTGCCTCATGCACGTAACTTTCACACCAAAAAAAGAAAAGGTAAAAGGGAGCAAAGAACAGAGAAACCAGATGCTATTTCTCTGACTTTTCTAAAAAACATTTCCTCAGTGGTCATTTTTGGCACCCTTTTCTGGCCCACAGTCCCCCCACCAGCTGGGCTGTGTGTGAGCTTCTAAAGCCAGCACCACTCGCCCTTCTCTCGGGGGTTGTCCCACGAGGGTTTGGCTGTGGGGAAGGCTCCTTCTCCTCCTCCTTTCTCCTCCTCCTCCTCCCCTTCTCCTTGCTCTGCCCCAGGAGACCTGACAGCCTTAGTGAGGAGGAGGAGGAGGATGAAGCAAAGGCAGCGGCGCCTGCTCCCCTCCCCGGCTGCCAGTTCCCAGCATCGCCCCAGGTAGCAGTCCCAAGGCAGCACATCTCACTTTTCCATTTAAGGAAAAAAAACCAAAAAGTCCTTCAAAGGAAACTCACAGTAAGCATTCTGACATTTTGAAAACACCTTTTTTAACATCTTATATACAGGTTTTTTTAAATACCTGAAATTCCCACAGCAGCTACGTTCAGGCAGGAAACCCAAAAAGCAACCAAACACTCTTCCTTCTCTGCAAAAAGTGTTCATTGCTTTGACAGTCAAACAGAGACAGCGCAGGCTGGAGAAAAATCACCCCTCCTTTCAGCCCTCACAGGCTGTAGCATCCACTACACCGTCCTCCTGGTGACATCTGTAAGGTTGCAATTAGCCACCTCTATTTCTGTAATCTTATATGGTGTAGCAAACAGTAAGTCCATTAACTGTGACATTTTTGTGGGATTTCTGTCAGGTCGTTTGTTCAGGAGGCTTACACGTACAAAAGATACAGAAACCTGGTGGGCTTCCTTTATTCACAGTGTTTCAGACAGATCCACCAACTTGCAGGGTTCATTTAATTACTGATTAATAATTATGTACACAGGCAGTAAATAGCTTTTAAAGATGATAAAAACATTTGAAGAGTAACTTAATGTTCAAAACAAGAGTGACGCTCCTCCAAGCATCACCCGAAATCCCGCTGCACCGATTAATAGGTGGGATATTGTTTAGCCTGACCACTTATCAGCACAGCAGGGAGAAGTAATTTAAACCAGACATGTCTGCAACGCGTTTGAAATGAAACAAATAAAATATTACAGCTGGAAATGTGGTTTGAAGCCAGTTTCTACCACCCCCATTCACCATGAGCTCTGCTTTACCTGGAAAAGTCTGAGTGATTTGACCAGATGGAGGAACAGCGGGAAGAAGGTGGCTTTTGGTGCAGACCTCATTCCCTGGGACGGGGTGGCAGGGCAGGGAAAGGGCTCCATGCACCACCGGCCCAGCGATTTAAGGCTCAGCAGCAAGCAGTGTGGTGAGTGGGGGATGACCCCCAGGATGGGGACAGGGACGGGCACTGGTGTTGCCCATGGGTACCAGTTCTGCTTGTTGCCACAGGTGGAGGAAAGGAAGCAAACTGCCCCTCGCCCACCTTGCCCCTCTCCATCTCAAAGCAGAGGCTGTGCAGCAGCCCCTGTGGGAGAGGGCTGCAAACAAAAGAAGCCAGACACATGGTTTGGTGCACCTTATCTACACCCAGCTGTGGGAAAGGAGGGAGGCACTCCGCTATCACTTCTCATGCAGGTTTTAACATGCCTGAATGTATTCTCTGCCTCTTAAAAAAACCAAAACAACCAACCATGTAAAGGAATGGATAATGGCCTTTGCAGGGTACCTTTCCGCTTCAGCTTGCAAAGTCTGCCCTGCCATGTACTTTGCCCAGCACAGCGTGACTGCAAAACATTCTACACAATGGGCACCCTGAACTTTTCAAGGGAAACAGCTTCCACCAGCCCCACTGACAAATTAGGTGGAGGTGTCTGCTGACAGCTTCCACATCAACAAGGAAAAATGCCCCAGGTGAAATCTGAACATGGAAATGAAATTTAAAAAAAAAAAAAAAAAAAGTTTGTTTACACAGAAGATGCAGGAAGCTCTGGCCAAACCTGCATCCACGTGCATCCCAGGCTGCTGGGTTCACACTTACAGTCAAACAACTCTTGGGGCGCCCCGTGGAAGCATGCACTTAATGTGCTGCAACCTTTTCTTAGCATCTCTGATATGCCAAAAAAAAGGCTACCTGAATGGCTTTAACCAATACTGCAACACGGAGTTGTGTAACGCTGGCAGGGAAAAATCTTTGCAAGAATCATTTAGTTGTGGGCAGGTAGAAAGCCATGCCAACTCTGCCGAGTAATACAAGTGCATCTCGTGGAGCCATTCATAAAAGCTGGCGCTTAATTCAAGGCACAAAGCATTGAGAAAACCCCAGTCCATAAGGCAGCTAACCAGATCTGGAATATCGGAATGCAAGGGGAAAAGAAAGGGATTGCAGTTAATCTTCCTAATGAGCAAAAAGGCCAGGAAAACTCTAGGAAGGTTTTGTGCGGGGATTTGTATGTGCTCGTGGGAGCTCAGCAAGGTTAATAACCTGCTCTTCTTACAACACCGCACGTAAGTACGCAACTTTAGGGCACAGGGCCGACCTTGTTAAGTTTATGTTCAATAGTTCCATTTTGATCTTCCTCCTTAAAGCCTGACATCCAGCCGTGTTTCAAAGAGGAAGCGAGTCCCATACTTGTCTTAACAAGTGTGCAACACCTGCTCCGGCGCTCTGGGGTTTACTGTATTGTTTGGGGTTTGGGTTTTTTTTTTTTAAAGCCTAACCTAACAGGCTTATGGGAAAAAAAAAAAAAAAAAAAAGGGCCAATAACCAGTTTCAGGAATAAAAGAGAAAAAGACTTTATTCATTCACCCCTTTGTTTTCAGGAAACTTAGCCCAACATATCTTTGTCAATACATCATGAAAAATGCAGAAAGTGCAAACACAGGCAGGATGGTGCTTCAAAGGGAAAAGGCACGGCCCTGCTTTGGCTCCCTGTGTCTTATGACCAAGCCCATATTCTGGGATATTTCTGTATCATCAGGAGACTTTTTTTACTGTAACTTTTAACAAGCAGGGAAAGCCCAGCAGCATCCTGCTTGCCAAATAATTTGTTTATGCAATATTTCCAGAATCCAGCTTCTTTTCCCCTGTAGAAATCCTATGTCCACTAACAAGGAAGATGTTTAAATGCTAAAATAGGAGACCTGAGCAAAGCCCAGCACTGCTGTAATGGAAATTGTCTCCCACCAGACTCAAGGGATATTATTTATATGAACACTCACGTAACTGAAGTTAAGTATTGTCCCGCAGTACTACATCAAGGTCATTATTTCAGATACCACCCTGACAAGTGACTTTATTAAAAGAAACAAGATTAAAAAATTATGCAGAATTCCAGACAGAATTAACCCATAATTCAAGCGAGCGGCTTGAAGAGCAGATCAATGCAAAGCAAGGACTGCTAACACACCTATCGGCAACGAAGCCATCCCCAGGCTGGCATTTTTTCCAGGGAGCTTTCAGATGAAGATTAATGGAGACATAAGGACAGCTCTCAGTTTAACCTGTCAGCCAGTGACTTCAGACTAAATTGAATTATGAATTGTTGATCCCATAAGAACGCTACTTAGACATTTTCTTGCAGTGTACATCGCTTAAGACATGAACCATCAAAATGAAGCAATTTTTTGTCTGCTCTGGGTGATTTTGCCCAATTAATTCATTAAGGGAGTTTGAGGGAAATATTCAGAAGAATGCCACATGGTGTGAACAGATAAGATGTCCCACTGTACATATTGTCTAACTTAGCCTGTATTTAAGGCAAGCATTAAATAACAAAACTGAACAACAGCGAACACAGTTCTTTAGTACTACCATAAAAATAAAAAACCAAAACGTTAACTTCATTGATTCCTTTGCTGTGCCAAGTGTAACGTGTTGATAAAATCCTACAGAAAGGATATAATTCTCAAGGACCATTCTTGCGCTACCTGAAGGTATGCAAGTGACAACTTGAAACACTAAAGCCAGCCCAGGCCATGGCACAGGAGTGGTAACTCAAGCCCGCATGTTCAAACGCCTCGGCAGCCTGTCCGGTGGGTTTCGAGCTGTGGTCTCTGCAGCAGCCCACGGGAATCCAGGGGACAGGGAAAGCACAGCCACAGCTGCTACAGTACACAGTATGCTGCCCACTGACTCCTCCCAAGGGGTACACGCCTCTGCTGGAACAGTTTTTAGGAACCAAAAGATATTGAAAGCCACTGCATGGAAGTGCACACTGGAATGGGTTTGAATTTGCATATAGAGAAGAATAAATCAGGCTAAATCACATCCAATATCATGACAGCTAACCATAAATTTTAATTTAGCTGACATGATACCAAAAATGACATCCTGGACTAGATTGACCACGAAGTTGTGACTGATGTCACACAAACTAACTTGATGCTTCAGCTTCAGGCTTGAATACTTTAGCGTGTTGTTAGTTAGACCAGCATTAAGTAAAAGCTCAAAATTCTACCAGTATTTTCCAAGTCAATCTAGATGAAGAAACATCGATGCAACAGCCATCCAGCTTTTCCAAGATTACAGTGCCTTTCATGAAAGAAGCTGAGAAGCAATTCTACATGCCAAGTCGGTAAACAGAATTAGATTTAGAATTAGAAGTATAATAATTCTATTTTAATCAGGGAAAACGGCAGGAATAATTAAAAACTAATAATTGTTATGGAAACCCAGCTGAAACATTTGTTGATTTTAAATTAAAATGGTCGTACATTGGACTAACAAAGAGTTGTATTTAGAATATTTTCGACACTCTCTTACTTAAAAAAGCACTTACATTTACTGCATTTTTAATTAAAAGAATAACCTACAGGACTTGGAAGAAAAATCTGGTACAGCTTTATGGATTACCCTGCTGCAAAGAAAAACACTGTAGTGGCTAGCTCCATTAAAACATCTAAAAGAACTTCATCACATCATTCAAGTGAAATTCAAAACCCTAAAAATATCAATTTTGATTAGTATAAAATTCAAATAATGCTGTATTTACTCCTTTCTCCTCTTATGTTTTGTGATTTCATTGCATTGTCTTAGCATTTTCACGTATTAGCAAGGGATCATAACTATCAACAGGTAGGCTGGTTAGGGTGCGGTGGCTAAAACCATTCCCATGGCTGTACCCAAGTGCGCTGCTCTGATTTTAACTTGGGAATACAGGCTGAGCCGCATGGCTTAACGCTGTATTTCACCATCTCTGCTGCAAGGGCGGTAACTCCCAACAGAGGACCGGTACGGACGGCTGCGGGCAGTCAGTGACTCAGTGCCCAGTTTAATTTGTTATTACAGAAGACAACACCCTTAGCTACCTTTTCTCCTGCGCATTCAGGAACAAGTGCTCAATGCAGAGCTGATGCCCCAGCTGGATCCTATGGCCCTGTGGCTAATCCAGTGCGCACCCCAAACTCTTCTCAGGTAAGGGGAAGGATAGAGGCATGAAGAAACCTAAACTCTGGTCTCCGTACAACTTTTTGGCAGCAAAACAAAAAAGTCAGTTCTTACAACCATTCTGCAGAGACACCGATGTGGTGGTATTAATGACCTCTGCTGCTGCCGCTAAATACCCTTTGCATAGGAAAATCAGCTCCACTGGTGTTCTTGCTACCACTAAAACTGACGTTGCTGAAGGAGGCCAGGGAAACCTCACTATAAGCAGGAAAACTCTCATCTGGGGAGTCTATGGACCCTCAGGCACTTCCAGAGGGACACAGGACTGGCTCAGCCCTCTGAGCATCCTCACAACTTCAGGAGTTGGCTGCCCAGCTCCAACAGCACAGTCCCATATGCATACGCATCTCTGATGACAGCCTAAAGCAAATGGCTGTCTGCACTGGTCTGTGAGAAGCTGGAAGCATAAATGGTCACTTAGTGAAAAAAAACCCACTCAATTTCTATAAGAAATCATGATAACCCAGCCCAGGCACATGATCTGTATGCCTCATGCTCTTAGAATTCAGTCTCTTAATGTACATTTCTGTTTAATCCTCTGTGCACTATTACAATGCCATAATGAAAATAAAATAACAGCTTTCAAGTGTAGCTATTGAGTTAATCACATTCAGCCAGAATCAGTCAGAAAGCCTGAGTCCTCAAATCCACGATTTACAGTAAAACACCTAATGCTAACCGGTAGCATTTCAGATCACATACTGCTGAATAAATTCAGTGTTATACAATGCTGTCCCATCAGGTAGACCTATTTTCTGTTATTAGCCTGGTGAAATAACCTGCAGTACTTACATCAGGCATGTTAATGTTTCTGTTGTTTTCTTCACACTTAGCACCATCGCTTATTTTCACCTATTCCAAAACGTTTTAGAACAGTCAGATCAGACACATGGGGGATGTTTTTCAAAGAAGGGCATGTGCCTTTAAAGCTGAGGACCCCTTTTTTCTAAGTTTTTAAATTCTAGAGAATTCTGATCAATTGCAAGCCAAGAATTTCAGTGTGCTGCACCTAGGCTCTCTGACAGGTTTATCAGTTTATTTAGTTGTGAAGCTTAAGCAAAGGCTGTATCTTATAGCAAAGGTACTACAACAGGGCTCCACTGTCAAACTTAATTCCACAGATTCACAAATATCTTAAATCTCCCTGCATCTCAAATCTCGTTTTACAGATGGAGAAATTACTTTCCTCAATCACTGAAATAAAGTCAGAATAAATCCATTTATATAGGCGAGGTGCTCAAGCAGGTGACATGGTAGTGACAGATATCTAGTTAGACAGAAAGGACTGAGCTCAACACCACATAATTTCATCAGAGTATCAAAAAACACAATGTCATTTTGCTTCCCATAAAAGGTCTCTCTAAAATGAAGTTAAAGAAATCATATGCATCTCCTTAAGACATGACCAGAATTAGTCTGATACAGGCTTGTAGGACCCACTCAATTACTCTGTGATAATATTGCAATAAATTTTAGGTCAGGCATGGTGGGATATGAACCCCAGGCCTCCGGCGTTCATCTATTAGGTCTAAAAAGAGAGGTCAGACAAAGATAATCCTCTTATTGCTCCGTCAATTTTACTAACGGAGACTCTAAACGTGAAATTTGGTCCAGCTTTAGCAGTAAAAAAATTATTTTTTATTTGCCAGCATCCCAATTCTCTGCCTCTCGAGGGGCTGGGAGCCTCACCAAGCTCCAGGAGCAGTGGGGTGGTCCAGCCCTGAGCACCCGCTGGCTCGCTCATGCCAACCCTCCCAGCTTTTCCAGCAGGGAGCTGGGAAAGCAGGCAAGCAGAGAGGTTGAACAGGCCTCTGCACAAATGTATTAATTTCTGAGAACTCTGGAGAATTTTTCTAAAAAACCCATGGCAACAAGTACCGTCTGGTGCAAAAAGGGTAGTGAAAAGCAAGTGCTGCCAGGAAGGCGTGAAGTTGCTGTCTCTCCCTTCTGCACCAAGTTCTGAGTAACATTACGATGTGACTAACGTCTTTCTGTAGATAGCAGCCAGGCAAGAAATTTTATTGCCATTTAGAGAATGAATCAGTAGCTCTGGGAGGAATAAAACCTTCTAAAAGCTTTTATCTTCCCATATTCAAATACACCTTTTTTTAAGAGAACTTCATAAAAGTGTAACTTTAAATACCTGCTGAAAATGCTTTAATCCTTAACTCCTTCTCATTGGTATTAAATGTGGCCAAAACCTGTCCTCTGCTGGGCTTGTTTTACTTCTCTCTCTGACTAACCTAGGACCAAAGCATGTTACGGAGAAGTTAGTGGAAGCAACAGGTAGGCAGAGATTTCGAAAATCTGATGGTACTCCCTTGAGTGACTCATTTTGGGGTTCAATGAGCAAAAAGGTGCTTAAACTTTAAAGGGATTCCTGTACAGAAATAGCTCTCTGCAGCTGGCTGGTCTTGGTAAGCTTGAAGTGAGATGTACACTCTGATGAGCAGGTTCAGGATTGCTCTTTAAAAGCTGGCTATCTCTAGCTCACCTGTAATCTTGTGAAAATTACAGGCAAGATAAGGATGGCCAGCCGTGCCTCTCCTAAACCCACTGTGCCATCTCAGGCAACACAGGCTGGAGAACCATTTCAAAAACAGGACAATCAACCCGCAAGCTTGAGATGAGCATGGCAAAGCTCGAGCAGGCACTGGTGGTAAGCAGGATCCAGCCCCACCCCCCCACACCCCCTAAAAACTCTGGATCTCAGACTAGGACCCCATCTCAGTGCAAGGGTGCACATATTCACAGCGGCTGGCAGGCAGGTCCACGTCCTGGAAATGAACCCAGCACTGACACCATAGGCGATTCCTCAAACATCTTGTTCCTCTTGTAGACAACAGCTCTAGGCTAAAACAACCTAGGGTAAAATGCACTGGAAATGTGCAAACTATTTTCAGTAAGTATCAGAAAAACTTTTTAAAATGTTCCTTAACCCACAAAATCTGTGTCAGTAACCATCTTCCTTTACAGATGCACTAAGGCACCAAGAAACCACCCCTGAACTGTGGGCACATCGTCGGTGGCAGGAACCGATCTCCTACTCCAACCACCAGACTACACTCCCTGCTAGAGGCAGCTCCCTTTCATCTCTTCAGAAAATCAACACTGAAACCAAGTCAAAAGCTAAGTTTTTGGTGGGGAAAAGTAATCCAGCAAAGCCCTGAATGTAGATCAGGAACCAGAAGGTTTACTTGCATAACCTCACTTAGTACATTTAAGTTAGTGTTACGTGCTTGTCTCACGAGCACAAGGCTCTACCTCCCCAAAAAAACACTACAGCTGGAAAGCAACCCCCCCCAACCCTTGAGCTAACAACAGCCTCCACTGGCATCTCCAGAGGAAAGCCGGACTCCAAGGAGTAAGATGCCATGCCTGGATAGCAACTTCAAAGCTCTTCGCTACTCTAAGTCAACCATATACTGCAATGTCCTCAGCTTTTTATCATCATGCCGTCTCTATCGCTCTGCACGTCGTAGTATATAGGATGTTATTTTTTTCTCTTAATAGGTTTAGTTGCAAGTTTGTCTGACCACTCGCTGTCTGGGAGCTGTGGTTTTACTGGACTCCTTCAATTAACCTTCAAGGACTTCAACGTTTTTTCCCCTGCACATTTGTACTTGGCACCAAACAAACATGCATTAGAGTGCTTCACTGTTTACTTTGCAAGATGCATTCCTCTGAAGTTCTATGTTGCTGAATTATGCAAAAAAAAGCATACTCCACTGACATACTTCCTATACGTTTGCAAGTCGTTACATCTGTGTTTTATACACACAAGGGGCATGTTCTCTGGAAATGCGTTTCTTCTGAGGCACCATCCACCTTCACCGCCTCCTGAGAGCTCATGGTAGACCCTGCTGTATTTATACTGCAGTTGCATCTGAAAGCTCCAGTGTGGACTGAAACCGGAGATCCCAGCTGCCTTACAGTTTCACAAGGATAGGGGAGCCTTGGTCCAGGAGTTCACACAAAGCTGTAGCTGTTTGCCCTATCATCGCAGACTCAGGCTTGTCAAGTATTTCATTGTCATTTATTTGGTGCCAATGGGGGAAGCTATACCATGCCTCGTGCAACAGGGCAGGCCCACCTCCCATTTTATGTGCCACCTAATACTTTGGTGGAACCAGCGCACACCATTCGACAACAGAGACCAAGTTTTTGGCAGCCATAAAGTGGCTCAGCCTCCTGTTTTCCAGGAGGACTAACCAATGCACATCCAGCGAGACTCCAGCCGCTGCAGTGTTGGCCAATTCGTTCAATTCGGAGAGACCAACCCCTATCTCTGCCTCTCCTCCAGGCCCATCCTGTCCCAAATCCTTGCCCTTCCCCACAGTGTTCACTGCCAGCTTCTCCCTGCTCCCTTACCAAACACTTCTCCCTGGTAAAGGAGATCCCAACAAAGACAGCTGTAAGGTCCTCGGAAACATGAGGCTTCTTCGTTACCTGTGAAGCCCCATGAGCCCAAACAAGGCTGCAATTAGACCTGCCCCGAAGCCTCTGTTTCCAAATAATCCTGCCCCCTTCTCCCAAAGACACAGCTCCAGCCCTGCAGACGTTTTTACTCTCAAAGCCATGCTCTCAAAAAAGCCTTGATTTCTTTCTTTTCACTTGCCCAGAAGCATAAATCAAAAGCTGACTGTGGTAGGTACTGCAGTTTTCTCATGCTCCTGGACAGCCATGTTCTGTTCATTCCTCCATTACTTAATGTTATTTCAAAATACAGACTCCAGCTGTTTGAGTACCTATGTGCAGATGTGCAACTTTGCCCTCCTCTGGCTTCATTCCCCTGCTGCAAAAAGGCTGGAGGCCACATTTCAGCAGAGAGGCACTGACTGTCCCCCGGCCAGAGGGGAGAGTCCATGATGCTGGCCACTCCGGCAAGGAACAACAAACGGCTCCCAGGGACGCTGCCAATGGGTCCGAAGTCTTCGTGGAGGTCTGGATATTTATAAAGATTTGCCAAGTCCAGGTGGCCCAAAACAACAGACTGCACCTACTTCCTCCTCAAAAATCTCCCATTCCTTTTAATTTCCCTTTAACACTGCCACCCCCCCATAAATTCCAAACTTGGAGGTATGCTCAGGTAACCACGTCAAGCATAAACACCTATTTTAAACAGTAAACAGAAGCTGAAATATCATGCATTCATTCATATGCCTGCAGGAATGACAGCTTGAAGGAACATATCAAGTAGTATGACTTCCCACATTTTAAAAAAACAGGCTGGTAAATTACAGTGATTTATCATTCCTCAACAAAGTACACACAGAAAAATAGTGCTTCCCAGAAAAAAGATTACCAAGCAATCATCCAGATGTTACTAAAGCATTAAGATAAATTTGCTAAAAAAAAAAAATAAAAGCAGCAAGGAAATGAATCCTGGCTGGCTTTTTTGTTGTAAGTTTCATCTGCAGCTTCTAACTGAACTGACTTCTGCATTCTGCGTCAAGTCTTACACCAAGGCTGTGTGCATTTCTGGTGCCTGCTGCTGCCTATGCTCGCACCTCTCACAGCAACGCCTCGCTAACTCACTCTGGGATGCCGTAAAAGCCAACAGAAATGCAACTTTCCTCCCACTTAAGGGGAAAAAAAAAAATAAAAAAGCATTTTCTTGGCTACAGTTGTGCAAAGGGGGGGGGGGGGGGGGGGGGGGGAAGGATCCTTTATTACTGTTAAAAGAAGCACATTAGTCATTTTTAACCAGAACAACCTTTGGCACGTATTACGCATCACAGTGAAAATCATCAGATGTTTGGCAAAGGTTTTCAGTAACCACTTCAATTCACTGCATAAACCTGCAGCGATCACTCCATAATCCACCCCCCACCCCCCCCAGGAAACCTGGGAATAGTTAATGCTTACAAGTCCCACGGGCTTGGCTGGCAGGTTTCCTCCAGCACCCTCGGCAGGGGGCCGCAGCATCCCTCCAGCTGCAGAGGGGGCCCCAAGCGTGGGTACCCCCCACCAGGCAAGGTGGGAAGCGCCTTGCAAAGGGAAGCAAGTGGCCTCCCTGCAGCTGAGGAGCACCGGACAAAGCAAGCAGGCTGATGCACAGCCTCTGCTCTGGGGCTTCCAGGTCTTGCCAGTGTTCATGCAGAACCTGGGCACGGGCGAGGATACGTCTGATCCCTTTGGAGATCGAGACTTCACCATCGAGACGCAGCTTTCCCATCACTGAGATAACCCAAAAATCGGCTTCTCAGACACTTGCCGTGGGCATGGAGCTGGCAAGCAGCAGTCATACAGCTGCATTTTTTTGAACTCTGATAGATCACCCATGTTCACTAATTTCAGGTTGGGAAGTTTAAACCACGCAGTTAATGTCCTTCGACATGCTGGATTTGGGGGGTTTGGGCAATATTTAGCATAATCCCATGCAAACTGATAAAATCTTTCTAGCTTGTTCCAGCTAGGCACACTGGTTAACATGCAAGAAACTGCCTATCAAGCAGCGCTGTTCAAGTGAATTTTGGTTTGTAGTAACCATTAAATACTCCCCCTCCTGCACATCCCAGACCTTGATCAAAATCCCTCCTGTCCTGACCAGGATTTGGTCCCCTGGGCGCAGGGAGGCAGCTGCACCCAGCAGCTTCCCACCTCCCTTCCCGGTGGTGGCCTTACGCAATGGGGAGTCTTTGTCTCCATTTCAATATCTAAGGGCCTGGAGCACACTGAATACACCTTCCCCGCCCAGGTTAATGCAAATGAATAACAAAGCAGTTTTCAGCTGGGAAGCAGACAGCAGAAGGCTTATTTGTTTTCCCTCCAACTTGAGGATTAGAGGGTCTGGGCTGCAGGACCACAGAGGGCTGTTTGCACACCTGGGAAAGTCACGACATCAGGTTTTTAGAGTGCTACGGCAGTTTCTGATACGAGCTGTGAAGCCTCCTCTCACCAAAAGCTCAACTGCTGCTAGGATATTTTCAGTAGCTGCACGGCAACGTAGTGTATGAACGGAAAGACCAAAAAGAGGGGCTTTGTGCATCCTCCAAAAATGGTGGAGTCAGGTATTAACGCAAAATTACACGCTTTCCTTCTTCCCTCCCACCTCTGCTATTTTACAGGCTTCCAAGCACTGCTTTCTGGCCTCGAACAAAATCCTGCAGGCAAGGTCTGGCGACCTCCCTGACTCTTCCATCTGCAGCGATGACTTGCTGTTGCCCTACGCTGCCTGTTTCAGAGAGCCTTATTTCCAGAGGGGTCACCCTTGGCGCCCAGGACAACTGCCCTGGTAGCTCCAGCACTACCGGAAAGAGAAATCTCCCTAAACACACAGACAAAGCTTTGGCTCCATGAAGCAAGAGGCCAGTGCAGCAGAACCACTCACCTCAGCTAGGCAGCTGTCGTGGTCCCCCAGCCCATGCCTACTCTGCCAGCAGCTGTGTGGGCTCCCTATGGCCGTCCCCATAAGCTAAAATGCATCTGGACAACACCACTAGCACTGCAAATATTGATACAGAGGGAAGTAAAGCAGAAAAAGACTTTCATAAGGACAATGCTATTCAAGTGCTGTTTCTGTGCTTGATCCAATATAAAAACCCCTCGACAAGTGAGGTTTTTTCTTGCACTACTCGTATGAAACCATGCCCACCGGTTCCAAATTGTTTGGAAAGGAAAATATAAATAGAAATGCAGAGAAACTTTTACCGAGAAAAAAATGTTTCTGCCTTTTCAGAAACAAACACAACTGTTCCCACCACCACGGGTGACCACCAGCACCCCTCCTATCTCATTAAACCTACCGTGACTCTCACACATTCCTATGTCCACAAGTAATCCTTATGTCCGATCTCTTCATGACCCAAACCGTTCCTGCAATGTCCCCGCTTGCCGACGACACTCGTGCCATTACAGCAGCATGTACGTATGTATGCAAGGCGATTTGTGGTCAGGCCCAAGGCAGCTTACGGAGGCAGTGCTCATTAGCTGTGCCTCAGGTATACCTATGACAATGCAAGGTAACGCAATTTATCTTACACCACTCCTGGTGAAGCTGCACCATGGCACGTTTGCTCTGTACCTCCTGCAGTTACTGGCGATCTGTTTAACTCCGTTAACATCACTGTGAGTCTGAACTCTTACTTATCCCATAATCTAGACCAACTCTAGACAATACTAGAAAAAGCAAGAGGAAAAAAAGCAAGAGCTAAACCACCGCTGGTCTCCCATGCCCTAACCTCCACCTGCCACCCCAGACCTCGCTGCTGGGAAGCCCACCGAAGGCAGACAGGGAGAGCGGGAACTGCTGGGGGTGCTGGCAGCAGCGAGCCCACTGAGCCTCCTGCAGGGGCTGCCTTTGAGCCAAGGCAAGGGGTGCGCACAGAGACCCTCACAGGACTGCAGCCACACAGGGCACCTCAGGCTGCCTGCGCCCAGGCACACACACTGCCTAATGCGCACCCCGCTACACCGCTGCCACTGCTGGGATCATTTATTTGCTTTGTTTTATGAGGGCTTTTTAAGTTACCTGAGAACACTGCATTCCAACTCTTAGTGAAAGCATAATTGGAAGTCTCAAAAAGCAATCACATTAAAAGCACTCTGCAGTGAATCAACTAACAACCCATTTGCCCATGAGCCTCCTGCACCAGCCACAGCACTGGCTGATGGGGCTGGACTTCTGGGATGTGCACATGGAGCTGAGGCTTCATGCATGGGAACAACACAGCCTCTTCCCCCTCGAAGGAAGAAGGGTTTGTTAGTTATCACAAATGTTCCCCCTTTCTCAAGTCCTTCAACACCGTCCCACCAAGAAAGCAAACAAGCAGCAGAGAGCAAGCCTGCTGAGCCAGGGGAAAAGGATGTTCATGTTTGTTTACAATTCAATTAAAATTTGTAATGTCTCTACCAATAAAAACTACATTCTGGTTCTAGAAACTGCTAAATCTTATGTGATCCGTGCCTTGCGAGGCACAATAGAAATACAAATATCTACATGATAACTTCCCTTTTTTTCCCCCTGCTTCTGCACTGTTTGCAGCACAGCTGGGCTAATCCCATTTCCACTGCTCTGTATTCTGACCTCCTTAAACAGCCCCATGCTAGGATGTTAAAACACTCTAATCTATAAATAATATATTCCCCTCATCCAGCAATGGATTACTGGGCCATAAAACTCACTGGAACACATTGCACAGTCGCCAGTTTAACAAAATAATACTGAGAAAGACATGTCAGTAGAGAACTGTCCTCTTTCTTGCCGAATTTTTTTAAAGATTTGACATCACCATTAGTTTTGCATTTGATTATTCTTTTTTAATAAACTGTTTAGGAGCCGGTCTATTATTCTAGTGACCTCTTTTTCCCCCCACCAAAGACCCTTGATTTCTTTTTTGTGCTATTAATCCTCAGAGCATGGCAAAAGACCAGCACCAGCTACGTAACCAGAGCCAAAGTGAAGGGGAGGCAATAAAGGGCTTGCTGCTGCCACACGGCACAGGGCCTCACACACAGGGCGAGGCCATGCTTTAGACCCAAGACAACCTGTTGCCCCAAGTGGGCAGCTCCCATTTCTGCTCCGCCATCCTCCTGTCCCAGCTCCTTGCAGGAGGATGCTCAGGCATTCACTGGACCCCATGCTGGGCCCGTCCATGTCACTAATAATCCTTCAGGGAACTATCCATATTTTCCTCAGGGTTCATCTTCGAACAGCCATTACCTACAACTCAAGCCATAATGCGTGACTTCATTTAAAGATAAATGAGTCTGCTCCAAAGACCGATGTCTAAAAGGCTTTCTCCCACTGCTGTGACAGTGCAAAATCAATGCTTCTCGTCACCACCAATGCCCGCAGGAATCGTACTACCTATTTCCCAGAGCAAAAGCATAAAGCTCAAGCAAATGATTAAATGATGCAAATTTGTGGTTTGGCAGATTTTTTAAAAACAGGCATTCTGGAAAAATAAAGTGTTTCTGTCTCAGAACAAGTTGGAACTCTCTTAAAAACAGACATGCACCCTTTAAAGAGCAAGTTCCCCTAGGAAGTATAACCAGGCATGACACACTTCAGCACTTGATTCCTTAGCTGTTTGCTGTGATTAACACAGCAATTTTCCATACTTTTTTTGTAATGCACTTTTAACTCTGAAAGGATTGGGGAAAAACACGCAACCCATCGACACCCACAAAATCTGCTTCCTTCATTCCACTGCACTAATCACATGTGAAAATTTAAATCACTCCCGCAATATGAAAATGCTGTCAAAGGAATTAATAGCTGCCTTGACAAAGGGATTCTGGTACATTAAGTGAAACAATTAAAGCACTAACATTTCTAACAGCTACAGCGTGACTTAATTCCCCCAAAAAGGTACACATTATAGTTTGCCCTGCACGGGAGGATTACTCATGGCTGATGGGTTGCAGCGCAGCTCTGAATCAGGTCTGAACCCTGCCCATTGGAAAGCAAGCCCGTGCCCCTCAGGAAGCAGAAGCCATATCCAACATTTCTACAGCAGCCCTGAAGACTGTGAGTTGGGAGAGGATGGTGAGCCGGCCTCTCAACAGCAGCCAGCTGCTGGGAGAAGAGCAGGGCCAGGAGACAACACTGCCCATTTGGTTATTAGCCCTAATGCTTAGTCACAGTAATTGCAGGGCCTGGGCTCTGTACTCAGATTTCCTGTCACCAACCCAAGAATTAAGCAATTTAGATTTAAAGATAGTAACCGGTATATAAAATAACTTGGTAAGCGATCACAGAAGTAACTAGGAGAAAAATGAGCAACTCGATACGGAAAATCTTCCCCCAGCCCCTGCTTCTGCAGTGTTATCAGATCTTCAGCAAGTGCCAGAGCCCACCAGATCCAGCTGTCCCACCTTCACTGGGAAGCGCAGCAGCTTTGCCCTTCACAACACCGCCGCTTTCCCCACCTCACAGAAACACCTAACAGAGCTCAATTCAAGTTGAAACCTTTCACGGGGCTCATTTTCAACAATTAAAGAGCATGGCAACCTGTAATTAGGGAAAATAAAGCCAGACAGCCGGAGAAGGGAAGCATCTTTAATAAGTAACACAATACTACATTTTCTCTCTTAGGGAATTTAGCTATTAAGTCCCCAGCTCCCATTCAGCCAGTCTGAGCTCTCGGCGTCTGCAATGAACCCAAAGTGCTTCTGCCACCTGCAAGCAGCGCAAACCCTGGAAAAGCCCACATTTGATGACCTGGTGAAATGCTGCTTGGAGAAAGCAACACCTCCATCCACGCTGGGGAAAGACAGAAGTCAGGAGAGGAGCACCTTACACAGCTTCCTGGACACACAGCGTCTTAGACAACACGATGACACTACACCCCACAAACATGTTTTCCCAGCTTTAGCTGAGCTTCAGCTGCTCACATTCCCCCAGCCCAGCACACACAACACAAGCAAAAGCTAATGTCATTCGTGAAGTAGCTTACCGCTCATCATCAACAGCACAAACATCTTTGCCTGTTGTATTTCCCAAGCCCCAGCTGCCTGTAACAGAAAGGAGGAAGTGCCAGTGCTTCATTCCCCTTCTGCTTCAGAGTGGGTGTAACTCGTTAAGTTTCATGCTAAGATGAGATGGGTCAATTGGGTGTGTTTGAAGGTTTGGGTTTTTGCCATACCTCCCTCCCTCCCTCCCTCCCTCTCCTGATTAATTCCTCCCTTTGCAGGCTTCAGATGGGCTGCCACTCAACCCCGCTGGCTCCCGAAATCCGAATTCCTAAGGACACCCCTCCAGGGTGACTTTAACTCACCAGCCTGGTGTGTTGCGAGAGGAGCCAAGAACTAAAATACCCAGTGAACCCACAGAGGTGACTTACACATCAACTACGCGTGAACCAGCCACGTAGTCCCCCTGCTCATGTTGCTAAACTGCATTGTCCTTGGCATTTCACTGCATTTTCAGGGAGCAATTCACCAGCAAGATATAAAATAAAAAACTTCAGACCTACTCTGCGCCTTTGCCACTGCCCTCAACTCCCTTACGTCCCAGAGGATTCCTCCCTGAGTATGTATCTGGACAGTGCTCCTGTTGAGGACACGTATTCAAAATGCTCAGGCAATGGCCTCCCGCTAAGCTGTCCACAGGTGCAGAAGTGTTTGCAGGATCAGGAACTACAGGGATTTAAAAATTACTCACAGGTCTGGTTTTACTTAATTCACTACTTCCACATAACTGCCTCTGAATTAGGATTTGAGCAGCAGCATCCTCAAGATGAGGGTTGGTTAATGGTTGCTATAAATAAGAAATACCAATGCAAAACTTAAACCATCTGTGTTTAGCCCCCAACTTTCTCCACCTTGACTGCACCATTTAGAGGGGAGAAGAAAACCAGGTCTCAAACTATTCTCGGAATGAAGTAGACAACACAGCAAATATTTTTTACAAACAGAAATCAAATTAATTAACAAATTAACATTTACAACTGTGTGATGCTTCGAAAATGTATACAGAGTATCAAATAATAACCATATCCTTGCAGTTCTGCCCTCTGCGACCTAGCAATGACCACAAATTGTGAAAAAGACAAAACCACCAGGAAAGCACAAAAATAAGATGGCAAAAGGTCTGTGCAGGAGCCCAGTTCTCCCCCAGGGTTATACACATAGTTGTACAACTGCAGTGATTAAAGAGCTGTAGTGAGGCTGTGGGGCTCCACACACCTGGGTGCTACAGGCGCTGGAGGAGATGGCAGGAGATTAGTCTATTTTGGGCCAGCCAGAGACAAGATAGTTGGAGGAGCAATTTGATGCGGCACAGTCGTTCTTACTCACTCCATTATCAGAAACAGGCGCAGAAGCTGAGCTTCCTGATACAGCCGTGAGTTTTAGCCCACTTCAAACAGCAGGTTTGGCTTAACTTCACATCTGAGTACTTGCAGCATCAGATGTCTCAGATATATCTGCCCATGCTTAGAAAGCACCAGGTCCCCCCGTGACTGCCAGCACTCCTCCATAAGCATCGGAGCAGAAACAGGCTGAAGGAGGGACGGGATCAGAAGTACCACCCAGAGAGTACTGAAATGATCAATTAATTTAAACACCAAATGACCAAAGCCAACAGCTCCTATTTGTGGGCCAGGCAGCAGAAACAAATGGGAGAAAGCCCAGGAGAGCGGACCACCTCCTCCAGAAGTTTTCAGCACCAGTAATTAGCAAACCTCAAGCAGGCAAGCAGGTTTGGCGAGTCACAAGTGACTCAGAACGCAACTGGGGCTGCTGCTACCTGCCTTCAGGTTCAGGTTCACGGAGGCACAGCCTGCACTCGCCATCTTCAGCCCATTGGAACAGCCCGATAGGCAAAGCTGGGTTCAGAGCTCTGACACCACCCACCCTTAATCGTTTCCATCAAAATGGCTTCACCATTACACGGAAACCGATGTGTATGTATACACAGGTGTGCATGCACACAAGCTCCCATAGATACAAAGCAATTATGCTCCAGTCCTAAAGGAGGAACATAAATGCTTACTATGACAGATCGCAAGTGATTGTCTGAAGCATCTTTCAGCTTAAGAGGACTAAAGGAGGCACACCCTTTTGCCACCAGCACCAAGTTGATGTGCGTTCTGTCACAGCAGTTTGGGGCATCTTTTCCTGCTGGTTTGCTGCTACCTACAGCAAATCCTTGGCATGGCCAGGGCTCCCAGGAAAACATGAATTTTGTGTGCCCCACACGCACACACACACACACCCCTCCTACTGCTTTCAGAAAGTTTTGGCCAACCAAGTCCTACGTCAGCAAGTCTGAAGTCACTCTGACCACTGGTGGGTTTTAAATCAGTGCACATGGAAATAAGAAAAGCAGTGACTTCCCCTTCTTGTCGCGACCCATAGCACCAGAATACGAAACAGCAAGGAATAAATAGCAAGACTGATGTATGGAGAGAGATGCACAGAAGAATTACAGGTGCCATCACTAAGATCTGGGTCTGTTGCAGAGACAGCACTTGCGTTAGTCGGTCTGGCTGTGGCTGCAGTTCTCAGGAGGGGCTGGAGGCGGAGGCAAGGGAAGCCTTCTCCCCAGCCACACACTGGCCAGCCCACCCTCCTCCAAAGCTTTGCTGAGAAAGGAGACCACAGGCCTTCAGGGAAGCCTGGCTGGGGCAGGGAGCCGGGAGCAGGTGGCCCTGGCCGCTGGGCGCAGGCACGGAGCGGCCGGCTGACAACAGCCTCCCCGGGAGCCCTCCCGGGCAGCGCCGCGGCTTGTCAGCTCACGCCTGCCCGCGGTGGGAGAACAGGCACCGCCAGGCCCCGGCCCGGCACCCCGGCTCAGCTGACGCATTTGGGTACACGCCTTTTGATGTGGGCTTCCTCTGAAGGCGCGCGAGCCAACTTATATAAATCTTAATGCTCTCCTGCGCTAAGTGATTAGCGAAGACCTACCAAAACCTGTTTTAAGACAACCGAGCATATTCTGCCCAAAACAGGCCGGAGACAGCCAGGCCAGCCACTGAGCTGGGTGACTGGACGGGGCCGTCACCTCCAGTAGCTTGAAGAAGCGGCCATCAGCTAACCCCTGCGGCTGGATGAGGGCACAGGTTTTACCCTCCCCTTCTCAGCTGAGTAAAGACAATCCACTGGGAAAAGCCCCTTTTTCTTCCAGCATCAGCAGGATGAATCCCAGCGACCCTCTAATCCAGGGCCCCTCACACTTTTTAACCAGGGGGCCGGCGCGCGGATGCAGTGGCAGGCCGTCATCTGCGGCTGCTTGGTTTCCCCCCCGACCCCCAGCGGGGGGGACAGGGGGGTCTGTAAATACCGGGGGATTGAGGACCCTGGGGGGCCGTATCCGGCCCGCGGGCCATAGTTTGAGGACCCCTGCTCTAAGGAGTCCACAGACTTTCCCAAATATCCAACTGAGATGTGGAACCCCAGCACAGACCCCAGAGGACAAAGGTCCTCCCCAGCGGAGCATGGTCTGCTGCAGGACAGCACCTTCTCCGTGGTGAAAGGAGGGGAGAGGGACTCCCATCAGGCACAAGACAAGTCTGTATCCTGCACAAAGGTGTATTTATCAACCCTAATTAACATCCCAGGCTTCTCACACCCTGGCACACCTGCTAATTAGCACACATGAGTTAATATCATTTTAACAATGGATTATCACTTTGGGCAGAAAAACGGGAGTCACTTCAGTACAGTGACTCACCCCGAGCACTGCAACAAGGTAAGATACGAAGAGCATCGGCTGCGCTTGCACAGGCCTACGCAGACCGCATCTCTTTAACTACGGCTTACTTTACAAAGCCAAGGTGCTTCACAAATTCATGATTGTATCTGTCTTATTTTCCACCTGTGCAAACAGATGGCCTTGGAGACGCATCCTGTCTCCATCCTCCAGACAACTGGAGCCACTCAGATCTTTCTTCCAGTCCTTGTAGCCACGGTGGAGTTTCTAATGGTCCCAGCCACTGTGATTACTGCCCACTTTGGTCAAGCATGTTTCAGGACATGACCCAGGGCCCATCAGGCACTTATCATCTGCCACAAAGGACCCCACGGGAACACCCAAGGTGCTGATGCCCAATGCCAGTTTCGGTGCTACTCCTAACACCCCATAACCACACAACGATCTGGCAGCGCATGCAGCCACCCCAGCACATGTTGCTGTGACATTTTTCCACATAACACTCTGAACTGCAGCCCCACAAACATGACCTGAGCTTCGAAGTTTGAGCCAGTCCCTGCACATCACTGTGGATGATGTTGCCAGGCCACGCTCTGGCTTTTCACCCTGGTAGCCCCCTGCCCAGGGAGCAACACCCACACGGGTGCCTGTGCAGCCTCACGCATCTGGCAGGAGGGGCTTTGACCAAAAGTATTGCTAAAGCAAAGGGTTGTTTCTGTGTAGGTGGGGACACCATTTGGTTCAAGCCATTGTATATTTAGTAATAAACTGATGAAGAAAGTCAACTTAGCCTGCATTTTTTTTTTTTTTTGAAGCCTCAGCCTCCCAACTGGATCTCTGCGATATAGAAGCTCACAAGAGGGCACCGGTGGAAAACCATCACACCACCATCAGAATCACTTCTGCCCCACACCCTCTCAAACTGATGTTTCTGCCTGCCTTCACTTTGTCCCATAAAAATCTGCAAACCAGCCCCTGACGATTAAAGAAAGTTAACACCGTGAAAAATTATACTACATTGAATGTATCCATATTCCCTGTTATCAGAAAGATTTTTCTCAGCCTCATGTTTCTATTTGGGATTAGGAAGGGAGCTGTGAAAGGCAGGTATTGTTCAGCCACAAACAGTTCCTTTTCAGCCTCTATAAAAGTAAGGTAATGAACTACAGCTTGGTTTTTTCCTTTGGAGAGGTCAGCAGATATATCAACTCATGGGAAAACTGATCCCCCTTGTTACACTGCAAGGGTAGTTGAAAAAGGTTTCTAATGAGCTACAGGGAGTAGATGCTGGCAACAAGCCAGCATCCTTCCCTGCAAAACCAAGACAAATGATAAGAGGCATGAACCACCTCTGGAGCAAGTACAAGGTAAAATTTAAGGTTTGCATTGTATCGCGCTGCTTGTGGCTGGCAGCTCTGGCACCGGCTTTGCAGCGCATACATGGGCACTTTGCTCATAGGCACTCAGCGCAGGTAACTTCACAGGCAAAGGTAGGACTCCTTCTCTCTTTACTGGGACTGTCCAGGTGTGTGCAGGTAAAATACACACCTCTGTGTATACAGGATTAGTGTCTGCAGAAGAGGCCTGCTTCTAGTCATCTAGCCTCTAAAAAATATCCACAGTGGTGAAGCTCTTCCGGACACACACGCAAGCAAGCGCGCACACACACGTACCCAAAGTGGCCACGAGCTTCTGCACCTCCCCAGCACCAGGATGGTTTTACAGGGTGCCTGGCACTGTCCAGCTGTGTCCAGTGGCTCCAACCCAGCTCCCCCCGACTGGGGAAGTGGGTACCGCTGTGACACCTGCGTTGCACACGCCTCACAGCAGCACCCACGAGCCCCTTTGGTGCTCACTGCCACTGCGTGTGGTGCAACGATAAGCCAGAGTTTAACAAAGCAGGGACTGTTTCCTTTTTCAATGAGAAGGCTCGAGGAGGAACATTTTATTCAAGACCTCTAATCCAAACACCTCCTCTCATTTCTTTGAAAGAAACTAGTGGTAGCTGCTGTCATTTTTATGCTGCGTTCTGACATGCTTCCACCACATCCCTGCCAATAGTTTTAATTTCGTCAGAAAAATCAGCTCAAAATGAGTGACAAGCTGTACACTGCTGATGATGCTGTCAAATGACAGATAACGTAGGTTTACATTAGCTGTCAAAATTTTTCAACACTAAAAATAGCTATCACAAGCTTCTGGATTCACCACATTGAAGTATTAAACATATACAGGACATTCACACCTTCAAAAGAGCCCAAAGCCACTCAAAGCCAGGTAAAACCAGCAAAGTGTGATGAACAGCAAAGGTCTCTAAGCATTATTTAATTTGAGAAGAAACAACAACACACTGCCATATGAAATCTCCTACGAACACTGGCCAAAGCAAAGACAGGATCTTGCACACAGCAGCACAATATGGGATGCAAACACATGCAAAGAAAGAAAGCAAGAAAGAAAAGCTTAGAGAAGAAGAGAAAATCGTGCATCCTGTTACCCCAGCTCTTGGTCCAGATCCCACTGAAAGGGAGGGCAGAGATCTTCCCATGGCAGCTCCTCCTTTCCCTTCCATCATCACTTGCCTGCATCACAGCCTAGCAAGAAAGTCCCAGAGCTGCGAGGCTAGGGAAGGATGGGAAAGCCCAGGAAAAGCAAGTAGGTTGCTGGAGAGCTGACATTGCCATTCAAGGGATGACTTGAATCCCTTGTCAAGGGATGGACTTGAATCCAAGCAGAAACCCACCAATGCACACTGGCCAGGCAGCAGGTCACCAAAGAGGACATTGTTTTTATGTTGGCATAGGAGGAAGAGGGGGAAAAGAGACCATTTACAAACCAGATCCAGCTTGCTTATTCCCTCTGAGTCACTGAGATGACTAGCACAGGCACAGTTGTCCCTATATTAGGTCAATATTTATAGCAGAAAGAAAATGAAGCATCACAAGGAATTACTAATTAGATGTTACCATAACACTGTGTAGAACTGAAGCAGCGCTCCAATGTGCTTTATAAATAATTAGCAAATTAACTTTCACAGCACCCCTGTGAGGCAAGTATTATCCCCATCTTCTGCACAGCCAAGTGGAGACTGAGTGGTTTGCTTCTGGCCACAGTCCTTGAGCAGAGGCAGGATTACAACTGATGCTGTGGTCCCCTGTCACTAACACCTGATTAAGGCAGAGCCTGATGACCCAGGGTGAGAACCTGACTCAAAACACGCTTGTGTTAAGTTAGCCAGAGCACCTGACCTGCCATCTATGTTCTTACACCAACAGTGAGAAGACAGAAGATACCTGTCCCTAGCATTAAACCCAACGGTACCAAAAAAAGCACAGCGGCACAGTTGGCTTGAACCTACCAAAGTCCATGCCGCTGCCTTAAGGAGAGACTTCACGCTACAGCCATGTGCTCCCATCCTGGCACATGTATTGGTGCCTGTGGCAGGCCAGTGGCTTGCTGGTTCACAGACAGCTTGGGATGAAAACTGGCCCTGCTGGAAAAAAATAAGGCAGAATTTGGGCAGATGGGTCTCCTGCCCTGGCCAAGCACATGGCTGCCCAAGCACAGGCATGGGACATGAAAAAGGAAGAGGGAACTGGGAGCCTGCTGGTTACATCTCCTATACCATCAGACCATGAGCCATGCTGCTTCTCTCTCCCAGACCTCTGCTCGGGCCACCAGCAGGAACTCTGGAGTTACCATCCCAGCCCCACGCATCTCCATGCACTGGCTCAGGCTGCATTCTGCAGTTCCTTGCTACCAGCATGAAATGCACCCGCAGGCACGAATTCAGGGGCTGAATTCAGGGCTGACTGAGCAGCTGACCCCACCTTACCTGGAATGAGCACAACTCCTTTCACTCTAGGGATAAATTCCAGCTTACGCCAGCATGAGCCCAAGACTCAGCCTCTTCCCTTGCTCTCAGGAGGAGTGTGACAGATGACATACCAAAGCCCAAAGTTTGTTCGGTGGTTCAGTCTCCCCAGGCTCTTCCCAAGAAGAGGCATCTTTCCACAGCTCACAAAGAAACCTATTGACAGCCACAGAGCTGGGGGAGGCCAGGTGGCAGAGACTGCACCGGCCGCAGACAGACCCCACACCCCCATCCATCCCTCCCACCCTGCCTGTAGAGCCTGTAGCCCATGGCTCTGCGTCCCTTCCCCAGAGCCGGAGGGAGCGCTGCCTGCTCCCTCCAGCACTTGCCTGCCTGTTGGGTGGAGAAAGGCTGACTGCAAGCACGAGCAGGTGAGACCCTGTGGGCTCCTCACATGCTGGAGGCAGGAACTGGGGGAGAAAATTCCCTCTACCCCAGCAGATCCAAAGGAAACAAGTCGGAGTAACTGCTCCTTTCCAGACTTAGCAAACAGCATGCAGCTTTCAAGCGTGAACTATAAATGTCTGCTAACTCTGCCAGCACAACAGAAAGCACCCTCCCAGTAATTCTGTCCAGGCAGTGCTCCCCTATGCATCCAGCTCTCACCTTTCACCAGAGCAAACAGGCTACCACAAGTGTCCTTGCTCCCTCCCTCCCACACCGAGCTTTTTAATGAAGGTGAAGACCACAGCAGCCTCAATGCCATCCGCACACACAGCCTTCTTGTCACTGCCACCTCCACCCTGGTGGTGCTGGGGTGACTGGCACATCCAAAGCAGAGTCACTTTCTCAACAGCTCACTGTCAAGCAGCGGGAGAGGCAAGTCAGGGAAGGGAGCAATCTGGCCAACAGGATGGGCAGGAGAACAAAGAGTCATGGAGGCAGATGGACACACTCTGCTTCTCTGAGCTCTCCACAAAAGTGTGCAGTGAAATCAAGGATGCTGTTGCACAGTTGCCTGCACATCCCAAAGCAGGCTTTGGGAACGAGACTGGCTCAGAAAGGTCTTGCCACAAGTCCTCACGCCACCTTCCCACCACCGGCCATGATGCAGATTGGACCACCGGCCAGATCCAAGCTGGAGGCACAGTTTCCCGTTGGCTGGTCCTCCCCATGAAATACTCGGAGACCCTCGCAGAAAGAAACTGTACAGAAGCGTAAACCGCTGCTATTCATTTCTGCCGGATGCACGTTCAGGAAGCAGGCAGACCTGCATCTATTCTAGACATGCTGCATAAAAATAAAAGATGCTGGTTGACTGCACGTGTTCTCGATTTTAGAAAACAAGATCCAATTTATTTCTTCTCTTTTTTTCAAATCTTTACAGCCAAGTGGTAAAAAAATTCCCCTCGATATCAACTCAATGAAAAGAAACACCGACCTGGTTTCAACCTCCCTGGACCACAGCATGATACAGCAATCACGCCTTTCAGTTAATAGCTCCCTCCTGGGAGACCCCAGCTGACACCCCTCACTCACAGCCTGACCCAAAACCTTCCAACATGAGCAGAGATCTTGATTTCAGGTTCTGCCCAGAGGGCTACCACCACTGACTTTCACAGGATGCCTGAAGGATGCAAATGCTGCAGCTGGCAGACAGGGCTGGCACAACTGGACTTGCCATCCCCCAGCAGTCACACAGAGACTTAAGGAGATATGGCTCTCTCTTTTATGTCTCAGTGCTTTTCCCTTTTCTCCCTTTCCATTAACTTGTTCTAGCTACTTTAGAAGTCTTTTCCCCTTTTAAAAACTCACATCGAGTTATTTAATTGAAAGATAACCACACTTTTTTCAGAAAGTATATGCTGTTCCTTCTACTTTTTCTATTTATACTCTCCTCATTCACTGCCACGACACAATACCTCATACAACTATATTTCTGTCTACTTGTTTGCCAGCACTGTGCTCCTCACAAGGAACAAAACTCAAATTTCAAGGCATAGCTTGTATCCATCTGCGGTCTCTGTCAAGCATCCATGTTGGCGGTTCCCATGCCAAGTCCAGGTACACTGTGTTAGAGTGGTCATAAAGTGAATCACTAGGAGTTCTGTTGGGATATACAGAGATCTTCACTACAAAGATGCTCAAGGTGAAAAGTGAAGTGGGATCACGTTTTCCAGAGAGATTGTGCAGGCTCCCTCCTTGGAGGTTTTCAAGACCTGCCTGGAGAAAAGCCCTGAAAGCCTGGTCTGCTCCCAGGGTTGGCCCTGCTTTGGGCAGAGGATCGGACCGCAGACCCCCAGACATCCCTTCCCACCTGAACAACTCTGACACATTGACCCCCGGCTCAGAGGCACTCTCCCAAATAATTACCAATTAAATGCCCAGGGTCATGCCTGGCAGAGAGGGCAAAACTGCACGTCAACAGGAGACAAGCCTTTCATCAGCGTCGGGTCTACCCAGCTACACTGCCTTGTAGCCTTCTCACAGTTCATGGAAGGGTTTAATAATACGACCGCAATGGCTAGATCCCACCTCCTTCCACACTGGCTGCCAAACATGCCTTCCAACTTAGTTCTAGGGCCAGCCACAGCACCTCCAACCCACTTCAGTCCAACAGAGCTGAGGACTGTCCTGGTCTCAGTCGGACGCGGAGTTGGGATGGAGTTAATTATCTTTTTAGGAGCTAATGCGGTGCTGTGCTTTGGCTTTGATGTGAGACGTTTCAGTTCCTCAGGCCTTGTTAGTGAAAAGGCTGGAGGGGCACAAATCAGGAGGGGGCACAGCCAGGACAGCTGCCCCGAACTAGCCAAAGAGATATTCCACACCATGGGATGCCATGCCTGGTATATCTGCCTGGGGGGTTGGCTGGGGCGGGCAGCTCGTAGCTCGGGGACTGCCTGGGCATGGGTTGGCAGGCGGTGAGCAGCTGCACTGTGCACCACGTGTTCCTCTCTTCCTTTCCCTCTGGATTTTATTCCTTCCCTTCCAATTTTCATTGTAACTGTTACTACCATAGTTGTTATTATTGTTCTTTCATTTTTATTGTATTTCAATTATTAAATTGTTCTTACCTCAACCCTCGAGTTTTCCATTCCTTTCCAACTCTCCTCCCCATCCCCTCTGGGTGAGGGGGAGTGAGCGAGCGGCTGCATGGGGCTTAATTACCAGCTGGGGTTAAACCACGACAGGACATGCTGAAACAAACAGGTCTCTGCTACACTGGACAACAGTGAGTGTTGAAGTGGCAGGAGCACTCAAAAAAGTGGTTCCACCAGCAAACCTGAAAGCCACTGACTTCCAACAGAGGTTTATAGTACTACCCAGCAGTAGCAGGATGGTAAGTTCCTGTGAGTCCATAGCAGCCTACAGAGCACGCCTCTGTCTAGACCAACTGAACAAACCTGGGGGAATTTCTGTACACAGCTTGGAGGCCAAGAGCAAAGTGTGGCAGAGACATGCCGAGATAGGATAGAGTTGAGAAATGGCACCGGTGCATCTTCCTTTGAAAAGCATCAAAATTACAGGAAACTGTTCATACTCCTTTATAAAGAAAAGAAGAAACTGAGACACACGACCAGAAAACACTTTAAAAGCTGGCTCCTTTTCATGGTTAGCAGGCAAGGAAAGGAGGTGCAGAACAAGGAAGAGGAAAGCATGAAGCAACTTGAAGTGTCTTCTCTGAATGGAGTCTGAAGTCTTCGGCTTTCTTTTGATACCAGTATATTTAAAACAAAATAGTCTGTAAATCTTGTTCCAAACTACTATTTGGAAGCTGGCCACAGCTTGTTACGGACAAAGCAGGCAAAGAATATATGGTTTATATATACTCAAACAACAGCTCCTGCAAGCTCACTCCTGAGTATTTGCAAACCAGTGGCCACATTGACAAACAACACATACAGCGCTATACGTTTACAGTATTACATGCGCACAGTTGGAAGACCTGCATTATGGCCTGACCTGAGCCTGCAGCGTCTAAGGCCACTGCTACTTGACCTTGCCTTTATACTTGCATAAATGTGTTTTTGAATGCTCAGAGATGTGTAATTTCCCTGAGTGATCCCTAAGACTAAGAGTTTATGTACAGATTAACTGCTTAAGCAAGCTCATGGGCAGAGACCTGGTCTCTTTTACTGGCAAAAGCCTCATACTCTGAAAATTGTAACAGTTCTAGAACTGCTGATTAATTTTCCTCATTTGCACTTCCCCCCCCCACCTCCTTTTAAAGTCCTGCCTCTTCCTTTTACTTCTTACGAGGTTTTTCAGTATTTGTCTGTTACTTGAACCTTAAAGCCTGATTTGTGATTAAACACAACATTTGGGAGGCCGACTCCAATGCTGCCTTCTGTCACTGTTCCAACTGTAAGAGGCTCTGAGAGATAGCAGTGTATCAGGGCAGATCCTTCCCTGCATAAGTCTATGTGACCAGAGTTATTTCTCCCCTATTCTATTCCCCCGCCCAACACACACAAAAAGCCTGTGATTAATACACAGCGGGATAGCTGCATGGCATGAATAGTGGTGGGTATGTATTAAAGTGGCAATAAATAGGGCAACGGCAAGGAGAACATAGAAATACATTGCAGAGTAATAAAGTAGCTCAGTTTTATCAGTTGCATTAATTGCACAAAAGCAGTAATCAGAAACTGTATGCTTAAGTATGTCAAGAATGCTGCACTCAGTAACTTGAAGAAATTACTTTTGTAATATGGCCCACTCCCCCCACTGTAGCTGCACTCAGGAGATAAGGGAACTCTTCAAACTTAAATGACCACATTCCACGTTTTGGGGTTCTGTGAAAACCAGCTGAGCTTTCTGGAGGCCAGCCGAGGTCAGGCCAGCTGAAGTCAGGCCAGCACAGAGGGAGTGAGCATCAATCGTCTCGTCCATTTCAATGACAGTTGGCTACAGGAAAAGCGAGCCTCCTGCATCAGCCATGGATGAAAGTCCTGGAGAGATCCCTGCAAAAGTGGAATAAAAAGCACAAAAGCCCTCAGGTTTCCCTTTAGGTGATCCTGCAGCATTACAGATGCAGAGCCTCTCCAGGGAAATGCTTCCTCTTCTTCACTCTCCACCTAGCTCTTAGCATGGAGTTGGGACCACTCCCAACTCTGGCTGCTCCTTAAAGCAGCTGTCTCTTGGGTCATCATCTTGCAGGACACAAGTGAAGACACTTTAAAATCCACAGCAAAAAAAGCATAACCCCATAGCTGGCAAGGAACAGTTAATCAAGGATGTTTATCTGTCACTGGACTTTGGAGAGAAGGATCCTAATGACAGAGTTTTCTGAGGCCACGAGAGTGCTGAACAGATTCCAAGACACCTCCTTTCTCCTCAAACCTCAAAAATGACACAGCCAGAAGATGCACAAGGGCAGAGACCAAAGAACCCAGAGCCACAGCTGTCCATGCCCTAGCACTAGGAGAGGCAGACCTCCAAGTCATTGCGTATTTATGCAGTAACACCACTTTAGGACTTATTCATTGTAGGCAGCATACGGACGCACAGTTCAGAAGCGGGATGCACTAAAGCACTCAGACACCCGTGTCAGAAGCAGGGTGCTGTGAGCAGAGGATGTGAGCCCTGCAGAACAAGTAGCAGCCCCTTACAAGCAGGAGCCCTCTCCACGGCAATTCAGTGCCTGAAACCTCCAGACAATAGCAGGAGAAGCAGGAAGGACTGGTCCAAAGTACACTGTGGAGAGGTCCAAGCTTTGCAAAATGTTTCATTACACTGTTTCCCTCTCTTCAATCAGGCTTCCATCAGCAGAGTCCAAAACCACTGGGAAGTGGCTGGCTTCCCAGCGCTAGGATAAATTGTCCCAGTGCACTGGCAAGGAGAGGTTGCAGACAGTGGTCGGAAGCACCAGGCTGCAAGAGAAGTTTTCCCATCTATGCCAAAGCTTCCAAGGGACAATGCTGATGAACTAAGGAAAAAGTGTCTCTGCACAGGGGGAAATCCTGTTGAAGTTGTGCTCCGTGGGCTGCCCACGACCTCTGCTTCTCCTTTTTGCTCTCATTAAGCAAGATGCAGCAAAGCCTTTCAGGCAGCTTTGGAAACTGCCCGCCATTCCTCCGCAAAAGACTTAGCCACAGGATTGACTTCAGACGCGTTAAAAACACCCTTGATTTTAACCAGAGCGCCAGTAGCTGCTTAAAGATTATTATCATGCTTATAGGTTTTGCTACCTGGGAGTGAATGGTGTCACATCTTTTAACAGGCACCGAAGGAGAGGAGGGATGTGCACTGTTGGCCAACAGGAGCCCCAGGCAGCCACCTGCCCCCATCCCTGCCTCTCTTCTCCCCACTTAAATTACTCCACATTAGGGCTGCCAGGCTCTGCTTATGCGTTTCAAACTCCAGCCAGCCACCAGCCCGCTTCTAGCACTCTGGCTTATAAAATGCAGCTGGCCAAAAACCCACATTTTTATTTTCTGGCCATTTTGACTCCCTGAACTTGCTTATTGTGCAATGAGGAAAACACTGGTGCTGCTGCACAGAGGGGAGCGGGAACACATGGCCCTGATTACAAGGATAGCTCAAGCTCAGAGCCATGCCTCCATCGCTTGGCAGCAAAGCAGAGAAGGGAAACGGGGCCAGTTACGGCTAACGGCCTGAACAATACACAGTTTATATACTGGATCTGTACCTTGGTGTGATTCGCAACCACCCTGGTGATGCAGTTGCGTGACAGGGCAGGATGGCCCAAGCTGGAAGTGCTAAAGACTTGCCCTTACAAAACCCAAGCCATACACAAGCAAGAAAACGTCACATATGATATTCCCCTTCCCACAAAAAAAAGGTATTAACTTTTGGGTTTGCCACGAAAGGAGCAACAGCCTTCAGAGCAGCAGCCCCTCTGACATTAGTCAATATTTGATAAAATGGAATGAGAGAGAATGGAAGAGAGTGAAGAGGAGACCTTTCACATTTTTCTCTCTCTTTTTTTTTTAAGACGCACTGTCAGTCTATATCCTCCATAAATGTCTGTGCATCTCTTTATAACATAAATGTCAACCTTGCAGTGGATTGGAACCTTGGGATTACAGCACTGGCAGAATTAACATATCAGGCATAAAAACCATAACATTTCATTATCCATTGTAAACTGCATGTGCTTTCACTCCAGGGAAACTGGAAATATCACCTAATTTCACTATCATTTTCTGTTAACTGACTGTTCTGCCACATACTCGCACACTGGCACATTCAGTCTGATGATTTATCATCTAGTTTCATTCTTCTTTCTCTACAATGCTGACTTTTTTTTTAATCAATTTTTTGTTCTGTTTTTGTCTCTAGGAAGGTACCACACTACAAAACCACCCAACTGGAAAAAAAACTTACCATGGAACAAACAAAACAGATCATATTTGTCAAGCTGAAAACACACCAGAAGGAACCGAACCTGACATCTTAAATAAGCGTAGAAGGCAACATACGTAGAAGCGCAGGCAGGAAAACCTCAGACACAACAGGCAAAACTTTGACTTATTTATAGGCAGGCCAGGGTCTATGGTCAGTAGTGAGGCACTAAAGAACAGAATCTGTTCCCTTCTGCGGCTTAAACTCCCTGTATCTTTCCTTCCCACTATTAGGCTGGCTGTAAATTCAAAGATTTGCATAAGCCACAGATTTTGTCTGTCTCTTTGAAGGGTCAAAAATTAGAACAGCACAAACAAACACACATGACAAATAGGCCAGCTGGCAGCAATTTGGAGTGACCACATGGAGGAAGTGTGGTGAAGAATAAGGGCAGGACAGAAGCCTTTAAAAGCCCGGGTCATATGTATACTGCAAGTTACAGGGTGCCTCAGGGGAATTTTTTTATTTAATCAGTTTTGTATCTTTGCAAAGATAAGTGACCAACTATCCAGATTTAGTGCCTGTCATGTTTTTATAAACATTTCTGAATATATTTTCTTTGATAAAACATGCAGCTGCTGACATAATTTTTCACATAAACATTTCACTATGTATTACATTGCAAATTTTAAAGAAGGCTTAACATTTTTATTTTTAAGAGATCACTTGTTCTCCTCTGCACGCTATGGAGTGCTGCCCTAGGACAGAGAAAGGAAGGGACAACTAAGTGGAGCATAAGATGGTAGGCAGGAGCTGCAAACAGACACAACAGTACAAGTCTACCAAAATCACCCTGGTTGTTACTCACATGAGGATGTTACGGAAATAAGTAGGAAGGCAGGGAAACATTTGTTGTCCCACGTAGCTTCTGGAATGGAAGAGAAAGATCAACAGGTCAACTTCAAACATCAAGCCAGATGCACACAGCTGGTGTTAATCTGCATGACCTTCATTACCTGCAACAGCCCTCTGCCAAACTACAGCAGCCTAAGAGCTGGCCAGATTTTTATTACTAACATCACCTCAACCTATTAATGCAGGGGGGGAAATAATTCAAATCCAAATTGCTTCTCACTGTTTGTTGCTGTTCATATCTTGACAGAGCCACAAAACCCAATTAAGTCATTTTCCCTTTGGTTTGCAGTCGGTCAGCTCCAGGCGCTCAGGGCTGCAAGTATCTGGAACTGCCAGTCCTGCAGTGAATATTTCCTTGTTTAAATGCAACTCTTTCCACTGGACTCGGGTTTAGCTAATTGTACCATTTCTATTGATCTTGCGTTTTATAAAAAGCTTGGCTCCCAATTGCATGCTGTCAGCAAAATTATGCTTAGGGCCAAATTTCATTTAGTCTGGATCTCACAAAACAATAAATAGGAAGCACCGACATATGTTTAAGGCAGTAAAACAGAATGCATTTTAAAAAAATAAATCTCCAGAATGTCTGTCCAACTAAAGTAGTAAAAGGTCACTTATCCCCAGTAAACATCATCACTGCAGGCTATTCAGAGATTGGAAACGTGAGTTGATTGACAACTCCATGAGCACCATCCAACTGAGATTTTCTATGGCCCTTCTTCCTGATCAGCCATCTTCACATCACCTCAAAACACAGGTTTGTGGGAGGGAGAGCTTGCTGACACCTCATTATTTAAAACTGTTGTTTTTCCACAACAAGAAAAAGGAAAGAGGAGAGTTTCCCATTGCCATTTGACCCACCACAATGCACTAAGCCCTTTCAAAACCCTTGCAAACTCTAAATGCTGTAGATGATGTAACACTATCAGAAATCTGCCAAATAAATAAGCAAGTTCCAACATGCCTCCCTCCAAACCTGCAAAGCAATTTCCATTCCAGGACAGGGACTTGTATCAGGGTTTAATATGCTCTTCAATATATCCCCTTCGACAAAGAAAATCTGTGCCCGCTGCTACAGGAACATGCTTAATCCCTGTAAACAGATGTCAGCCTCCATAGCTGAGAAAATGACTTTGTTCTTTAGGATCAGGGAATTTAAAATGCAAGAATTTAAAATGCTCCAATGAATATAGTAACTTAAACCCCAAGAGGAAGCACCTGCTTTCTGAATAGCCACCCAATTAAAAAACCCGCCTCTGTTTTACGCATCCATAATTTAACATGAATGGTCTTTTGCTAGTTGACAATATATCAGCTATGGTCAAAGAGCAATAAAGATGAAAAAGAGAGGAGGGAGCTGCCAAGGGGAAACGGCCTGAATCCCGTAGCACTGCCCCATGCAGCAGCTCTCAAACGAAATCTTTCCAGCTGGGTTTGCTCCACAGGGATCCACCAAACTCCACACAAGCACCACCAACCACCCTGGGAGGACACCAGTTTACCCCAGAGGTAGATTTGGGGCCTGGATCCATATCTCAGATGCACAGCTATACCTCCCCTCTCTCATGAACCGATTCACAGAAAAAAAAAATAAGCATCTCCCTTCACTATACGGCAGGTAAAGTAAGGCTCCAATATACTGCAGGTAAGATAAGGCCACATCAGTACTGACAGGGATGGGGAGGGTAAAACCGAAACAACACAAAAAGGGGATTTTCATCAAAAAGTAAACAAAAACAAAAGCCAAGAACAGACGGGAATGATCAGCTTGCCTGCAGGATTAGCAACCGCAACAACAAAAAGCAAGAAACCGTAGCAATCCCCTTAGCTGAACTGGAAATAAAGCAGGCAGGCTTCTCCATCGCAGCCTGCTTGCCACCGTGTCACCCAGGGCAAAAGACAGTGGGGCTGGAGCAGAGGCTGGAGCAGGACCCTCATCAGCCATTTAGGCAGCAGCTTCAAACATTCAGCCCAGGCCATGATCCACCCTCACCTCAGCTAAGACAGGCTCCTACCAGTCGCTGGGCCAGGACAATCATTTGGCCATTTACCAAAAAGTCTTGTTTACTTTGTCTTTGTTGTCACTTTCTCTCAGTACAGCTTGGGTTTTCACGAAATAAATGTTCTCCTTGCAGACAGGCAGAAAGCTAGAAGCAGGGTCCCCACACACACCTCACGGAGCAAGGAGGCCTTGGCAGGAGAGGGACTGTGCCTGTATGGACTTCAGGCAGGACTGGCAGCAGATCAGCAACCTTTCTGGGAAATTTCATCTGCGTTACTACATGTGCGTGAAGTATATCAGCTTGGAAGTCTTAAAACACTCTGGCGTGAATCCTGACGATGAGCAGAACTGTCACTCCGCTACGATTAAAATCTGCATCGATACCCAGGGCAAGCTGGGGTGCTTCCCCCGTTTCCCACTGCCTTCAGAGGGACGCACAGAGCCCCGGGGAGAGGCTGCGCTGGCCTTGGACCAGCACTCAGGTCGGCAGCAGCTTCAGAGAGCTTCAATCACCATGTGCTCACTGCAGACCGGCTCCTCAGGCACACTCACACCCTACCACAGGCGTCTGCCCCAAAAGCAGCTCCCTCTGACGTGAGGCATTTCCCTCCCTTGCCTGGCTAGGGGCTGAAGGGCACAAGTGACAGACACATCGACCATGAGCCAGACCAAGCCCAGACCAGACTGTTCCCCATCCAGTCCTGCAAGCTCCCAGGAGAAGCAGACCCCAGGACTCGCAAACTAGGGAGCAACAGCAACAAAAAGCCTGTCCCTCTTCCCCATCCTCAGCCCTCTCGCAGGAAAACCAAGGCTGGAGGCAGCATTCGCTTTCTGCCAGCCACCACCAGCCCGGTGGGAAACAAACGTGCTGCTGGCAAGGCAGCAGGTGTCCTGTAATTAAACACTGCATTGAAATGCTCACTTGTAAAGAGGACAAGTTAAGATTAGGCAGACAACCTCAGTTCTGACATCTTCTAAGTTTAGCTTGCTTAAAACTGTAGCTTCAATAATATGTATTTAACCTAGAGGCTGGGATTTGCACAGTTTTTAACATGTCCTTTGAAAGGTCCACAGAAAAGCAAATGAAAATATTTTTTTTAAATATTAAAATGTTTCCATATAAATTAACTGAAGTTCAGCTAGATGATCTACGGTTTCCTTACTTTTGTATTTTGTGTCAGAAAAATCTGTGACACCTGACATTGGGGTCACAGCATCCCTGTTTTCTCCCCGCAAGGGCTCCCCTCAACCAGAGTTCCAGCCCTCTTAGGGATCCATTTTGTCTTATTTGCAAAGGCCTTTTCTTCTCTTTTGCTAGTCTAGACACTTGAACTGAAACTCAAGCATCCCCAACAACTACTTTAAATCCCTAGTCCTTTTTTCTGATGTAAGAATGACTGCAACAGTACTGTATTATCATACAGTACTTATCCTCGAAAACATGTAACTCCAATTCAACAATCCTATTACATATGCTCACAGCATTTGTACAGAACAGATTTAGCTCTTAGCTCTCCATTGCTTTATCTCTTTCCGTGTTTGCCAGTGCAGAAATTATCTCAGGCTATAGACAGGTCATGTCCAAATGTTTTTCCTATCTTGCTGCAAATCTGGAAAAAAAAGCAACCGTCACGTAGCTTGCAGTACCCTGTCAAGCTTCCTAGCTCAGCTTTTAAGAACCATCCCCCTGAAGTGCAGTGGAAAGAGACAGTTATGCTGTCTCCCTGGTGTCCCATCCCTAAGCGATGCTATCAAAAATACAACTTGTGCCATCAAGGGGTCCGTTCAATCCCCTCCCAAGGAGTGTAGGGCAGAGAGAACCTGTGTCACACTCCTAAGGATCGGGGTCACTTCAGAAGTGACGGCAGTATGAGTCATACAAGATAAAGGGCAAAGAGCCCACCCAGAGTAGAGCAGTCAGAAAGGGAGCTCCCAAGAGCAGAGATGGCAAAAGGACAAAATGAGGGAAAAACAAGCAACATGGACACAGGCACAGATGGAAAAACCCACCTTCAATACTTCAGCTCACCCTAAAACTTAGGGCTGGGGTGGCAAGGTAAAACCACACCAGCATACCACGCTGCTGGCAGGAGGAAATCATCTCGTTCTGCTCTCTTCTGCCACTCACCCCCCTCAAAGTGCACATACGTTCTTACCCCATGGGCACTGCCAGCTGCCCATGGCCCTTCCCTTGCCCAGCACTATTCATGCCAACTCACTGCTTCTGTCAACAAACTGAGCCACCATCAAGCCGTCTCCCCGTCTCAGCAACACACCCACCTCTAGCATAAAAAAGAAATTTAGAGTTAAAACACTTCTGGTTCATTTACTCCAAGCACACTGTTCCTACAGGCCCATCCTCCACGATATAAGCATACGTTTCTTGAATCATCATCTCCTACATCTAATACTGAAACCCTGTTTTAATGCTGTTTTGCCATCCACCTGCCAAGGATATGCCCCGTTTCACTTTGGTACCCCCTTCTGTGCTCTTGCTCAAGACCAGTCTCTTACCTCATCCCATTTTTTCCTCATACCATGCCTCCAACACATTCTTGACAACTCATAGTTTAGTCATATTAGCAAGTCTAAACCCTAGTTACGCAGCATTTGCCAGCAGGACAGCTCTATCTCCATGAGAACATCAGCCCGGCTTTCTAAATACGCAGCTCTCAGCAGGTCTGATGCTGCAGCCCAGGGACAGCCCACAGAGCAGGCAGCGCTCTTGAGAAACTTGCCCTTTATGTACAAGTACTGATATAACAGTGGCACTTAAGAGATGCTTTTGACTCATCTTGCAGCAGCTCCACTCGTGGAGCACTAACTGGAATATACACCGAGAGGAAAGGAAGGAATAAGACAAATGGGTTCGGCAAGGTGGTTTTGTTCTGTCTGTGCTGATCACTCCAACTAAATATTGACAGGAATACTACAACTGATGGGAGATGTTGCTCAGAATACACTTTCTCTATTTGTTCAAACCAAGACCATGAAAGGGACAGCATAACCCCAGGCCACTGGCTCTTCCATGACACCTGAGCATGGCTGCACCCATGCGTCAGTCAAATCAAGTTGCCCAAAAATGCATCTGATGAAACCAGGTCTATTTTAAGCCACATGGTCTGGGAGTGCTGGTACTATCACAGGCAAGGCAGTGGAACACAGGGCCCAGCAAAGGAAGAGGTGGGATAATATCACGCCCTTCAACCACAACTCCGCAGCATCACAAAATTAAAAAAAAAAAAAAATTAAAAAATCACCCAGATGCTCAAGAAGGTAAATTGGGGTTTTTTTCCCCTGAAAAGTAAGCAAAGACAAACAGGGAGCAGGCTGCAGCTGGCCCCAGCCATACTCCCTCAACACCACCAACACTGCTCAGAACAGTTTCTTCCATGTTTTTCCTAACTAGCCTCTAAGGCAGATTGCTGGTTTGGCTTCAGCACCCATGGGGAACATCCAATCCATACCTTCAAGCACAGCATCCCACCCCACAACAAGCCATTTCCATTAACCAAGCCAGAGTATCACTAAGAACATTACCCTACCAAAAATTACATGAAAAAAAGAAAAAAAGAGAGAGAAAATAAAAGGCTATAAATGCGTAGGAATAACCCCATCTTATTCTGCTGAGCTGCATCTTCTCTCCACCCTTGCAGCACTGTGAACTCCTCTAACCATGCTGTTTTGCTCTGCCCCTGCAGCCAGACGCTGAGGCGGGCCTTTTGCAGCCCCCCACCTCTGACCCACCACTCCTGACATCCCTTTGTCATGTCTTACTCTCCCTCTCTCACCTGGCACATTCCCACCAGCGTACAAACCCAGCTGTCATCCCCTCCTCTGAGCAGCACTGGTCCCAGTGCCCTCTGCCCACCCCTGCTCCTGCCGGTCACCTGGGCCTGTTATCTGCACTGCGGTATTCAAACACTGTAAATTTAGGAACATATAGCAGTCTCAGGAGAGGGAAATAAACAAAAAAAAAAAAAATAACCATTGCATATATGCCAATGGTTTTATTTAAAACACCTTACACCTGAATCCAGGCACCAGTGACTGCAGATGAAGTCCTTCTCGCCCGGCTGCTGGCCATGCACCACCGCTGCGCCCGCTCCCCTCGTGCCCGCCTCTGCACCTCCCCAGGGCGCCAGCTCCACGTCCTCTGCTTCACCTACTGCCCTGCTCACCCCATGCTGCCTGCCCCACGGCCCCCACCAGCCACCACCCCTCCCCACGCCGCTCCTCCAGCGGCCGCACGCCTGCACCACCCCGACTGCGACTGCCCCGGCGTCATGGCAGGCACGCCGGGCACGCCAAGGCGAGCAGGCGTTTCCAGCGCAGAAGTAACATGGTGCTGGAGGGGCTCACCCAGGGCATCTACAGACTGCTGTCTAACAAGGCCATGGCGAAAGCAGACGAACATCTGAAGAGATATGCCATGACTTGAACTGAAGCCTTGCAGGCCTCAGGGAGAAAGTATGTGATGTGCTGTGATTGCTGTCATGTAGAAGACCAGATTGGATCAGGGTCTTCACCTTTGGTTTCTGTTCTTCAAGCTGCTCTCCAGAGCATGAGCACCTCTTGCAGAAATGCCTCCTGGCTGAACAAGTTCATCTATGCTCACAGCAACACGAACTTGCTTTCACAGATATCTCTGAAAGATTCCCTCTCAAAGGAGGTTCCCAAGGATTCCCGGACAAAGAGCCGCAGGTGCAGATGATCACCACTGTTGTTCTGTCAAGTTTCTATGAATCAACGTATTAAATGGATCAAAGAGGGGAAACCTCCCCTCTGCTTGCATTTCCAGTTCTGCCTTCAAATCAACCTCTCTGATGTTACTGCTTCTCTTTCATTACTGCTCCTTTTGTCGCCTGTCCACAGCTCTGGCCTTCTATTACGCTGTTTGCTACACTACCAGTATTATTTTCTCTGTGCCTACCTAGCCTTTCTCTTCCTTCAAACTCACTCCTTGCACCAGTTTCTCCAAAGACACCTTCTTCCAGTTCGTGTTATTGCTTTCTTTACAGCAGGGTTGCGAGATCTGAGTTTTTACAGGACCGAGCACATCCCTTCCAGACAAAAGTGGCAAATAAGTCCTCTCAGAACATGTGCAACAGCATCAAACAAGATGGCAATATGCAGGATGTTCCCGCACCAGATCACTGTTTATACACATACACAAAAATGCTTCTAAATGCTTTTTGAGAGGGAGGTGGGACCAGAGCGCTCTTCTAACCTACACAGTTCTACAATTCTGTCATCATTGTGCAAACAAAATAATAAAGACTAGAACTGGAAACAGCACTGCTCACTTCACAGCCTACAGCAGAGGTCTTCTTCCTAGTTCTGCTGTAGTGCCACCGTGACCTTTACAATGACATTTCACTTCTCAAAAGATCACAATTCATTCCCATTAATGCAGATGTGACATCAAAGGTCTTCTTCTGCAATGCACCTAGTAATCTATCAATGAAAATCATGATTTAATTAAGTAGATAATTATGACTGCTTAAGACTGAGGAACATCACTACAGTGTAACATATTATTATTGTATCACCTAAAAGAACTTGTAAATATAAACCAACTAAGAGTCCTCACTGCTTAAAAAAACATTCCATATTTTTTCTTCAGTCCTCTTTGATAGGGTAAGAAGGGCTGACATGTAAATAAGCTGCTGAAATGAGGCAGGTTTGACAGCTATTTTGACAGCCTCCTGAGGAGGCTGGAGCTACCCACGACCTGTGCACAAACCTGAGACGGGCACGCGGGCAGGAGGCTGAGCCCCCCAGCCCCATCCCAGCACGCAGCTGCAGGCAGCAGGAGCAGAATGACCGACTGCAGCTGCCGGGTCCACCAGGATCCCAGCAGCGCCAACCACCACAGCTGCCTCTTCAGCGCCAGGGAGACAAAGCTGTCTTTACAAAACAGACCTGGCGAACAAATTCTGGAACCCCTCTTATCACGGGCTGAGATGTGGTCAACGACAAGGAGTTCACTTCCCTGTAGAAACCAAATTTTACTATGACAGACAATTGCGGGCTCTGTCCAGTTTCAGGTGCCTTCCACCAGCATTTCCCGAAGCGACAATTCTGCCCGTAGAAAGTGGGGAGTGCTTCAGTTAGCACCAGTAAGTGAGAAATGATGTTTGGTTTGATAATGTGACTGTCAGTGGGATTTTGAAATGTCACTCCCACACCTAGCAGATGCAGTTGGCTCACTCCTCATTTTAGAAAAATGTACTGAAGTTCCTTTTGTAATTGATGCAAAATGTTTCACAGGGCTGGAGCTTTATTTAAAAAAAAAAAAAAAAAGCTCTCATTCCCTTTCAATTTAAAGTCATTTTAATTAATTCTCTTGGACATATTTAAACTCTTCTATCCTTTTTAAAGATGCTTTTGCAGGGACAAGCTATCTCCTTAAGTAAAAACCATATGGCTCCAAGCTGAACTAAAAATGCCCAAAACCAACACAAAAGAGAGAGCTGATGTTTCAAGAAGGTGGATCCTCCACCTATCATCAGTCTTGGCCCTGACTTTGCCAAAACTTACATCTGTGAATAACTCTGGAAGGATAACCAAGACAAACGTTTGTATAATGGGAGCTTGAAAATGTAACTTGTTTTTAAACAGGCATGTAAGACAAAACACAACTGGAATGACAGTATAAAAAAAGATGTGAGAGGAGACACCAAAAACCTGTGGGAGAAAGATGACGTGAATACCAGTTAGTTTTGGTACTTTACCTTACAAGTGAGCTCACCTAATAATTTAAGTTACCAAAACTAATCTACTAGATGAGCTTTTTTTCGGTCCATATAATTTTAATCCATATAAAAATTGTCCCCAAAAGCCTTAAATGCCACAAACCCACCTGCATTCCTCACATGCTCTTTACCCCTTCAAACTTCTTCCTCTTTGGCCAAATGCACGTGGAAGAAGAGGAAAGCTGTACAAAATAGCCCCAAATCTACCCTATCTTGAATCCAGGATATATGAAAATGTGGATTTGAAAAGAAAATTTATTCCCAAGTTAATATTTCACTTGGAAATAAATCTTTGACATTTATCCTGTGACAACTAAACCTCCTCTCCCTGCAAGGCCTGACACTAAACTTCATGGAAAATGGACCAAGCTGCTAGCAAAACAAACGGCTGTGACATTTTCTAAGGGCCCAGATCTATATACTCATATGCTGGTCTTTAACTTCATCAGCTAAACATACTGGATTTGTTTCTTAAGTTTGGAAAAACACTATTTACCCTCTGTTCCATCAAACAAAGTTTAAAAGCGAACTCAGTTGGTTTTGATATTTGTCCTAAAATTAATGTGATGGTCACTTTATCACCAGCATTTAATTCAGCTGGTTCTTAAAACTCATCACAGTTCTGTAAATTGCTCCTGTTTTCACTGGAGGGTTTGGCTGAATTGTCTTCTTTGACAAAACTGGCTATATAGAAATAACTGCATATATATAGATATGTATATATATATATATACACACACACACACATATGTATGTATGTATGTATGTCAGCCCATGAAGTGGTTGCTAACATTTGGCTGGAGAAAGACAATCATGCCCTATACCAAATTCTGTGCAGTTACCTTCCGTTACACACACACTTGGCAGGCTTCCATTATAAAAATTTATGCACTAAAATTAGCACTCACAATTGCAATCAATTGCAACAATCAAGTGTAAGTAATTCAGAAGGTAAAAAAAAAAGTGAGCATGGAAAACAATGTTACAGGACTGCAGTGGTTCCTCTGTTTAGTTATACTTGTGTCCAATAGTGTCTTTCTATCCATCGGTTGTAAGGCTGCAAGCACACAATAAGCACAGCAGTTTCTGAAGAAGCTTCCTCCTGTGATGCCCCAGAACGTTTCCTTGTCATTTCATCTTTGGCACACTCTCCCCATCTTTGGGAAGGATGCTGGGAAGACACCGTAGAAACCCTCCAGTGCAGAAGATGCCCTCCACCATCTCCCCACATCCCAGATTTATCCAGCACCTCTCAGACTGCTTCACATATGTGCACATGCACCTCCTTTTATTTGCCCCTGTTTCTGCAGGCAAGTGACCTGGGCACTGCTGCTCTCTCTGCCCTTCCTCACCCAGGACCCATCCCCGTGGTGCTAAGGGAAGGGATGGTGCAGCTCTGCAGGACCCCCTGTGGCTCGGGGACAACCCAGCCCTGGCCCTACAGATTCTCCCAAGGGCTGAATCCTGCCTCTGGCACTGGCTGTCAAGTAGCCAAGTACAGGGGCTTTCCAGGAGGGGCAGAGAGGGACGGGTCCCCAGGGTCCCCAGAGCAGCACCGGGGCTGCCTGTCACATCGTCGCCTGCAGAGCAGGGACGTGCACATCAACACTTTGAAAACATGAGCCTTATTTTCTGATGTGGGAAAGGGTTTGTTTATTTATTTATTTATTTATATAAAAGATATCATAAATACCTTATTTATGATGTGGAAAAGGGTTAAGGGTTAAAAGGCATCTTACCAACAAACAGCAAAGCATTAGGAACACTCCTCAAAAAGATTTTCATGACCGCAAATGACTAAGACAACTACAGTGACTTGGTTGATAAGCTTTTTGGGTTTTATATATCATCCTCTTTGACACAGATGGTATATACTGCGTATGATATGCTGCCAGAGCAGAACTCAAAGTTACAGGCAGCTTTGTACAGATTTTTCCCCCCTCGAAACAACTCATGTAACTAGTAATAAATGTTACATTGTTTGGAACAAAAAGCAGATAATGTATATAAACTTCTCAAAACTAAACACATATGGCAAGAATATGCTAGAGAATATAGAACACTCTAGAGAACACAAATTATGAAAAAAACCCTCTCTGCGTAGTTCAGTGTAAATACTTCAACTCATTGTCTCTTCTCTCCAACATGCACACAAGCAAATCAATGCCTGGCACCCCACTTTAATCTAAGCAGTGTTCCATCATCTATACTAACCATCTACATAACTTCTGGCCTCCGAGAACCTACGTTTTGTACGTCATCACACATTCAAACTGAATTACCTGCTACTGTTTTAATTCACTTCTGGGCTTTGGGTTGTTTTCTTAAACAGGTCACAGCTGTATTATAAAGGAATATAGATAGATAAATAAGCATATGGTATTAAAGGAACATTTTAGTTTTGCAAAGAGAGGAGTAAGAAAAGCTTGCATGGTACAGCTTGATCAAATCAGAAGCAAAGCCCTTGGGTGCTACACATTTGTCTCCATTCCTCAGTTCCTAACAGCAGATGCTCTTCTGACCCAGACCTATCACACTGAAGAGAAAAATGAGCATAAACTCAGCGTTCCCTGTATCATCTAAAATATCTATTAATATATCTATTTACGGTGGTCAACATGAAACCAATTAAGCTGTTCTGGACACAACAGAGCACCCACCAACACAAGTCTAAGAATTTTCCATGGCCGTCACTTGGCTTTGGTCCAAGCACGTAATGTCATTTCTCACTGACATCCTTCTGCAGCATGAAATTCCACAATTCAGATCAGATAAAGCCAAACAGACCTCTCGGCAAAATGTCCAGAGAACCAGCTGACTCTTCAGCAAAGTCTACCATTAAAAAACCAAAGTGTATGGGTGTGACCAAAAATGGATTTAGCGTAATACTGGTTCATATGACACTAAATAGAAGCTGGTGGTATCTAGCACATCTTGCCTTTATTTTATTTTTTTCATTGAACGCACCTGTTCTTCTCATTCAAGATGAGAGCTAAGCTGTTCAAACACCCGAGTTACTTTGCAAGCTATTTCTCTTCGCACACAAGCAAGCCCAGGCAAGAGAATCCATCCCTCCAAAACACAGCTACTTGCAAGAGACAGTGCAGGGCAAAAATTATAAATATGCCCTGTGACTGCACAAATTGCCTCACACTTGGCATTTCAGCACAGTATATTCCATGACTGCTTCCCACCCCCCCCCACCCCAAATGCACACTGCAATGGGTTCTAACATTAAACTCTCATCAATGTGGTTTTTTAGCTCACAGACTGAGCCACACCTGCAGGTTCAAGCTGCTGCACCCCTCCAGGCAAACTAGCTGGCATCAAAAGAAGGTGACTGGCAAATACGATACCCAAAACCAAGAAGTACAAAAATATTTTTTGATATCAAGAGTCTCAGGTGAGGGGTGAAAGTTTCTTTGCAAAGGAGATGACTAATTCCAGAAGACCCATCCATCCCGTGGCCATTTACCTGGGAGGATCAGATGTGTCTTGGGAAGAAGAGCAGGAACCTGAACCTGGGCTCCCACTTTCTAGCCAAGCCCCATGATCACTGCCAAGGCAATGCTCATCATTCAAGTCCAGAGCAGCTTCTTTACTCCCTCTCCAATCCAAATCCAGTTTTAAACCCAAGCACAGTGAGAACATTTCTGATTTCTTCAAGTTTTATAGGACAGCATTTACATTTTCAATGCAACTGCAATTAAAATTTATGCATAAAACGCAGGGGTGATTGCAAGTTATTTAAAATTCCTCATTTTGAGTTTGCATTAAGAGGAAAAACAACTAGGGAAAGATTTTTTTAAAAATGTATGAGCTGTAAGGGGTAGTTTCAAATGTAGCAAAAAAGGAGATGGCTAGAGGAAAGGATCTGGAGGAGAACTGAAGCTGATAATCAGGAAAGTGCAATATAACAATACACCAGACTGCAGAATGCCCTCCAAAAGCAATGAAAAGATAATCACTGCAAAAAGCATTGCCACAGCAGAAGATGATCAGCAGCTGAACACATCTGTAAATTCTCATGCTCCTGCAGTGCTACAGAAATGCAATGATATCCCAAATATTGGAAATTTCTTAGATTGGAGAGAAAGGAAAAAGAAAATGGCCACACTCCAAAAGTACCTTAAAATATTTCCTGTGTTGATCCGCACAAAAAATAAGTAGTAGCAGAGACTTATATACCCATGTTCTCAGAAAGGAAAGACCTCATTAATTGGCCATCCCATTCCTCAGCCTAGGAAGCATGCTGCCAGGCTGCTCCAGGTACCATGGGCAAAAGGTCCAAGAGCAGCCACTTAAGTAGATAACTTCAAACCTGACATGGCCAACCCAGGCACTACACGTCTTTCAACATCAGGTGCTCACTGAGCAGATGACTGTTCAGATAACGAGCTGTAAACAAAATCATACACATGGATACACAGAAGAAATACTTTGGCTTCAAAGGCATTTTTCTTCAGCGTGTAAACATTGCAGGAATTTCTCTCATGTCTCAAATAGCATTACTCTGTGCACAAAGTCAAATCCACTCACAGCATGGTCTATTTTTGTCCGAACAAGGAGCAGCCTTTAACCGCTCAGACGGACTGCAGTACAACATCTTGAGGTTCAGGGATGCTCTACAATGATGGGATAAACTATTATTGGAAATCTATCTGGTTGCTAGGGCAAATTCATGTAATGATACGCTCCATCCACCAAGCAGAATCTGGTTTGCAAGTCAGAAGAGGAGGAAAAATTAAGATGAGAGATGACTAACCAGGGTAACGTGAGAAACCAAATTAAATGCCATGCTATATAGAAACATGGTTACAGTTTCCATCAAGAATCAGCTGAACTCCTACATGAAACACGCCTGGTTGTTTTGAGCCAACAAAGCCTAGATCACAGGCTTGAAAGAAATTTCAAAAGATTGTACAAGGCATCCTGCCACCCCCAAGGCAGGATTAACGATATCTAAACAGTACCTTATGCAGGGCATACCGCTACTGAATCATACACATTTGTGCATACAGCTCTCTCGTATCAATATTATTTGTCTTTTACAAAAGGGAGTAAATGAGGCAGGCAGAAAAGAACCAGTTAGCCCTCAATTGCATACTACATCTCCTGCAAAATTAGAAAATTATCCCAGATGCTCAAAAGCCTACAAATAACTGATGGATCAGTTTTCTAGGAGCTTTATGCATGGATATCTTCTCATTTTCAGAATTACTGGAGCCTCAGGTCACATCAACCTGCTACACAGCTGGATAGTCTTACGTATTTTATAAAAGACCGTGACAGTTCTTCTATCTGAATTGCAAGCTTTCAGCTCAAGAAATGTCTTTTGAAAGTTAATAGGGCAAAGATGGTAAAGGAATGACAAAGGGGCGGGGGGGGGATGATGGTGTATAAACTATTTTCCATTTTCTCCATGAACAGTGAAGAATGGAAACTTGCATGCTAATGTTCAACACACCAGTTTTGGATGACACGAACTGGAAATGGTTGTATAATTTATATCTTACGGCCATATCTTCTGGTCACTGAACTTAGAACTGAGATTATAAGAAAGCATGAAAATCATGTTCAGGAAACTGCCATACTCTTCTTGGTAGCTGAGCACTTTGCGTGTCAGAAGAAAGCTTCTGTAATTAAGATAGCATCTTCCTTACAACTGAGAACAGAGAATATGTAATTAGGGTTTAAACTGTTGAGGACAGGCTTATAAAATAATCTCACTTAGGCCTCACAGTTAAATGAGCAGTACCTATCAAGACTTGGTCGAACTTAAGCATACCTCACTGGTAACAGATAGCACTCCCAACACAACCCGGCATTGAAACTGAATCAGTGTGCTCTTTTTCCTCCATTTTGACTTCTGAAATAAAAAGGTTCAAACTGATGAGAGATTTAAACACTGCAGAGATTAGGAATCAAGCTGAATTCATAGAGCCACCAGACTTAAAGATTACTGCCGTAATCCGCAGGAACGATGCTAAAAGCAGAATGACTGCCAAGACTGAAGCTGAAACCTTCGCCGCAGTTCCAGGCACATTTCAAGGCCTCTGGTCAGCGCAGGCTGCAACTGTCTTCACTGGAATAAATAGGAATGAGGCAACATGCAAGACACCAATTTGTTCTTCTGTGCCAACACAGCGCACCCGCAGCCTCCTGCCTTTTACCCAAGGGCAGCATTCAAATGGAGGTCCATCTGACTCGTTTGTTTATGTTTGGGCTGTACGTTCCTCACATACATGTGTGTGACACAGGGGTCCCCTGTAAGGGTTGTCCCTGCCCATAGGGTGGCACAGCCCTGGCAGAAGGTATAGACATGGGGCTCCAAGGGACAGGCTGGTACACCAAACCAGGCAGCAAGCCCTCCCCGTTTCTACTGAACACGCAGAGCGTCAGTGCCGCTCAGAGCTGAAGCAGCAGCCCTCCTTTTGCTCCTCTGCTCAGGAAACAAATCAACTCTTAATCCACGCAGCATTTGGGCAAGCAAAGATAAGGACCTGGCTGAACTCTTCCGAGATCAAACTGCAGCTGCCTCCAAACCCTCATCAGCCATAACACTAAACACAAGATTTTGTACTCTTCCAGCTGCCTCCCAAAAACCTCTTCAAATGGGATTGCTTTATACATGGGATTTCCCTAGCCAGTCATAAAACGCTGGCAATTCTCCACATTCACAGCGTGTTCTGCTGTGTGAGCTCCAGTTGAGTCACCTGCACCACTTGGAGGCAAAGCACAAGTAAGAGTAACATGCTCCTGAGTTTCTGCAGTGATCCACAGGTGCTACTCAGGCCCTGCAAGGACCATATCCTGCACGTGGGTACACACATGCAGCAGTGTAAGAAACAGTCTTGTTCACTTTAGGTACTGCTAAAGAGGCTAATGCTTCTAAATAACTCAATTTTAAAAAATGGGGCTTAAATACCATTGAAACCTAAGATCATAAAGAGAAAAAACACAAGTGCACATGGCTCCTAAGAAACCAAACGGCTTTTCAAAACAGGATTTCTCTGACATGCTCCTAAAGAAAGCTTTTTACTTAAACTGTTATCAACTGAAGAGCAGGAGAAAGACTTCAACAAATTTGTCAGTAAATACTCCCATTCTGTACAGGTAAAAAAACTGACACAAAAGTAATCTAATAACTTTCTAAACTGATAAGATGTTATTATAAATTACAACACATATGCACATGTGATATTTGTATATGAACACATACATGTATCACAATGTATAGCTTTTTTAAAAAACAACTTCAGGAGAGAGTTTGGTCATACGATGACCTACCTGTGCAGAAAAGACTAAAGGGGAATAAAATCTCTAATCCAAGTGAAATCCATCGCCGCTGGGAGACCCATCCTATTGACAAAGATCAGAGAGGGAATGAGGAGACCCAGCTTTTATTTCCTGCAGCATCACATCCTTCTGGGCAGCACCATCACATCTCCCCAAGCCCTTGCCGCTCCTTCAGTTGTCCTTACAGTCAGGCTGGCAGCTTATTTATGGAAATGGCTCACCTTTGCTATGGGTGTGAACATTTACCTGCATTAATGTCCTCATCTCCCTCCAAATGGCCCCACACACAGATAAACTGCCTTCTCTTTTCTGCTTCCTGGTTAAGAGAATAAGGATTAATAAATATTGGGCCAGAATCTGCCTGTAGTTTTTACTGGACTGCATAAATGGTTAAAATTTTCCTAGAGCACCAAGAAGCTTGTGGGGAGGACACAAAATGCACAACTGCACGTGTGTAAGATTAGGGAAGGAGGATGGAAGGTACCAGGAGGTCTGAAATATTTTCAGTGAGATACATACACAGATTCATCCAATCTCCTGACAAGTACTCTGACTTTAAAAGGTGCTTTAATCTGTCTTACATCTATATAAACACAGATCATAGAAACAATTGTATATAGCAACCTGGGAAAAAAGAATACTGTTATCATCTTTCACTTTATAGCTTTATGTTGGAGAGGAGGGAGGAGAAGGAAAGAGGGAAGTAAAGTAACCACGGTCAGCATCACAGCTCGAGGTGAACAGGCCTGTTTCTTTTGTTACCTCGGGTCATCAGGATAATTAAACCCTTTATAATAGCCACTGATCCACATCAGGCAGCACATATAACTGCAAGCCAACCTAAGCTGCACAAAAGAGTGGCTACGCATTGCAAAATAACCTCTGTGCCTTGCTCAGCATTTTTGGGACAGATTCTGATGCTGCTACTTCAGCAGCACTGTACCACGCTGACTGTCCAGACTGACAGACAGCCTCAGCCCATGCTGGCCACAGAACGCTGCTCAGGGAGGTCCAGTGCCATTTCGGGAGCAAGGTGGCACCCCAGTGTCTGAGGCACAGCCTGCCCCGTGATGGCTGGGGGACTCTGAGGTTCAACCACAGCTTGGATGCCGCACACATTTTTGGAAGAGCGGTGGAGTTGATGGAAAGGTCAGTCTGAGTCGCTGCACTTCTGTTTGCACCCCTCCCTCCCCCAACTGCAGAGTTTCTAAATTAATCTGGGTCTTTAGCCTTGTCGGCTTTTATTGCCATTTCTTAAAGAAAAACCCAGCTTTCATGCTACAAACTACAGGGCTGAAATCCCCAGACAAGTTTAGTAAGTGCTTCTTGCAATTCGCCTTTGCCCTTATTCATCTGAGTGTACTCCCTTAAGTGTCTCCTAAAAATCTAAGATAGGAAATGCGCTTAGTTTCTTCTTTATTTTCCCCTCTCTGCAACGTTTTAATCAAAACGCGCCAGCCAGCTACATCCAGCAGTCACGGGGTGGATGAGAACAGCACCGCTTTGTACAGATTGCACTCGACAAGTCACATCAGCGGGGGTGCAGCCTGAACCAATACCTCCCCTTCCTCCCCAAATCCTGACCTCTGCTGCTCAGAGGTCTCCGACTTGGGAGATGCCAGGGGGCAAGAAATCCCGCTTCTGTGCATTGTTAAAACAAGACATTGTTAAAAGGAAAATTCCTCGGGGTTTTGGTTGGGTTTTTTTTCCTAAATCCCTGACAAGGAGATCGTGTGGGTATAACCCACAGCAGAAATAACCCTAAGTCTACCAAAATCAAACAGGAATTTACTGACCAGCTTTCACACGCTGCAGGGACCAAGCCAAAGCCTAGGAACTTGCACTGGCTGACCCATGGCAATGTAACACCTTTTCTATTTCAGTTTCACTTAAGCACAGGAAAGGGGGGAAAAAATCAGTAGAAATGTGTTTTAACTAATAACTGGAAACTTTCTGTTAAACTAATCAGAGCACTGTACTTGGGTAGGGGTGTGCTACAGCTTTCTAGGATGCAGTAACCAACCAAACACAACCATGGGCTCCTGGCAGGATCAGCTGCTCAGCTGCAACAGTACGCATCTGTTAGCGCTGGCAAATTACAACTGGAAAGTATTAGGGAGGGCTGATTAATTGCTACAATATGAAATTTCCATGCCTTCATTTTACATTAGCAGCTTTGCAGTTAGCAAAACACAAAGGAAAACCAGAAACGGGGCGGGTAGAGAGAAAGCAGCACCTCTCAGACATGGCCAGGAGCATCCTCAGACGATACTCCCTTTTCAGCAGAGCTTCAGTTTTCATCAGAACCAAAGGAGGCCTCCATGCTTTCAGGCTTTGCCGAAAACACCACAGGTGGCAGCTGATGCTCCAGAGCCCCCTGACAGCCCCAGTGCCCCTCTCAGTCACAGGGGGAGGCACGTAGGGCTGGTGCCCTGGAGGCATGTGGGACCACTACGACCACAAGATGGGTTGAGGCAACACCATCCATCCTCCTTCTCCACCTCCCTCATCTCCTCCCTGCAAAAAGGAGGGGTGAGAGTTATGCGGCAACTCCAAGGCTACAAAAGAGCTTGCTTCGCAGCCCCCTCCCTGCCCAGCCCCTGGCGCCACATGTAGGGACCAGCCACCTCTAAAAAGTGGAGGCCATCAAGAGCTACCCTTCACCTTACCAGAGTACAGGAGTGGGCCCACGCACAGGCACCTGAATGGGCATGGGGGCCAGTGCCAGCCATGGGAAAATCCCAAAATCCCTTGTCAGAGGGCAAGCTCACCACCAGCCCAAGGCACAGGGGCACGGTGCATGGAGATGCTGGTGTCACAGGCTTCCTGCCAAGATGCTCAGGTCTGACCCACCAGCACAGAGGCAATTTGCACACGCTGCCAAAGCGGGAAGTAGGAAACCCCACCGTGTCTTCCTCCCCAGATGGAGTAAAGCAAGACGACGGCTCTGTTGTTGCCTCCCCTGCATCCCTTCCTCTCCCCTCTGCACACACGTAGTGACTTACTTCCAACACACTTCGCAATATGAACTCAAGATGAACAAAAGAACAAAAACTCTTCTCCTCTCCTCTGGAGGGAGGGGGCAAAATTCAGAGTTCAGTCTGCCACTCCACTGCTAGCTGGCACCATCACTGCCAGTGCCACACGGGCCACCGAGCACTGGGTAATTTCACACACCATATGTGCAGCAATCGGGAAGCGCTGAGAGCACAGGGCTGGAAGAGCTGCCACTGCCTGCAAATCAGCAGTGCTATAGGGAGGGAGAAGCAGCAAAACAACATCCAGAAGTAATCTGTCACATGAAGTCTTTCCAAGGTGACGTAACACCCCAGACATGCCCCCAGTCCAATGTGAAAGGCGTGCGGACACAGGGCATGTTTCAGCATCACCTACCTGCACATGCAGCGCTGCTGGCTGTGATAAACCCAGAATGCAGCATCCAGCCCCACCACCATGCAGCCCCTGGGCAGGGGTTTTGGGGGCCAGCATCCCACACGGTCACAGGCAAGGTGAGGGCAGCACACCCAGGTGCACTGGACACACGGCTGGTTGCATGCCGTGCACCTGGCTGAGCCTGGGGGCTCTGCCCCATCTCCCCAGCCTACAGCCATACCCTGGGATCTCTGCCTCCAGCTGGGACACCCACCAGGATGTTTCCAGGACTGCCACTGATCGGGATCCACATCAGGCAGGAAAGCAGGGTGCAACTAGAACAGTCCTCAGCAGGTGTTGGTGATGCACACACCAGGTGCAAGGGTTGAGCATCCTCTTGCCTGTGAGGAGAAACCCCCTCCTTGCAAGGAGATCCACCAGTGGGAATACAGCATTGCCAAGCTTCAGGCATCAAAACCTTGAGGTCTACTTCATACCTGGGGTTTTCCAAGTTGGGTTTTTCTGTTGTTTTTTTAACAGCTGCTGGGTCCATGTGACAAATTTTAAGCAAGTGAGACTCAAATCCTCCTAATTAAGAGGCACAGAAACTGGGGGGGGGAAGACATGGACTGACACCACCACAACAGACACCCATACACTTAAAACTGTAAAAACCTAAGCCGTAGAACAGCACAGTTGTTCTTGTCCCAGAAGCAGCAAAGCTTTATTTTTATTTTTTTCTTTCTTGAATATACCTTAGTCATTGAAGAAAGAGAGAGAAAAAAAAACCCTTTAAAGATGAAGTTTTAAGAACATGGTCTGATACATCATTTGTACTCACCTTGGCAAGATCTCCTTTCCTCCTTTCAAAGGTCTGACAGCTTCCAGGTGAATACAGCAGCTCCAGAAAGAGAGCGTTTGACAGTACTATCTGCACAAATACACCTTGAAAGCAGAGGGTCTGAGTTTTTCTCCGAGTAGTCCTATTAACGAATTTTGGCCTTCACAGTTCTCCAGTTGGCTTCTCCTTAGCAGAAGGGTCTGGATGCGAGTTGCAGGGCAGTGCTGGGACAAGCACAAGAAGCCTCTCTGGGGAGCTGGGCTCCAGCAATTGGGGGTGCAGGGCTGATGCCCCAGAGGGCTGCGCCCGGGTCAAGCCTCACCGTCAGGTACCAGCACACTCCCCTGCGCAAAGAGCAAACACAGAGCTGACATGTACAGCCTTCAGCTACGGTGCAGCATTTTGCTTGTGTTTTACATAACCATTTATGACTGTTACTCAATAATGAAGGAGCGCTTACCATGGAAACTACGAGGAGGTATTTCATTTAAGATACAGAGCACACTTTTTAAGTAAGAGCTGTTCATCTCTAATATGCAAACATCTGAACTGCAGTCAAGGTTTTACATTTAGATGCGTTTCCCAGAAGACGGCTAGTCCTACTTGGAAGCTATGTACTGCACTGCACACTTTAAAACAAAGAATTTCTAAATTTTTCCTCCCTAAAGCTAAAAAGCCAGGTGAAACGAAGGAACGGATCCATTCCTTTATGTAGCCATTGTAGGGTTCAGCATGAAATGCCATTTTCTGCTGAGGCCCCACGAGACTGTAGCAGCTTAGCAGGCTGCCAGCCTATATCAGCCCCCCCAAACTGCTAAGCCTCGAGGACTGGTCCCAATCCTGTACGGTCCGCAGACAGTCGGTAAGTGACCTAGTAATCCAATTAGGCAGCAACACAGGCTGTCCAAAGAAATAAAACAAAAGGAAACGAGGAAGGAAAAAGTAACAGGAAAGAAGCTATGCCTAAAGCAAAGCGTATCCTCATTACTCCCCTAATCTGCAGCTGCAAGCAGGAGCTTAGCTGGGTGCCCAGTGCCTGGGAGAGGGGGACAACAAGCTACAGAAAGCCCAGCTCGCACCCCAGCCTGGAAACCCCCTGCCACCAAACACAAGAGCTGCTCGCTGGCTGTATGGAAGACCGGGCAGACGAGATAGCCCCTTCCAGCCATCCTGGTCGGTAGGGCTTTGCATCGTTTCTCCAGCCTGTTGTAGCTATTTAAAGGGCTATTCTGGCTTTTGTCGGACCACGTTCAGCCATTGCCAGGTATTCTCAGCACGTTAGGCAGAAAATCACGTGGCTGCAAAGGGACAGGGGAGGGACATCAAGATTACTTCTTCTGAACATGGCTGGGTGGCAGAGACTGCTCCCATGAGCACTCCCTCAGGGTGCCCATCTCTGGCAGCCTAACCCACCAGGCACCCAACTCCGAAGGGTATCCCATGATTTTCAGAGGATGCCCCACATCTAGCACAAACACAAACAAGTACACGAGATACCACCCGTTCACCTTTAAAGGTCAGAACCCCTGGGAAGAGACGGGAAAGGCAACTGTGTGACACACAAAACATCACAACTGCAAAAAGGGGATTTCTGGTTAAAACAGAAGTTTAACCAGCCAGTGGTTTTCACACACCTAAGAAATGAGCATGGCCAAAGTTTTAAAAACATGTTTTAAGCAACCTCCTAACTGAGCTCTGGCTTCCGCTGGGCCATAAGATGACTACAAACCCAAACACAGAGCAAGAGATCTCAGCTGCCGATTTGTTTGTGGGTGTGAAAGCTCAAAAGCACAGAACCTATCGCATCAGCTTCCGTGCTGGAGGCCCAAACAACAGCATTATCTGGGGTTTTGGAAAACAACAAAAGAAAGAAAAAAAGCCTTATGAATACCATTGCTCTGGAAAATTAGCATTTTTAATAGGAAAGTAAACATGAGGCTTGTTTTATATGATGATAACTATCAGCATGTCAGAGTTTCTTCCATGGTTCCTCCATTATCATAACAAAAGCTCTTGTGCTGAGCATCTTGGTTGAACTGCAGGAGTTAAAAATACATAACATTCCAACTTCTTAGAGATAAATTTGCAAACAAGAAGTGATGAGGATGCACTCCTACCACTGATTTCTTTTATGAATAACTTTAACAGCACTTTAAGTCTGAAGAGAGATGCAGTTATTTTATCAAGATCGACCTGTAATCCAAGATCAAAGTTTGAAAGCAAGAAAAAAAAAAGAAAGAAAGAAAGGAGCTGGGCATATCCATCTCTGGCATAGAAAAATCCTTCTCCTGAGCATTATCATAAAGGACTTGCTTTTCCTCTGTATCCTGTGACATGACCCTGCCTGGCATTGTCTATCAATGAAGGTTGCTTCATTGAGGCACTGGCCTCTCAGTAGCCGTTTGCCACGCTACCAAAACCTTGGCTGAGTGTGCCCAGGCCCTGTTTCAAGACAGAGCGGCTCCTGCACTGGTCCAGCTCCTGTGCCAGGCACTCCTCTGGACCAGAGAAGACCTGGAGGCAGCCAAATTGCCCTCCCTGTCTGAGGCCAGACGTGCAGCTGCTGAAGCCCATGACTGCCCAGCCACAGACAGGTTTTTCCACCACAAGGGTGCCCTGGCACGGGGTGCAGCCCCTGGGGGCTCCTCTATGCACCAGCGCAAGGGGCTGCCCAGCAGCAGCAGGGGCAGTGCCAGCCTCCCAACGCAGCGGGGAGCACGGGCCCTGGCACACAGAGTGGCCCCAAAACAGATTCCTACATGTCCCCCGCTGTGGGCAGGGAGGGACGAGCAGCTCAGGACTCCAGCAGGCAAACCTCAAACGCTGCAGGTTCGCCCGAGCCATGGCGCAGTGCTCATGGCATCGGCTACATGATGAGTCTAGGGAGTGACCAATTTTGCAGCGAACAAAATATTTTTCCACCCTCTCCACGGACAATTAGCAACACAAGCCTGAAACGTCAAAAACCGACTCTTAATTACCGAAGTCAGCACTTAATGACTCCAATTACATTTCTACTGATTTCTGAAAATTGGATTCTCCACTACACTTGCTGTGTTTAAATTAGTTCCTTACCTCATTCACGGTAATTATACTTTGACAAACCAAATTAAAATACAGTTGAGATTTGTAAAATCCTACTAAAAAATAGTGGAGATTTAAGAATAAAAAAATGTCTTAAGGTAACTGCCATCCACATATTTCATTGTCCTCTCTTCAGAGCAGGAATGCAGAGGGTTAAAAGATGACAGAGATGCAAAGGACAGGATTCTGCTACAGAAATAGTGTTTTAGTAGTAGGAAACAGTGGTTTATTTAGTTCTGTGATAGCAACTCACTGCCTTATCACCCTGTATCACAGAAATTAGCTTCTCCTTTTATCCTAAACACCAACAAAACTTACTTTTCTCAGGCTCACCATCACCAGTACCACAGAGGACTCCAGGAATGAGGAGATTCACATGTGCATTTATTGGTAGGGAGCACATTTCTCACTCACAACTAACAGCTCTCTCTATCTAACTTGCATGCTGAGACCCTAGTAGCTACACCTACCTTCAAAACACGACTATGTGGGTGTTTGCTACAGGCCACCCGATCAGGAAGAGGAAGTCAGTGAGGCCTTCTACAGACAGCTGGAGGTAGCCTCATGATCACAGTCTCTGGTTCTCATGGGAGACTTCAACTCCCCCAGTATCTGTGAGCTGGGCTCACGCAGTCCAGGAGGCTCCTGCAGAGCACCGATGATAACTTTTTGACCCAGGTGGTGGTGGAGCCAATAAGGCAAGGTGTGCTCTTAGATCTTATATTCACAAACACAGAAGGACTGGTTGGAGACATGAAGGCTGGGGGCAGTCTTGGCTGCAGTGACCATGAGATGGTGAAGTTCAGGGTCCTGCATAGAGGACGCAGGGCAACAAGTAGGACTGCAAGGCTGGAATTCAGGAGAGCTAAACTGGCCTCTTCAGGGACCTGCTTGGAGGAATCCCATGGGTCAGGGCTCTAGAAAGCAGCGGGGTCCAAGACAGCTGGCTAATATTCAAGCATTACTTCCTCCAAGCTCAAGATAGGTGAATGGCTATAAGTAAGAAAGCAAGCAAAAGGGGCAGGAGGCCTGCAGGGATGGGCAAGGAACTTCTGGCAAACCTCAAACAGAAGAAGGACGTTTACGAGATGTGGAAAGAGGGACAGGCTACTTGGGAGGAATACAGGGATGTTGTCAGAACATGCAGGGAGGCAACAAGGAAGGCTAAGGGTCTGTTTGGAACTAAATCTGGTGAGGGACATCAAGGAGAACAAGAAGGGCTTCTTCAAATACATCAGCAGGAAAAGGATGACCAAGGAAAATGTGGGCCCACTGCTGAATGAGGTGGGTGCCCTGGTGACAAAGGACACAGCAAAGGCAGTTACTGAATGCAGTCTTTGGTTCAGTCTTCACTGCCAAGGCCAGCCCCACGGTTTCCCATACCCTAGAGGCCAGGCAGAAATTTTGGACAAAGGAAGACCTTCCCTTGGTCAAGGAGGCTCATGCTAGGCATCGCTTAAGCAAACCTGACACCCCCAAATCCATGGGCCCCAATGGGATATAACCCAAGTGTTGCAGAAGCTGGCAGATGTTATTGCCATGCCACTCCCCATCATCTTTGAAAGGTCATGGCAGATAGGAGAGGTGCCTGAAGACTGGAGGAAAGCAAATGTCACTCTAGCCTTCAAAAAGGGCAAGAAGGAGGACCCAGGAAACTACAGGCTGGCCAGACTCGCCTCCATCCCTGGAAAGGTGATGGAACAGCTCATCCTGGAGGTCATCTCTAAGCATGTCGAGGAAAGAAGGGTCAGCAGGAGGAGTCAGCATGGACTCACCGAGGGGAAATCATGCCTGACCAACCTAACAGCCTTCAATGACTGAATGACTGGCTGAGCAGACCGGGGAGAGTGGCGGACGATGTCTACAATGACCTCAGCAAGGCTTCTGACACTGCCTCCCATGACATCCTCCTATGTAAAAGTCTGCACTAGATGAGTAGACAGTGGGGTGGATCGAGAACTGGCTGAATGGCAGAGCTCAGAGGGTTGTGGTCAGGGGCGCAGAGTCCAGCTGGAGGCCTGTAGCCAGTGGTGTTCCCCAGCGGGCAGCACTGGGTCCAGTCCTGTTCAACTTACTCATCTATGACCCAGATGAAGGGACAGAGCTGGAGAGCTGGGTGGAGAGGAACCTAGCGACGTTCAACAAAGGCACGTGCAGGGTCCTACACCCACGGAGGTACAGCCTCAGGCATCAGTACAGGCTGGGGGCTGACCTGCTGGAAGGCAGCTCTGGGGAGAAGGACCTGGGAGTTCTGGTGGGCAGCACGTTGCCCATGAGCCAGCAGGGTGCCCTTGGGGCCAAGAAGGCCACTGGGATCCTGGGGGGGCATTAGGAAGAACGTGGCCAGCGGGCTGAGGGAGCTCTGCTCTGGTGAGGCCACATCTGGAGTGCTGTGTCCAGTGCCGGGCTCCCCAGTTCAAGAGGGACAGGGAACTGCTGGAGACAGTCTAGCACAGGGCTACGAAGATGACTGGGGGTCTGGAGCATCTGCCTTGTGAGAAAGGCTGAGAGAGCTGGGCCCGTTTAGCCTGGAGAAGGGAAGACCGAGAGGGGATCTTATCAACGTCTACAAATATCTTAAGGGAGACTGTGAAGAGGACAGGGCCAGGCTCATTTTGGTGATGCCAAGCGACAAGACAAGGGGCAACGGGCACAAACCGAAACACAACAAGTTCCACCTGAATATGCGGAAGAACTTATTTTTTGAGGATGACAGAGCACTGGAGCAGGCTGCCCAGTGAAGTTGTGGAGTCTCCTTCCCTAGAGACATTCAAAACCCACCTGGACACGACTTTGTGCAATCTGCTCTAGGTGAGCCTACTTCAGCAGGGGGTGGGACTAGATGATCTCCAGACGTCCCTTCCAACCCAAACCACTCTGTGATTCTATAGGATAAGCATGCCTTCTGCAGGATGCAGTTGCTCCCATTTAGGGATGCCTACCCTTTATGAGGGAATTATTTCAAGTTCCTCCTCATAATTAGTATTAGAAATTGAAAAGGACAGGAGAGTAAGCAGCATATTTCAAGAAACTAAGCAACCAATGGAAAGAATGCATAAAAATGTAGTCTTTTAGGGAAAGCCTCTACACGTATTTAATTCACATGATACAGAAAGCAGTGATTTCTCCAAAGAGAATGCCGCTCCATACATTTTTCCTCCGAAAGAGGAAGGAAAAACCAGTAACAGCCCCTAACCCCTTTGCCAATCTCAAAATGGAAACATCCGAAGCACATACCCTTATGTTGCAGCAGCCTGGCAATAGCCATGGGACTTGTCAAGCATCCACAGTAACTACGGCGAAGCCAAGGTGTCCATGCCAGCACTGCGGGCAGCACTGCAGTCCGGGCAATACAGTCACAGGAGTGTGTCGCAGCACCTGGACAAATTAATCCTAATCCCTGCAGGACCAGAGCCATTTCGGGAGCCAGCTACCTGGCACTGCATCTCGAAGGACAGGTGGGCATTACACTGGCTAGGAGGTTAATACACTGAGCAACCACCCCCAAAGTTAGCTGATGGAAAAATTAAAGAAAGCTTTCAGGTTTCTGAGGGATCACAACTGCCCCAAAGGAGCAATGACAACAAGTCCGAAGCAGCCTGGAACCGATGTGGCGTACCATCCTCTAGTTCCTTATGGCAAAGCAGTAAGGCATCGCAAAGCCCCCACCAGCTCACTACAACTAGAGAGGAATACAAAGGAAACCATCCACACATGTTCGATGTGTATAGTGTTAATTCAAGAGGCAAGAGGGCAGATTTACAGGGTCATATTTTCACTTCAGTATAGGGATATAATATGCCACTGTCACAGCTATTTCTTGCAGTAATACCTTTTCATTATGTTTGTTTCTGCTTTATTTTTATTCTCATCCTTTAAGGATACCCATTACTCAGCAGCAGTTGTTGGATTTTATGTTCACATATGGTTTAAAGAGGTGGTTGTTTAATGTTCCCTATATGTAAATAACTACGTGCTGTTTTAGTCCCTGCTGCGCAAGTGGAGGAATGATTAGACTATAAATCTCCAATACAGAAGTGTGTCAAGTTGTTTTTCACCTACTAATCTATTAGCACCTACTCTGGGTTACATTTTCTATCTTTTACCTATGAATCCCCACTGCTTTTAATGAACACATAAAGCAACCAGCAACAGGCAAAACCAGCCCAAAAAGCAGGACTCAAGGGGAGCAGCCAGCAGCCTGGGTGCAGCCCTCTGGCAGGCACCCCTCTGCCTGGAAGCAGGGCTTTTGCCACCACCGGTGCAAAGCCAAATCCAGTGTGGCAATGCCAAGGGGGCCTGTGTGTTGAGATGCCTGGGGAACCCCCCACGGCACAGTCGAGAGCAGGGAGCCTGGGGAAAGGCCACATGGGACAACATGGGATAACACAGCACCCACTGCCACCACCCGTGCCGGTGCCGCACACAAGCAGAAGCCACTGCACAGGGAGCTGGCTTCACCACCAGCAAAAAGCAACCATGGGACAACACATGCAAACAGCAGTGCAGCACTGCACGGTAAGAGCCACGAGGAGCAGACACCTACATTGTAGATGGTTCTCCTTTTACTCTCTTTGTGGCATAGCCCTAGTGCTGCTACTAGAAGCGAACACACATTTTTCAGTGTAATTTATCATCTTTTTCATATGGCTGACAGTGTTCATTTCAAATCAAAGCTCCCATGCCAAGCACATTAAACCCATTTTTACTTTTCAAAAGTGAATGCCATGAGAGCCAGAAGCAGCATTAACATAACCACTAACAATTCCAGCTTGTTTGATATCAGAAACCAGCTCATAGAATAATCTTTTGAACTCTCCAAGGTGGAGAAACAGTCTTTAAGTAAATAAAGAGGAGATACATAATTTGTTGCTCAGCCGGTCTCCCTTCCTTGCTGAGCCACGACAGACCACAGAACACACTCCTGCTCCCTGCCACCTCCAGCCTGATTCTCCCAGGCCTTTCAGTGCAAAGGAAGAAGAGTAGAAAGCTCACACCGGCTATCAAGCAAGCATCCTATAGCCACAGGTAAATGCGCAGCAGACCTTTCATCACAAGCACTCCCAAGCAGCCCACACTGCAAGCCACAAAGTGCTTGCCCAACAAAAAAACCAGGCCTGTACTGCAGAAGGTGGAAAGCCTTAATAAACTATGATGTACCACTGAAAGCAAGCAGGAAACATGGCAGGCAGCAGCAGCAGCATCCAATTTCTTTCAAAAAAACCTCCTGTTTCATCCTAGGAGGGTGATCAACTGGCTGCAGTGCACGGGAGTGGGGTAGTGAGCAGTGGTTGCTGCCACCGCAATCCAGCAGCAAAAATGCCCGTGTAATTGGCACCACTGCGAACAAGCACTCCATGCAACCACCCGCCCTGGGTAGGTCAGTGTAGAAATCAATCTCTGGTGGCAAACAAACAAGCAAAACCAGGAAAAGCCTCAGAAGGCAGAAATTGGGACATTTATCAAGAAGCCAGGAAAGAAGGAAAAATCTTCGGCCTGTGGAAGCTGGCAGAAGATAGCCTGAAACTGCATATTAATTCAATTTATACAAATGTAGTCCAAGCTATCAAATTTGGGCATAGTCTTTTAGGGAAAGCCTCTACATGTATTTAATTCATATGATACAGAAAGCAGTGATTTCTCCAAAGAGAATGCTGCTCCTTAAATTTTTCTTCTGAAAGAGGAAGGAAAACCCACTAACAGTCCTTCTGTAGTTAGGAGACACTGGAGTGACTGCAAGAGCTATGGGATTCAAAAGACGCTCCAAATTAATGCCGCAATACAAGGACGGGAAGAACCCCAAACTGCTCACGTTTGACTTCTTCCATTCCCATCCCACTCCCACCCTCTCTCAGTATACTAATGAGGAATCCTTGCCCAAATCCAGTCCCAGCAACTGATTTCTGCTAACCTAGTTACCCTGCAGCTCTAACAACAGATGATGGATCTCATTTCCTGCCCTAGCAGCCTCTGTTGTGTGGCATTGCTCTGCATATTAATGATTCTTAATGATACCTAAAAGCATCTGCAAAGTCTGAAGTATGGATTTTACCACTTAGTCCAAAGCCATAAAAAGCCGATAATAGTAAAGTATGTTTAATGATCAAAACCAAGAAAGGAAAGCATTCATTAAGACATCCTCTTAGCTCTTGTGGAAAGGGGCACTAAGATGATTTTTCTCCTGGACCAGTGGTGGCAGGTGAGTAAGGTGATGAGTACTATAAGCCTGCAGGAGACCTTTTAAAAATAAATATGTATTTTCTAGGTTGGCAGGGAATAAGCCTATTCAGCGGAAGCAGAAAGGAGAAAAAAAATAATGGTCAAAGGAGTGAAGGAAAAGAGCTGCCCACTTGCCTGTAACATTGTCAGCTTCGGACAGTGATGGAAGATTAGTCCTTAGGGAAATAAATCACCTCCAGTCAGAGCTCCTGGAATTCAGTGCTTCCCATGACTGCTGAAGAGGTGCTGTCAGCTGATCCTTATTTCTCAAGTTTGGGATGATGACTGGGGTGGTGAAAGGCTCAAAAGAAGGGTTAATTAAACAAAGAAGCAAATAGGCAAGAGCCTTTAGAAATTGATTAGACAATGAAAGTAAATGACTTGGCAAAACAACCTTGATTTCACTGCCAGAGTTATAAAATCATCTAAGAGATGGAGTGCTGTTTTAATGATTGATATTCTCACTTATGTTCCTGCAGAAATGATAAGTACTGGGACACTTATTGGGGTAGATGAAATCACAACCCAGCCACCTCCTTTTCTACTCTGTGAAAGGAGAAAAAGCTGCCAAGGATCTCTTCATCCAGAAACCAAAGCACCACCAAGGACTTAAGTAAATGATCATGTTGCTCAGAATGATCATAAAGCTCAGAAAAATATATTCATGAAACTCATATGCCATTTGTCATTTCCTTGCTTGCATGGGTGCACCACCATTCAGGTAGGGGACTAAAAACAGAAACCCACCTTCCCCCAGCATTTCCGCTGTATAGCTAGACTCTGCATTTTCCACTCTCCCATGCTATCTATTTCTGTTTGTTTGGGAAGTCATATGGCCAGGGTAAGGCCCAGAGCCTTGGGAAAAAAAATATGTACAACACAGATCATGTCTATGTTACCTATCCAATGGTTATTTAATGCTCTTTTGTAACATACCAGTAAAGAGAAGAGACTTCAGTCCAATTTCATAACACCGAAGTCTGGAATCATCATGTTCATGAGGACAGAACTACAACTGGTATAAATTTACTTACCACCACCACAAATCCCAGCATCATAATGCTGAAATATTCCAGCCATCAGAGCAGCAATGTTGCAGACTGCCCTGCATTTTTAACCTCGATTGTACGTAATTGTTACTCACTGACCCATTCTCTGGCAGCCCTTGGCTGGAGTAGGTTGCTAAGCGACCCGTTTTCGCTCCAGATACTTTTTAAAGCTAGTTTAGAGATGGCCAAAAGTCAACAAAGTGAGTATTGAGACTATTGCGGACAGATCTGAGGTGGAAGTGCAAGTGTAGGCCGGAAGGAGACTAACCTGCACCTCTATTGTTACCCACGTAATAATATTCTCTGCGACTTTGCGACACGTGCAAACCCCTTGCAGAAGCCTTGCCGCAGCCCCCACACAGCTCGCACACCTCCTGACCCGCAACATCGATTGGCTCCTGCTTCTGAACAACTCCTGGGCAACTGCCAGCACCAGAAGAGACGAGTTGAGGAGCCAGACATCCACGCTCGCTCCACCAGGGAGTTGCACCGGCGTCTGGGAGGTGAAAGGGCTGCAGCCCAGCACAGCTGAGCGCAGACACCCTGCCGTGCCCGCCTGCCAGCCCTGCAGGGGTGCTGAGCCCAAACACCCGCAGCTCAAACAGAGCCCACAGGTGACAGGTGACATCCTCCAGACCAGCGCTTGCAGGCACCCAAAGGACCACGCCAAATAAGAACAGCCTTCAGAAACACACACGGGGTTTTATTAGGGAAAACCACACTGTTCTTTGAAAGCTAATGAGAATATAATTACTCTCCCAGCCAGGAGCGCTGGGACTTTCTATAGACCCATGATTAGAAATAATCAGGTAGAATTCATCAAGTGGAGGGTATAAATCATCCAGCCTGTGTTTCTGTGTCTTGCGTTGCCTCAGCTCCCCAGTCAGCAGGTACGCTGGCACACACGCCCTGCCGGCATCCAGCCATGGGCCCGATGAGCAGAGCAACAGGCAGCCAAATTATTTCTGCTGCTCCCTTCAACAGGCTGGGGCTCTCACGCCCGCGAGGCTGCCACACTCCTTGGGTTTGCTGGGAGGGAAACTCTGGGAGTTTTGTCCTTCTGGCAGGCTAGGTTGGGTGGGACATGGATGGCATAGGAAGGACCATGAATGCTATCCCCTTTTAAAAAAAAGGAACAACTCTTACTGTGTATGTCATCTCGGAGAAACACATCCTTCTCATCTTGATATTTTACTCATGTATCACCATCTCATTAACAACCACTATGGTATGTCATTATTAGTTATAGAAACCACTGGTTAAAATGCTACCGATTTCAACAGAAGCAAGACTGAGCAACATGGTCAAGAAGGAACTGGAAAAGTTGCAGGATTCAGGAGGAACATGCAGACAGGAAAGCTCCAATGCTCTGCTTTTTACTGTCTTTTTTTTTTTTTTTTTTTAATATAACCTAGTAGCATAGGTTACAGTAGTAATTACAGTTACTGGTGTAAATTAGACCTTTATGACCAGGTTCACAAAGCAGCTAAGGAATTCACTAAGGGAGGCTGTGGCTATACACCAGAGTGGATACTCAAGTAGCTGAACATGTTCTGTTTTCAGAACAGGCTCTTTATCAGTTCAATGTATTTATGCAAACTTGCCTTTTTTTTTTTTTTCTTTAAACCATCAAGAAAACTTTTAGAACAACCTAGCCCAACAAGTACTGGGGTAAATACACACACAAACTCTAAAGCTTCCAACTTGTGCCTCTCTTTTACCATCAGGAATCCTCTTTTCACCGAAAGTAGCTTGGGCTACAATACCAGTGTTTTAGGAGTAACAGAAATGAGTTAAAGCACAATGTAAGCTATATGTTGTAAAGAGGAAGATAAAGATTTGGGCAACCAGGAGATTGCCAGGGACCACACGTGCAAAAAAAGCAGAACAGTATGAGGATCGAGAGGGCAACAGAGTAAAGCCAAGAGGGACGCTGAGCAAAGCACCCAGCCAATGGAGCTGGCGGGCGCGACCCAGCGGGGTTCTGGCCGGACACACAACAGGGCAATGGGACAGAAATGGGGCTCCCCATAGCTGAGGCTTCCCCCTGACCAGCATCTCCCCTCCTGCTGGGTGGGCCAGGGCAATGCGAGGACAATGGGGAAGTTCTGTGACTTGGCCCCATCTTCACCATAGGTGAATTTTCACCCCCTGAGCACCAGCTGAAGCCTGCGGACAGGGATGTGCAGTGCATCAGCCTACACCACCACATTCACCTACACGCTCCGCAAATGTTTGGCATTTGTTTCGCTTAGCCTCCGTTTTATAAACTTGTAAAAGAAACGCTGTGAAATTACTAGCTTGGAAAAGAAATGACTACGCAGGAAGAAGTCATACAAAACCAGGGGGCCCCGTGAGTAATTTGACCACTTCTGTTTAGACTATTTTTGATAGTTTGTTATAAAGGACTTAAAACCTTAACCCAGCTTGCCTTCACTGCTGCTTTTGGGGTCCAAGCAAGCTGTTTAACACACTTGGTGGTACTAGAATGAGTCATAGAGCATAAAGCTTTGTCACAGCCTTGTCAGTCACTCCAAGCAACACGATACCATCACCTCCAGCTGACCCCTGGAAGTTAAGTATTGTTTCATGAAAAAATACTGAAGCTTGTTGATGGCAATCTGCCCTCCAGACAGACAGACCTTGCGCAACACCCAACTTGCATCCAAAGCCAAGGCATCACCCAGCAGGATTGCTAACTGGAGATAAATACCCACAGGACATGGGAAGATGATGAGCCAGAAACACAACACCAATGACTCTGAGAAGGCTGCTGGAATTAAACAACAACGTTACCACCGGTTCTGCAGAGGAAGAGCTAGAGACAACCGGAGTAGGAAACTTTGCCAAATAAAACTGCTAGGAGTTGGATTGCTCACTGTTCACTTTTGCAAGCAAAGTTTCTAGGAAAAGAAAACAAACCCCTTTCGGTCCTGGAAGTGTCTGGAGTATAAAACTTGGACTCAGCTCTGCACCCTGCCTGTCCCCAAGAATCAGGCAGGGAGAGTAAAAGGGCAGTGCACTATGTCTGCGCACACAGGCGTCAAAGAGGCACTGCTGCTCGGGAGCCAGGAGACAGACAGTAAAAGTAATTTTAGGCCCACTGGCCTCCACAGAACCATAACAAAAGAAAAAAGGAACTGTAAAAAGCCTCAAAATACAAAACACTTCTTGGAGGAAAAGAGCTATTTGAGTACCGCTTGATAAATGTTGCAGTTGTTAAATGATTGATGCCAGCAGGCATCGTGCCAAAAGCAAAGGTGACTGCTGAGATCACTGGAAGTTTTGCCTGTATGCAGACCTAAGGACCAAGCCTAAAAGTTTCATTGAACTCCATAAAGAAAGAAGAAGAAAAAAAAAAAAAAACCCACCAAACAAAAAAGGCATAAATAAAAGAGACAATCAGAGCTGATCTGCACTGTGCTTTACTCCACTGGACAGGAAGCATATCCAACCATGCATAAAATATGACAGTATGCATTTGGAACCAAATTCCTACTTCAGAGCTATTACAACCAACCATCAAGGCGAGCCTCAAACTACTCAACTTGACACAAGCAAGGACCAGGAGACGTGAGTCTGCTGGGGGGACTTGGGGCAGCAGAGGAGGCAGAAAGGAGCACCCACAAGGGAGAGTGGAACATGAAGAGGAGTGCACAAGACCACTTCCATAGCATGGCAGAGATGAAGACGCATGCAGGTATATCAGGTCAGTCAAAGCCCATGCTGTTGCCAGAGATGACAACTCCTTCCATCTGCACCCTATGTGCCAGACTTTGCCTTCTGCAGTCCTGGATGCTCCTGCACCGACGCAGCTCAGGGTGTACAGGTAGAAGTGAACCCTTGGTGAAAATCAACCCTACCAAGAGGGGTTTTCAAATGGACTGGCTCCCTGAACACCTCACCACATGGTCTCCAGCATTTTCCTTGTCCTCTCCCTTGTGCCAGCCTCCCCAGGATGCCAGGGGATGGAAATCCTTCTCCTTCCCCGCCCACCCCATGTTGCAGGGACACAAATGGGGCAGAACAGGACAAGGCTGGTGCAGCCACTCCTGTGTTGAATCCCTTCTGGTAAAACTGTCTCACATTTCCAGATACCCATTAATCCATCACCCTTCAGCTCTAAAATTCATACAAATTATTTTATTTATAATTAATTAAGGTCTCTAAATGTAGAAATTAAATTACCATTTACAGTGTAAAAGGAGATAGCACAGAAAAACCTATATAGTAGCAACAGCTCTCTCCTCTGCATGAATCAGGAGGACATGTGGGGGTGGGGGCTATCTGGCAGTAGCATTAGGTCATAACACAGATTTCAGCATCTTTGAAAAGCTGCTCAGGCCCAGTCACACGAGACCTTTAGGTCTGAGGTAGCAAATTAATCCCAAAACTTAGGTGCCCCTCAACTCTGCTCCCAATAATCCTCTGGACCCTTGCATTAGAAGCACATTTGCCAGACAGCTAAAAAACAAGCGTTTCTTTTATCGCTTGGCTCCTCTGCTGGAAAACAAGCTGTTGGAAGCACAAAAGAGCTGCTCCTCGTCATATGTATTTAGACTCACCTTTCTATTCAAAGCAGGCCGCAGCAAAAGAGAGAACATACAGGGAAACAGATGGCCCTGCACTGAACACAAGGCATAATTCACTTGAGGGACTGAGAGTCAGGGAGGGAGATGGGATGAGCAAGCTGCAGATCAATGCCACCATTGAATTCTGCCTTGTATTTACAGCAGAGCCCTGCTGTAAATAGTGTAACGCATACTACAGCCACGAACATTTTCTCATTAACTCAGAAGGGAATGATTCTGGAAAGTTTTTTTGCAGCTTATTTCAATGACAAAGCAGCATCTGAATCAGTGATGGGGATGATGACAATTTGAAAGGCAACTTCCTCCCACCCCCAACAGCCCACTGATGCAGTTAGTATCAGAATCCATTACTATAGTAAAAGGATCTTTTTCCCTTACATTCAGCTACTGGTTTGACCAATTGCAAAGGGATATTTAGGCTGAGATGATGATAGGAAGATCATCCGTACAAGTTACTCAAAGAGCCAGGCAGCCAGATTGCAGAAAGGGTAATAGCCATGTTGAAATTAAGCAAAGAAGAAAAGGTTAATACACGTGACCTTTGTGATTCTGCGCAGCCAAAAATAACTATGCACAAAGTACAGGAAAGTTTTAGGGCTAGATTCTGCCCCTTCCACGAGCACCCTTATGTCTCACTGAAGTCAGCAGGGGCTGAGCTGACGCCTATGCTCAACCTTTCCTTACAGAGGGAACAGAGGGAGGCTCCTCGCAGTACCCCACAGGAGCCTCTCAGGATCAGCTTTTCACTTGGCAAGACAAAAACCACCAAGCCAAGTAACAGCACAGGCATGTTTGCTGCTGAAAAAGCAGGCTCTGAAAAGATTGAGAATGTGGATAGCAGGAACAAGAAGAACTGCTCCGTCTGGTCTCTCTTCCTCATGCGCCCATCTCTGTGAACCTGCTGTCTTTGTGAATCCAACCAACTGGTAAGTGCCCTTCTGCCGCTGACGCACAAAGGATGCGAAACCTCAATTAAGGATCCATGTCTTGCAGGCTGTCGTAATTCATGCTTTAGCTCTGTAGGACCCCAGGTCAATTCCTGATGGGTAGCTGCTCCATAAACACAATTCAGAGGCTAGGACTTCCGAAATGCCTACAGACACACATGCAAAGGTATATAATTGAGCGCCAAATGAAATGCAACTGTTGTGGAATAATCAGTTTTTAAACCCCAGAGCTTGATTCTTGCAACATGTCCATCAGATACAATGAAAATATAGTTATTTTTTCCACTTCAGTTCAGGCTATGCCACATTGCATCTAATGGTTTAAGTCCTGCATAGGAAAAGGCATGTGCTTGACCTTATGTATTTATGCATGGTCTATATTTATACACCATGAGTGTAAGAGTTAAGCAGACGCCCAAACTTCAGCGGGACTGTTGTAGGTATTTCAGCTTATCTCTGTATCTCCAATATGACATGGCTCCAGCAAGCTTGGTGACCACAGCAGAGCTGAATCAAGCTCTTGGGTTTTCAGTTTGAATGAGCTGCATACATTTATAGAAGATGCGACTCAAATTGACGCCAGCCTCAAGATGCTATAAAATACGGAGATGAGTGTCAAAAGTGAACAACTGAGGTATACCTCAAAAGGCGTACCACATATAAACATTCCTGCGACACTGAGGGAAGTGAAAAGCCCCTCCAAAGGCAGCTCTATTATTATTTGTAGACATACCTCCTTCTTGAAGGGCCCAAGAGCCGCAGCCACATCCCAGGCACCCATATTGCACAAACACAGACCCCAGCCTCTGCCCCCAGAAAGCTACCATAGGCAAGTGCTGTCCCTGTCCCCTAGCCACACAGGCAGATGGGGCCAGCACATGCCTCCCAAGCAGTTCTCTTGCAGAGGACTGCCTTTGCTCCTTCCTTAGCCTCTTCCTCAGCCAGGGACACCAAACCAGCCCGCTTGCTGGGGTATCTGCCTGCCCAGGGTATCTGCCCACTCCCAGGAGGCAGCAGGGAAACGACGAGATGTTTCCTCACCCTGTGGCCAACACAGCTCTTTCTGCAAAACACGGTTTTGTGAAGCCTAGTTTAAATCAGACCCCAGTCCTGCAAAACACATCCTCACCTCCTGTTCTGGTACACAAACGTAACAACCTAATGGGACTACTTACAAACACGGCCAGGCGTGGACATGCCATAGGGTGGTCAGGCCTGCTATGGCACAGCATAAGCCTTTGAGACGTGCAAGTAGTTAAGTGGCCCACAGAACACCAGGATTTTGTTTGCACATGTGTTGTTTCATTTTATAATGAATATTTTATCTATATATAATATAGATAAAATATATCAATTTATAATGAACATATAATCCCAGCCATGTGGGCTCCCATTTGCTCTGAGACCCACCGAGCTCCCTGTTCAGCCTGAATGCAGAAATAGTGCTGCCATCCTAATTTCTATCCCAAGCTTTGGGTCAGGTCCTCCAGAAGGAAGGGGGCTGCAGCATTGCTGCCCACCTTCCAATTCGGAAAGCCAAAACGTGAGACAGTCCACCATTTCCAAGCAGCGCACACACAAACTGCTCAAGCATGGTAGACAGGAAAAAAGCAACTTCCTCATCAGTACGGCTTTTGTTAGGGACAGGACCCGAAGCAGCAAAAACACCTTCTGTAAACCACCCTCACCAAACCAAGAGCACGTAACACATCATAAATACCACTTTTCAGCTGGTGTTCAAGTGCTTTTCTTCCTAATGAGCCTTTCCAGACGAGAGCAGACAATGACCACAAAACAATTACAAAGAACAATATTGGAAATTGCCAATTAGGTATAGTATATAAAAAAAAGCTTCAAAGAAGAAAAAGAACTTCAACACAAACACTACTTATTTTTTACCCAGCTACAGACAGTACTTATCTAAGGGAAAACATTTTGCTGGAATACATGTTTGTTTTAATTGTGTAACTCTGACTTCACAAACAAGCAAATCCAAGCTATGGAAAATGCTGCACCTAGACTTTTAAAATGGCAAGGTTGAGCCAAAGAGAAGAACATGCTACAGTTATTACCGTTTCTTTGCAATCTGAAAGGTATTTACCATTTGGCTTTGCCCGCGGGAAATAAACGCTGTTGCAAAGTGATATAAAACACTGTTCCAGAGTAAAATCTGCCCCTGTCCTGTCCTCATTACTCCTGGAAAAAAAAAAAAAAAAAATCTGTGTGTGCACGTGAACAGAAAGAAGGGGGTAACCTCATGAAGGCAGAGACACTGTCCCTTGTCCCTTCTCCCTTTCCTGAGCAGAGTACCACCTCTCCCCAGGAGCATCCACAAGGGGCCACACTGCCCCTTGCTCCCCGTGGGAGTGCTGCCCGCCAGCCCTTCACACCAGGGCACCCAGCCCGTGCGGCGTGTCACAGAGGTACCCAGGGCTGCCTTGGATGGTCTTTAGACACCTGGCATGGGTCTGCTGCCCACTCCCACGGGGACCGGCAGCAAAGCCAACAGAGCTGCTCGTAGTGTGGCAGGTCACACCAACACACCAGGCAAAAAAAAAAAAAGATTGGAAAATGTACTTACCTCCAGTGTAGAAAACTGTCTTCAAGTATAAAAACTTTTTATTTCAGCTCCATTTCTGTATAGCTGAAGCATCCCAAACTGCCCGAGGTTATCAGCACAAACATCAAACATACAGAGCTCTGTGTATTAAATGCATCAGCAGCTGGCCCAGTTAGATCTCTAAAACCAACGCTAGTGCTGGCAGAGCAAGTTGCTAACCCAACTACAAGCACCAGGATCTGAGGGAATTCGATGCAAAGGCAAAAAGAAGAATGACATAGATATATAGATAGTTAAGAAGAAAGCTCACCAGGCAATTAAAAAGAAAATAATATAAAACTTCTTCACTTCAGAAGAGAAATCATCATCCAGGCTATTCCATTTCATTAATTTTTTAGCAGTGCTACCCATTCAAGTCAAATATCTGATAGAGAATTTATCCTTTTAGTCTTTCGAAGCAAACTTTCTTCAGACTTTTGAAGCAAACTTTGTTCCATAGAAAGGGGAACCGACTTGACAGCAATTCATTCACAGTGGAAAAAGAAAGGGATTCCCTCTCACACAGCAAATTCTGTGGTAAAACTCCGAATACTGCAATCTAGTTTCAGCAATAACACCCAATTTGAAAGGAGCTCAGAAGCCAAGGCTTAAAACAAGCCATTAAAGTCAAATATTTTTGCAGTGAAGTGTTCAGAGGTAGTTTGGGGGTTTTTTTTACGAATTTTTTGTTTCTCTTCCTATTTTGTGACACTGTTACATCAAAAGCTTGATCTAAAACCCAAAGGGGAAAAATATCAACAGAGACCCTGTTCAAGCAGCAGAAGGACATTGTTGGGCCACTCCATCAGATGGCAGTTCCAGCCACAGAGCCAGGCTGCTTCCATCAGTGAGATGCTCACACAAGCCTTCCTTGCTTTAACACTTTGTGGTTACTACTGATCTTCTTGCTTACAGCGCAGGAATTTAATAGTTAGAAGGACAACCTTCTCTCTAGCCCAACAAAGATTTGGCATGAAGCACAGCCCAAACTCCCCCTGCATCTAAATAATTTCTAAAGGGAATCCCCACAGCTGAGGAAGAGAGAGAAACAGCAATTCCATAAAGACACAAGAGAGATGCAAAACAGCACAACAACAACCCGAAGATATGTCCTGCATTTCTGCACAAACTACTTTCATAAAGAAAAAAGAAAAAAAGCAAACTGCTGTGTGTTTTTTTGTATCCTTTGGAGGGTACATAAGGGATGTTTTAAAAAAAAGTATGTAAATATCTACTAAAAATATTTTCTAAAATATCTATTAATTCTTTGCTAAAAGCAAACATCCTGAACAAAGGTCCTAGGAAGAAAGATTAAAAAAAACCAACAAAACATTACACAGTTGCATACCATTTACTTAAGACCACTGTGATGAATGCACACAAGCAGTACTCAGGCAGGGTTTCCTCTGAAATTCCAAGTGTTCAACTCTTCTGCACTTAACACTGAATAAAATAAATAAATAAAATTGAATAGTGTATGCATGAGTAACTCCTGACTTATTTTATTTATGAAAGACTATTATCATTACCCCCAACATGGGTCATCCGCAGTGCAAGAACATTCAGATCCACAGCACAAGCAGCAAGGACTATTAACAACGAGCATCAGAAATGTTCTTTGCTACTGGATCACTCATAACTGCTGGTAGGTCTCAAACCAGGCATCAAAAAGAAGGGTTCAAACAGTCACAACAGGCTGTTATGACTGCAGGTTTGAGAGAGGTCTGCTTCCAGATGTTACCCTGTATTAAAGCATCCACACAAGTTAGATCAGCACAATTAAAACAAGCCGGAACAATCCTATTACAGCTAGACTGGCTAGTTCCTCACACAGACAAGCCTAAATTCATACTTAATTAGCTGTTTTAAGAAAGCTCAATAGTCTCTTTCTAAGACCAGCTTTCCAGAACTGAAGGGACCACCAGCTGCATTTTCAAAAGACAGCAGGAAAAAAAAAAACCAAAAGCCATTTCCTTCTGTAGAAGAGGTCCCACCGAGACTGCAGGGCACACAGACTCTCATCTGCCCCAAACCCCCTCAAGAGCATGGCGCCATGCAAACCCACATCAGCTGCAGGCGAGGCAAGAGGCTGCCTTTAGCCTCCCGTGCCCTTGCTGGGGCTGGCTGCGACACCTGGAATGGCAGCCACATTCTAGGTACCCCTACAAGGTTCACTTACTGTGGCAGATAACAAAAGTACCCAGCATAAGCAGGTGACTCCCTTATTCTTACTATGCAGCATAATAGTGATCTTGCAGCCCCCATCAGAGTCATTACCTAGTACCACAAGCAGTGAAACTGAACCACAGGGCAGCAGCATCTTGTGATCCTCACAGCCTCATGGCAGGACTTTGATTTATCTTAGTTATTAGTGTTTTCTTTATGAGACAGGGCCTATTTTATGTGAAATGCTTAAGCACGCTGGGCCTATGGGTCACTAGCCTGACACCACTTTACTGCAAATAAATACCAAAAGCATGCCTGGTTATACTCACCTTCAAAAAAAACCCAATTAAAGACACTGCCTGAACAACAGCAGCAGCAGGTTTACTTTAGGCATGTGGAGTGGAAGCAGGTATTATAACTCAAGTACAAAGAGAGCCATAAGTGGCAGCAGGACTCTGATAACAAGACAGGGAGATTAAAAGAGACCCAAACATCAGAACAAACCTCTGAGGAATCTGAAGGAAGAAAATCAGGGTCTGACAATCACTTTGACATCACTGCAGCTTTAGCTATATAGATGGGTGGATAGGTGCCAGTGTTTAAATTCTCTTGAGGATTTCTGTAAGTTTTATCTTATTCTTGAAAAAGAAGTTACACAAATGACTCTGCTTTTCAGTGTTTTCTCTGCAACAAAGATTACAGGTACTTCAGTCTCCCCTGGCAATGCTGCACACTTTCAGCCCCTAAAATTTAGAATGTTCTTAAGTTAAATGAGAATGGGAAATTCAACATTTTAATCTTGGCTAGCAGATACAGCATTTCAAATGCAGAAAACATCAGCACAAGTTAACAAAAGACAAATGGATTCAATCTCTTCAAAAGCTTAGAAGGGTAGAAATGATCTTCTTCCACCAAGCATTACGGAAGCAATTTTAAAAGGAAAGCATCCACTGACGAGGGACACTGCTATATCTAACCTGAAAGACAAGATTTAAGGCCAGATTAAGTTTTGTTGGCAAACCAGAGGAACTCCATCGATATCAACTGTCCTACCCAATTACATGAAGCCAGGACTTGTTTTATGGCGCCGCACAACGTGACCTCATTTTTGAGCTTGCATTAGCTAGGAACAGTGTGTCCCACTGAAGCATTAAAGCCTACAGACTCAGCCAAATCTTCCATCTCAATATGCCACCAAGTCAAATCAGCAACAATTATCATCCTGGTCTTGAAATATGCAATAGCACATGCAAGAAATATGCTCCACTTGATCTGGGAGACAGATCACATCCCAGCACTTCTTAATTTGTTCAGAAATACAGTCACCTTTAATGCCTTTAAAAAAAAAAAAAAAAAAGAGGCCGTTCCAGCAGCATTTAGCTGTCAGCACTTCCTGAGAGAGAAGAAAAAAGTATCAATTCTTTTCAATGGGTATCTAAAGATTGGGAGGGAAGACGACACGCACCAAGAATCCCTCGAAGAAAAGCATTTAGCAGAGAGGGTACAGTGCAGAGTGAAGAGCATGCCTTCTGCAAAGACCAGACTGGAAAATGGCACAGTAGTGAATTAAAACAAAAAACTCCCCACCTCAACAAAACCTGTGTTGTGTTGTTTCTTTCTTTCTTCTTACAGCGTCAACCAGTGCGACTGGCAAGCAGCAGGTCGTGGTACCCCACAGCCTTGCCAAAGCCCAGCGTGCATGGTGCTGCACCCATGCTCTGGGGACACCCCCCGGGCACCCCCCACCCTTAACCCACAGGATGGGAGGGTGAGAAATGAGGTTTCTCAACACAGGTTATCTTCAAATTTCACGCTGGTCAAAATGTACCAGGCAAGCATTTAGTGGCCAGATACTGCTATAGATCAGAGATTCATTTACTTGCCACCATCAGCTGCAGGGAAGAAGAAAACAACAACCCATACCCTCTCCTTTCCTATATTCCTGGCATCTTCCTGTTTTGTGTGGCTTGTGACACCCCCAATCAAAGGGAAAGCCCAAAGCATCCTGCAAACAAAAGAAGAAAAGCTGGTCTTTCATGGAGTAAGAGAAGGAGATACAGTACCTGCCCCTGATGTACAAACAGGTTCAGGCACCTTCTCTTAGAAAGATAAAGAGCATTTCACATACAATTCCTCCCACTATCTCAAAGAGTCTTTAAAGTACTCGGGGGAAGGAAGGAAGGAAGGATCTGCCAAGAGAAGACTGTATATTTGCATAAGACACTTTGATGGTATAAACACTTCTGTGTACCCACATTTATTAAACAGATGATTATGAATACCTTGCATGAGTGAAAACCGACAACAGGCCTCACCAAACACAGCATGCAACAGGGGCGGTGGCAGAAGACTTGGGACTACAGAGCTCCTGGGTGAAGGAAGGTCTTCTACAGCTTCACACATGTACCACTCCAACTCCAGCAGGTCTGTGACCATGGCAAATGGAGGAGGAAGAGGAAAGGAGAGGGCAACAGGAAGCTGGCATGCAGAAACACGGTGAAATACCCCTCCTCTGATATTATTCAGGTTAAGACAGCACTTCAATAAATACCTAGATAACACAAAGTGAAGGAAGTTAAGTGCACAAGGTTAAGAAATGGAAAAAAAAAAAGTTTTTTCTTATTCTCTGTAAAACTTGAGACTCAATCATCACCTTAGGACTTGTTGTTCTTTCTATTCACAACACGGGGAAATCCAGGGTGGCCAGCCCAAGCTGGGTAAAGACACTCCTTGTCTCCCCAAGAACTTAGGTATTTTCATAGTCACTTCAGAAACAAAGGCTGTCTTAAAACCTGAAAACCTGACTAACAATACATTTAAAGCTAACACTAAGGCAATGGTGATTAAATTATTCCTTTTCACAAAGCCCAAAGCAGGCCCAGAAACAAAACAAGTCAAGCACAGGTTTTTCTCCTCATCTCAGAATCACACGTATGTACGCCCACACTGCAACCTGCTGGTCCTGGCTGATCTCCTCCATGCAGCTCAGCCTTACCCATCTTACTCTTCTCCTGTTGTTTGTTGCTTGCCATAATTGTGCGATTAAGGTATCAGCCTTCCCTCACTAACTCCTACAGACTATACCCAGTCCTCTCTTACTGCAGATTCAGCTCCAAGCAATTTCTGGCACAGCTCTCTAAAGGAAGCAGTTTCACCACTGAGGTACAACTGATAGCTGAGTCCAAGAAAATAATTTAGTGACGTGAAAAAAGATGCTTAGTTTAGCAGATCAGCTAACAAGCACACTGGTGCTGGAAAAGCCACATGCAGATTTCAGGCAGGGCAACACTCTTGGGTAACTTTCAAAATGCTTGACACTCTTATTACTTCCTTGGAAACCCTTCAAAAGTACAAAAAAATAAAGCAATTTCCAGCTTCAGCTTGAAAGAAGATATATACTCTACAGCCACCAGCCCTAAAGAGAGACTTCTGTCCATCACAGGCATTATTGTCAAATCCTCATCATTTCCATTATCTCTTCCCCTCATTCCAGCACAGGGCACGCTCTCAGCAGCTTCAGTAGACTGCATCCTTGCAGCTGAAAACCGTGTCTGTGTACAAATACGGTCACGTAATATAGATGTCTTCAGAAGATCCCCACCCAGCAACAACACCCCAAGATTCCCCTTGTTTGCAGCTGGAAGCTGAAATACCTCTTCAAATGAGCCTTCCCTGTTCAAAAGAGGAACTGAAACCTAGCATAGCAGGAGGCTTCCCAGCCCCAACACCTAAAAGATTACCAGTGGCCCAGAGGAAAGCTGGAATAGGTCCCCCTCTGTCTGTGCATGCAGGATGTGCTGGAGCAGAGAAGGCGTGAGGCAAGAAACCTGCACATTCCTTCTGTCAACAAAGATTTGGGCAGATCTAAGAGAGAGATATTTACTAGCATTCGTCGTGAGTAAAAGCTCCTGAAGATGTGTCAGACTGCTGACATAAACAAGCCTGCTCATGGCCTACAGGCTGCACAGCTCAGAGACTATGCATCCCTCTGACCTCCCACCCCTCACCCAGCTCTGCCTGCACCAGCAGCCCCAGCTCGCTGTCAGTCATTTTTATCTGCCCGGTTGGCAGGGTCAGGGCATCTCATCCTCCAGCAGGTCTGTACACCTCCTCGGCGGGCCTCCTTCCCCCTCACACATGCCTGATGACCCTCCTGGACCAGTGCCGTCACCCTGCCTGGCATTACACAGGTACGCCTGCTTCGCATTGCTGGCTGCAGCTCCCCGGTGTCAAACTGAAGCCCTCCAGGGGTGCTGCTCTTGCTGGTTGTCACAGACCACAGCCCTTGGGCTGTGCAAGTCGCTGAGCAAGATCCCCAGCCCAAGACGTTCGCATTATGCTGCTGCTCACTCCCTCTTGCACTTGCCAAGAGGCACCATGCATGAGCTCTTCCCTGTCCTGTCCATCAAAGGAAGGAATAAATTACCTCCCGGCAAACTGGGACTCAGTTGTTCGCTGACTCCAGAGAGTTCGAGCTTCTGCAGCAGGCAAATCTCCCGAGGCGTTTCGTGTGCTGCCGTTCCCAATTCTGCCACATGATGATTCCCATTAGGGTGCTCCCACCTCCCCCACAGACCTCGGTTAGGATTTCAGCTGGCGTGGATCCTGAGGGCACTCTCTACCGGCAGCAAAACTGTGCTTGCAGCTACTGCTGCTGACCCTTTACAGTATGCCAACAGGGCACAGCTCAAATTGTTCTAAAAAAATGCTCTTTTCTGTTTCTGGTACAGAGCTCCATCAATACCCTCTCCCTGCCATCACCACCCCAGGCTGGAGCAAAGAGGTCAGGCAAGACCCAGGCCCAAGGATGTCCTCCCACACTTCCAGCACAAGGAGCAACCTGAAGCACAATTTCTCTTTGTCTCTTCCCATATTTCAAGACTATTTGGATACTCTGCAGACAAATTATGAATTTGCTTCTACAGCTGCACCAAAGTGAACTTTTTTTTAAGTACAAGGTTCAGTCGCCTTTGCTTGCTGCCTCTCCTGCTCCCACTGCAGGACAAAAGGAGGCAACAGGCAAAGTGCAAACCAGGCAGAGGGAGAAGTAATGAAACTTGTAAGACTACTCCATTTGAATGGAACGATCCTAGGCAAAAAGAGAGAGCAGGTATTACCCCAGCAAGCCCATATTGCATACCTGAGCTCCACAGAAACAGAAGGCCAGATCACAAAAACAAAGTGGAGGGGCCAGGGGCAGAAACAGCTGCAGCAGCTCAGCAACAAGCAATGGTGCAAGCTCACCCGGCGGGTGCCTCGGGTGCTGAGCAGGAGGACGAGCGCTGGCTGGGAGGACTTTCCCTTCCAGCAGCTACACCACTGTGCCCTACACAGACCTGTGCAAAACCAGGGGAGACAGGAGAAGTCCTCCAGCATCTTGGGACCCCGCCAACAGCAGCCACAGTCACATCCATGCGCCCAAGGATGATTTGTGGGCCTTGACCAACAGTTTAGTTCTCTTTAAAAATGTCAGTAACGCCAGAGAGCACCAGGGTTCAGACGGGGGATAGATAAGGGCCTAGGGGAGGTAGGGGCTAAGGGAAGACCACCTCCCCCTGCCACAAAAATGCAGACAGCTTATCTGTCATACCCTAGGGGGGTCCCTTCTGAAGGCTGTTTTTTTCTTCTTTTCCAGGAAGGGAAAGGAGGGTGGAGTGTCTTTTGGCTTTCTTAGTTAAAAAAAAATTAAAAAAAAAAAAAAAATTGAGGAGACCTGCTCTCTGTTGGCCAAACCTACACACACTTTTTCCACGCCCCCCTTCAATTTGACACATTTCTCCAGATGCCTCCTCACTGTCCCCTAGCCTCTTTCACCCTCCAGACAAGGCCATACATGGGGCAGACACCACCCCGCAATGAGGAGAAAAGCTAAGGTAAGGGGGATGATGCGTGGGATCCCTCAGTTAAGTCAAGCATTTGTCTTCACAACAGCATCCAAACACCAAATGGGTACATTTTTCTTCTTGGTTTAATTTTAGGGTGCCCATACTCACAGCTCTTGCTTTAACACCAGCTGCCCCTAACTGCACATGCTCAGGGCCATTTTTATCAGAAGGCTCCCGGAGCAGCTTTCCTGTGTTTCTTTGCTAGATTTTATTCCCTGTCCTTCAGTCCCTCCAGTTCCTCCACTTCACAGCTGGCAGGGACCAGACACACTTGCACGCAAGACAGACTGACTGACTACCAGCAGACAAACAAATACAAAAAAAATACTGAGAGTCCTCAGTAAACCATCCTTCTTTATCTGACGTCTTAACACCTCATAAGCATTTTGCAAATTTTTTTTCATACCCAGCTTCTTCCTACAGGCTTAGAGCACCTACAAACCCTGTGTTTGGAGACTTGTCCCACACCTCCCTGTCAAAGGTCATCTATCCACAAGGGCCAGGCAGAGAGCTGAAGCCCAGCTTTTCTTTTGAGCACTGCCATGGGAGAGCTGAGTGAGCAATGTCTACAGCTGTCAGACCTTAACGCCGTGCTACAGAGCTGGCAGCATGTTAACCACAGACCGCCCAAGGAAGCTGAAGGGAGTAATGTAATTAGTCAACCACTAAGTACCTCCACAGTCACATGCTTCAGTGACTGTCTTCATAAAGCTGTGAATAGCCCACTGCAGCTATGCCCGAGCTTTTAACGTCGAAATTAATTCATCCTTGACCTGAGGCACAAAAAACCCTACCCTACCCCACCCACACCACGGATTTGCTCATCAACTAAACTGATGACTCCTAGTCAATACCATCCAGGCCTTTCCCTGACCCATCACAAGCCTCACACATAACGTATACCTGATACAGATGATACATACAGTGATGACGCTGCCAAATTTCAAGTTCACATCATCCAGAGAGAAATGCATGCAGTCATCACAACAGCTGGTGCAGACCATCAGAAATCAAGTGAGAGAGGAGAATCAGCATTTGCGTACCTTTAAATTGGAGGACGCAGTCCCTGATGCCCTGAAGTACGCTCAGTGCTCCAGCATAAGGGATTTCACGTCACAACCACCACAAGCTGCTAGGCAGGCATTTAACCCAAGCACCACCGCTCACACAGCTAGTTGAAATTTAAGGGCCCAAGGTAGCAGCGAAGTAAACCTTTGCTTGTGTCTAAACCATAATTTTCTCCCTATTCTTAGGTTGTGGTTGCACTGGAAGTGGATAGCAGCGGCCAGGTTGCACCTGACTGATGATCCACCCAGGCAAGCTCCATAGCCATGCCAGTCAAAGCCAACTTTGGGACTCACACCACAGAGGTCTCACAGCCACTGCCACTCACAGGAAGGGCAAAATAACACATCGCTTGGCTCACTCTGGTAAAAGCTCCTAAATACAAAGAGGCTGCTGCTGGACTGCAAAATCCCCAAACTGCAAGGTGCTAGAAGCTGGGAGAGCACCTCAGAGAAGTGTCAGTAGCACCTGCCCTGGTCTTATACTCATCCCCAGGACAGAAAGGTCTCACACTATTTAGTAGCCTTCTACAGGTGAATTTCATGGAAGAAAAAACCCAAATATGATGTGAGAGTGTATTCAACAGACCCCACAGGAAGAAGAGGGTGCACAAAGAACTGTCTCGTTCATCTAGTTGAGCTTACCTTCAACTCATGCCCCGGCAGGTACCTGCAGACACTCACAAGTTACCAAAGGAAAACTTCTATAATTCTCACAAGATTCTTAAGCCTGTGATGCAAAACGAACATTTCCCTGAAGTCATATTTTGCCAACAAACAATTTTCACATAGAGAAGAAAAATAAGTTTGACCAATTCAAAGTTGAAAGCTAAAGAGTTTTAATTTGGGACAAGGATAAAAATGTGAATTGCCAACAAATAATTCTCCAAAGTAAAACAACATGTGCACCCCCTCTCACACCCAGTCATGAGCAAACCTCAGACACAACCCTTTCAGAGAGGACACATGCCTGTTGTCTACACACATCAGGAGGGTTCCAGTGGAATAATTACAATTAATCCACTACTTAATCTCCTAATCACTTCTGAGCAAACTGCATTCCTAGACATTTGTTAATGACACATTCATCTTCATACCATCCTACTCCTGAAAATTTAACCAAGAAAATAAACTGAAAAATGCCCAGGTAACACCAGTTACCTCATTCAAAGCTACAAGCAAAAAAGATTTGCAGCTGAGGCCTTGCCTACAGTGGCAACTTGCTGTCACTGGTACAGGCACCGAGAGCTCTTCCGTGCTGGGGGTCTCATCACCAAGCCACCCTTGCCTGCCGCAGCAGCCACCTTCCACTTCCAGTTGCTCGGGCTGGGTTTTAAGTGGCTTGTGGTCCATGAGCTGCATCAGTAACTGGATACGCAGAGTCCCCCTGCAATTCCCCTCTTACTCAATATATTCCACCTAACATATATATTGCAGATTTAAACATGCGTTGAATGAGTTTAACCACCCCACGGGATGCAATAACTAGGTGTTAGGAGGAAATTCTGAGAGCAGACAAGAGTAAGAATAGAAATTCAGGCAGTCTTTGCAACACTTCAGTTCTGTGTCTCACTTGGTAGGTTTAGAAGAGACCTGTAACACCGACTTTTTTTTTGTTTTATTACCGGGGGGAAAAAGAGTATTCCAGCATGGGAGCCCTGAAGCTAAAATTAAAAACCTGTAATTTGGGTTCAGTAGCAGTTGGTATAATTCAGATCCCAGCCACAATGAGAGGTCTCCAACATTATCAACTGTCAACAATTATTACTGGCTAGACACACAAAACAGCTTTGTTCTGAACTGGAAGCCACAACTGCAAGCAGCAGTAATTGCTACCGAAGTCAAAACACACAAAAAACCCCAGCCTTTCCATGTAAAATATGATCCAATGAAGAATCTCCACCCCTATCTGTAAAAAACAAAGAGTAAAATCCAAGACTGTATGCCCAGTAAAGGAGGGGGCTAGCAAGGAAAAGGGATCCCAAAAAGGCACTTGTTAACTATTCTGAGCTGAATGCACATTTAATGAAACATCCTGTTCATTAGTTACTGAACTTTCGTTAGCAGTTTAAGGGAAAGGTACACATGGAAGAAATGAAATGCAATCAATTTCTCCTGAAAACGCATACATTTCCACACTAATCTTCAGCAAATTCATCCCAACCAATATTAAAAACCGAATCAATTAATACTAATTGCTCACCTTATTTTCACAGAGGGATCTTCACACTTCAGCAAGCCTCAAAAAAAAAAAAAAAAGAAAAAAAGAAGAAGAAAAAAAGGCTATTTGTACAAAAGCAATTTACTTGTCTGGTCTTTTTATATCCATTTAGCTATGCACTTAATTATTTTGGCAGGTAATTCTGTCAGCTCAAGTTTCCTTCCTCACAACTACCCTTTTGCAAACTGACAGAACGAAGCAATCACGTTTTTATAACCCCACAGCCTATAGCAACAGAATAAACAGAGTCTTCTGAGTCATGGGGCGAACTCCCAAACCCACTGACTTCATTAGCAGATCGGCCATTAACAACACAACTGGTGTGACTTTCCCAGGAGACAACGATGACCAAGCGAGGAAGTGTATTTTACTAGCAACAAGCAAACATAAAAGGATTCACCTTCAATTTTTCTTAAACACGACACATACATTTTTAACACTTGCCGTATAGATAGCACAGAGTAAACCGAAGCTACATTTGTCCTCCTCAGGTGTAGAAACACAAGAGGTTTTCTGACCATCACATGCAGAGTCTCCAAGAGAGGCTTTCTCTTCCTGCGCCCCATATAACCACACTGCACTTCCAACACCACCGCCTCATTAACAGGTCTTGAAAGGTTTTTTTACACAGGTCCATTGACGTCTACAAGCAAAACCAGACAAATAGCTGTAAAAAAAAAAAAAAAGTCAATTAATGCTGAAAGTCTTCTTTTTGGTTAGTTTTATGGAGAAAATGCTGCCAAAACAGCTCTCTAAAATGCTAAGCAACTTGGATCGGCATGGCGCCAATCAATCAGTGTGTCCCTGCAGCAACCTGCACCCCTCGCCCCAGGAACAAGCCGGTGTCAGTACCGGTCAGGCTCTGGGGGGGCTTTCCCAGGGACAAAACACACCATCTGCCTAGCCTCGACTGCTCCCGAGGTGTCTTCCTGCCTCCAAAATCACCACGCTAGCTCATGTCTCACCTGTCCCAGCTCCCACAGATGGAGGGGATACACAACAACATAAGACAGCACCAAGCTGAAAACCTTTGGTTCATCTGGAAGGAGACAGCCCAGGCACCAGAGGCAGTAACACCATCAGAGAGCCTTTTGGGGCTCTTTTGCTTCAGCTGTATGTGAACGGCCAAGAAGTGACTTAAGCGGAACTAGTACCAATGTGGGGATGCAACCGCCTCAACTCAAAATGTTTCTTGCATCGTTCAGTTTCTGCACTTCCTGCATTGTTTTGCATTTTTCCTCCCTCATTCAGTCTTGGCTGATACTGCAGGGGAAGCCAAGTCGAGTTAGGGAAGATGCTTAGCCTTTTTTCACTCCCAAGTTGGAACAAGTTAAGTACTGCTAGCTGTCTGCTGCTTCGTCACCGTAACAGCTCTCCGTCTCCCAGCACTACAGATATCAAACCCTGTGGATCAAAACCCACTGTCATCTCTTAAAAAAGAACATGATAGTAAGTGGAAAAATTAACTGAAGTCAGTGCTTTCTGCGTTTTTTTACCACGGTTCTCCAGATCACCTGTCACACAGTCAGTGGAGAACAGTTTTAAAAGTGCCTCTGCACTCGTGTCACACAGGCACCTACCCAAACTCTAGGGAATGTCCATGAAGGAACAAGCTACAAACGGAGGCAGGTGCGGACAGAAATGCAGATAGGGCATGAATTAAGGCTTTCATAAAATTTTCAAACAGCACCAACACTCTGCAGGAACTCGTCGGGTGGTTAGGAAGCAGTACTCAAGGTTTTAAAGCATGCTTTCAATAAGCAAACTGAGGAGCTGATGCAACCAAAAAGAGCTCTGCTGGAGCACTGGCTGGGACGTGGAGGGAGATACCTTTTGCCCAAGGCTTCACTGGTGACTAACGGCAGCAAGTTACAGGGAAAGTGCTGGCAGAGATTAGAGCAGTGGGACCGAGTAGTGGAGCACAGCACTGAGAGCCTGGCCCACTCGAGAGGCCACTCATTGTGAAGGAATGGCTGGCAGCAGCACAGTAAACTTTCACATCTCAGGGGGTTTCCACAGCCCAGGAGATCAAAGCACTGCTAGAGTGGGAGGAGGTGGCAAACAGGAGAGGGAAGGACCTGTTTTGAGATCAGGATGGCAAGAGCTGAAGTCAGATGGGAAGCAGTCAGGAAGCCTGCCTGGGGTTAACAAGGAAACCCACATCTCTCCCCAAACCATGTCAAGAGATAAAGGCAGGCATGGGATTTCCTTCAGAAGAAGCAAATGGAACCAACACTGACAGACTAGGATAATTCAAAACAACAAAACCCACCTCCTGCTAACAATGGATGGTCCTACAGACAAGCAGTAACTGGATCCAAGCAGGGACTGCCCTGGCTTGCTGAAAGCCTGATGCCTGACTGAGCACTACATATCAGGGAGGGTGGAAAGCCAGACGGAGGGCTAATGGGATGACAAATAGGCTAGGTCACCGTACAAAAAAAATAAATAAATAAATAAAAGAAAGAAAGAAAAAAACAACAGAGGGGGAATCAAAATTCTAAGTGAAACTTTCACAACATCACTCGTTTTCTCCATGCTTTCTTCTGCGAGTAAGGCAGACAAGAAACAGGCAATCAAGGTATTCATGTTCTTGTAGAGCAGTGCTGGTATAGCAGGAAATCACGGGCAAAGTACTAGGCTACAGCTTTCTGGCATGAGGTTTTAAATCTTTATAGATGTAAGATATTTTGAGTGAGAGATGAGAGATGTTTTCCAGCTGTGGTTTAACTTTAGCCTAGAGATATGCAGTTGCTCTATAAAAGTAGTTCCTAAGATTAGTTTTTACAACAAAGGGAGAGGAAACTCCAGTCATCCAAGAGTGCTATTGTCAGCCAGTCTGAGATGAAATGGCACAGCACTGACTGATAACGATGCACGATGAGATGGCTCTCACATTAGGGAAAAAGACTTCTTTCCTTAAGCTGGTTGGGCTTAAGTTCTCCAGAGGTGGCTGTGGAGCATGTATGCCATTACATGGGGAAAGCAGGAGAGCTACTCCTCTTTGAAAAGACATTTTGCAAAGAAAAGTAGCAGAAAGGACTTTTTCTGTGATAGAAAAGCACTGCTGCAGCCCCTCCACCCTCCCCAGCCAGAGTCACATCTGCCCTCACCAATGCAAGGGTTTTGCATGAGCCCTCAGATGAGCCCACAGCAGCAGGAACAGCAATGGCAGAGGCGGAACTTGACAGCTCCTGGCTCCTAAACCTCTCTGATAGCTCTCTTCACACCGACAGTGACCGCTGCCATCCCTGAGCAGCTGCTCCTGGCACCACCAAGCCGAGCCCAGACTTTCTGGCGCAGCCACCCCACGAGCCCTGCCGCTTCACAGGGGCATCACGTTTGGCCCAAAGGACCCTGGCACCTTCCCGTGCTGTGCCAGGTCAGGGGCACACTGCAGGCAATGCACAGTCAAAACCGATGTTGGAGGTTGCCTCAAAACTTCTGCAGCCAACTTTGTCTTCATGAAACACTGTCCATCAGAGCCATCAAGTTACTGCACACCACACACAGGCTTTGTATCTATGTCTTTGCCATCACTCGGCAAAGGAAAGGGTGGTCCTGCCCTCCAGTAAGTCATACTATTAGACAAAGTAAACGAGTTGTCAATAAACCCTTGATTGTTCAATGCGACGTCACTAATGGAAAGGCAAATGTACACTGCCAGAATCCATGAGATGATAGCAATAATTTTCAAGTTACGCTTGATGTTTCTGTGATGTAGCTATTTTCAGTTGCTTTAAATCTTCTTCATAAAAGTCAGTCTTTGAATAAAATAAAAAAACCACTTGTGATTGTTCTGAGCTCAGAGGCACACATTTAATCAGCCCAGGTGTTTAAATTATTTATCCATGAGGAGGAAAACCATACTAATCTTAGGAACAAAGCACATGATGGGGAAAAACAATTAGACTTAAAGACATGCTGAATAATGTGAAGCAGTAGAGAATTCTTTCATGCACAAGATAACTGTGACCAAGGGTGTACCAAGTATTTATGTTATTGCAGCCTGGGCTGCAAAACTCAAAATACAGTGTTTCGCTGCTACTAAAAGAAGTATTTCCCAACTGTAAGGCAAAATTACTGTTTTCAACAAGCACAAAGCCCCAGTTAAAAGTTGGTACTCTCCCTAGCTTGAAAGAGCAGAACTTCTCCGATGTTTTTTTCGAAAACAAAAACAGCGTCTGGGGAAAAACAGAGTACTTTAGGAACTATTCTTCCTTAAGTAAATGTGCCATCCAGTGCTCTGGACCAGACCACCTCTCCTCATCACTTCCACATAGAAAATAATCTCTTGCCTTTCTTCTTTGATCTTAACCTTCTTCCTGCTCTACCTCGCTTCCCACAGCCAAGGGTCTGCCCAAGTTGCAAGGAAGACCTCCCAAGTGGAGGTTATACAGGGTGGGAGCAACACTCCAGCCCACTGCAGCCTTGTTAGATCACTCCCCTAGCAATGGTTGCCACGGAAGCAGCCAGTCTGGCACTACATCTAGGTCCCCAGGTGGACTGAAGGGCTGTGGTGATGCACCACGACACCTGGTTAAGAACACAAGACCTTCCCACCACCCTTGCTCACTGCCTGCTCTTTCAAGGGCAGAAATTCTTAAGTCTGCTTTAATGTTAATGGAATAGGTATCTTGGTCCAACTCTCAAATGCCTGGTCCCTCAGCCTTGGCTTTATCCACTGAAATTAATGGAGAACATCAAGAAAGAGGTGTATTTATACTGTGCACTGGAGAAAAGTAAAACCAGGTGGTGTTCTGCCAAGTAGACGCATTTATGCAACGTTGAACCCCAGCATCTGTACCTTCACTTAGAAAGACTTAGCCAATTAAGTTGATAGCACGGCACGCGCTGGCACTTTCTGAGATGCAGGAAAATACAGGCGTTTCTTATCCCAGCAAAGAATCTCTGGCTCTTCTCCCAACTTGTCACCAGTGTCTGCTGCCTCACCACCCAGCATGCAACATCGTCTGCCATGGAGGTGGGTTATGGCTACTGAGCAACAACAGCCTGTGCCTATGTGAACAAGCTAGAATCCTTTCTTGATCTGTGCCATATTGCAAAGGTTGGGCTGACTACAGAGAAAACAAAATCCTTACCTTTGCTCAAAGAGACACAGGGAGAAGTTCAAGGTATTTCAGCTCACTTCAAGCCATTGCCAGCTGGTGTTTCAATCATTTTGTTTCTATAATCTGGGCAGCACACCAAAGATCACAAGGATTTGGTTTAAGTTTCATTTTAAAACCATCTCGTAGGAGAAGAATCATTCCTCCATTTTATTAAGCAAAAACCATAGGCTGCTGACAATGCTATTATAGGCGGCAACATCAATGGAACATTTTTTTATATATATATATAAAAATAAAGGAAAACATTGAGCTAGAAAGTTACTAACAAAAATAGAAAGGAAGACCCCTGAGACATTCTCTGCAATTCCTTTTAACACAAGCCAACACTTAAAGCATCTTGGCTGAGATTCCCCCAGTAACCTACAAACCATTTTATAGCATCATTGCTCAAATCAGAGTGTCCAGTAGAGCAATTTCTAAGGGAATGACATGCCTATTATTGACAAAATCCTTCACAGAGCAAGTAGAAAACCTACAATGCAGATACATCAACTTTTTTGAAAGTAACATTGGCTCAAATTCAGTTATAATGCGAAAGTGACCTGTTTTGATGTCAAAAGTCCTTGGCATTACAGCTCAGAGGAAAAGTGTCTGTGAAACACTGCAAGAGGGACACAGTTTCACAAGGAGCAGCAAATGAGAGGAGAAAGAGAAGGAAAGGGAAAAAAAAAATTACCAAAGCAGCCCCCAGCACCACAGCCTGCCCAACTGCTCCCAGGTACAGGCAGGCGATCCTGAGTTCCCTTCCTTCTTCGGATCAATTCTCCAGCCATGGGAATCCTTCATTTGATGTTTGCTTTCAGCCGTCGTCAGCCGTTTTACTCAGTTTTGCCAGACTGCACTTTTGTTATTAGTTCTGGTTAGAGATACGGATGAGGGGGCACTTCCATTTCATTCTTTTTGGGTTTGGATTTTTTGTTTGTTGGGGATGGGGTTTTTTGTTGGTTTGTTTTTGGGGTTTTTTTACTGAAGTACCTTATGCTGTAACTGTAAGAATAATTATTTTGGAGGATGAAATTTCCCATTCTTGTTCTCATTGCAAAGGTGCATATCTGAAGATCTGCTTGGTCATTTAAGGTTTTTGAACATGTTCTCAGATAAGGACAGCTGCAATTTTAACAGTAGCTAAAATTACAGAATTTAAGAAAGGAAAATTTGATGTGATGTTTCATGCTTTAGTTAACAGTCTTCCAAGATACAAAGCTCCAGTTGCTCTGGAAACTGTAACTTGGACACAACCATGTAGATACATCAACCCCCTGGCTATAAATGAAAACACTTTAGCAACGCTGCACATTTGTGTGACAAACATTTTTAAAAACAAGCACTGCATCCTGATCTTCATACAGGTAGGGCACATCCCACAGCCCTCCGTGCAGGGCACAGTTCTCTGTCTGCATTTCCTTAAGCCTCAAGAGAAATGCTTGAGCGAGAGCCAGGAGAGCATGCAGACCTGGCATTGAGACAACGACCCTCCAGATGAGGGAGAGACGGGAAACACAGGTGGGTGGTTGAGGGATATGCCACGGATTGAAAGCAGAGCTGTTTCTTCCCATGTTTGCATGGTGCCTATCACACTGCAGGCACAGCTGGAAGCAAACACTGGTACCAAAAGAAGGACTTGGAAGACAAATGAACATGGTGGACAGGCTGGGATCTGGTACACAGAGCCCTCAGCCACTGACTCAGGAGAAGGCAGCAGGAAACCTGGAGCTGGGAACACAGCAAGTCAATGGCCGTCAGGAGAGGGAAAGCGGAGGGGGATGCTCAAAAGTAAAGTAGGAAGAATTGAGTGTGGGATGTTCATGGAGGGGGATCGGACACAGCACAACACCAGAAGCCAGATACGTGTGGGGTTTTTTTTTTTTAAAAAAGGGGAACTATTTCATACATAAACGACGGCCTGAGTGCTGGTTGCTGTGGAAACCATAACTTTGAATTCAGTGCCTAAAACCTAGCATTGCTATTTATACCATGCTCCTCACTACAGCACGAGAACTTCGGCTGAGAAACAGAGAGCTCTGGTACCAGACAAACATGGGTTCCCCCCCTCCGTTGCATGCAGTGATCCTTTCAAACAATGCCTCACAAGGTTTTTTCCGATGTTCCTGGCCACTGAATGACTACACAGCATAAGCACCTCTGATAAAAAAAGAAAAAAAACAAACTAAAACACCCCTGTCTTTCCTCTTACAAGCAAGACCAAATGAATCACTGGACATATATCAGGTAGGATTTACTGAGTTCCACTTCTGTCAAGAGCAACTAGAGATGCCAAAAAGGCATCTTTTTTAAACAACAGTATATCTTGTTTCCCTTAAGACAAATTATAGTCAGCATTGCATGAGATTATGGAGGGCCAGATCCCAAAGTCGGTTATCATTAAAGATGACAAGCATTTGTTTAAGGACTCCAGAACATTGCCTTTGATATACTGGAAAGCATAACTGGATCACTAATGCAAGAATAACAATAACAAAAAGGCTACAGATTAAATTCCTGCTGGGAGAATCCCTTTAAAAGAATTTTGGGGTTTAGTTGCTTTGCTGTTCAAGAAGGAAATGGCTTTTTTCTGCATGAGAAACATGGTTCTGGGGCAGCCAAGTGTTTCCCCTGCAGCCTGTGTGGGAGCAGGACTAATCTGCCTGTAACCAAAGCAGAGGTGAGCCAGGTCCCCACAGGTATGCCACTTTCCTCTTCCAACTCCACCATTCCAGGGCTTGGAAGGGAGGAAACAGTCCCATTCTCCAGCCACCCCTACATCACGTTTTACCTTGAGTAGCATGGAGGTGCTAGCATAGCACATTCATCGCCACTACCAAATACACACAGTAACTACCATGGCGGTGATGATCAGGTTTTAAGACGCTTTCCAGGACCTGTGCACACATCAGTCCCCAAATCAAAGAGCTCGTGGCATACAAGGGCGATTAAGGCAAAAGCTGAGGGAGAAAACCACAGCATTTTCCAAGGTCACTCGCACCTTCAAAAATCCCACGGGACTGTCCCATCCATGTGGGCTCATCAGGAAGCAGCAAGGACAACAGTTAGGTGCAATCCAATAAACAATACTCTGCCTGAACAAGGCAGCTTTGCCAGCCGAAGGGCAGCCGGGGGCTGCGCGGGGACAGAAGGAAGGACTCGGCAGAGGGGCTCCAACAGCTGCCAAGCCAGGAGGGGCAGAAGGAAGTTGCTCTCTGCAGGATCGGGCCCTTACAGCCAAGGTGAAGGCGGTCCTCATTTGCCCTTGTTCAATAATTTATATCACAGCACTGAAGTGTCATTGAAATTGACAGAAGCGCTTTAATAATACAGGAAGGGGAAAAGATGCTCTAATCACAGATTAGGCACCCAAGTAATCACTCCATAGACCTCAGCCTCCCCTAATTTATTCCAATACATTTTTTAATCAGAATTTCATACACAGCAAAATGATTAACAAGTCACGAGTACTACCTATTTCCTAGCTCCAGCAGTCTTTCGCGAGCCCAGAGTCCCGCGGCTGCGACGGAGAGGGGGAGACGGGGACGAAGGACCGACGAGGAAGGGAAGTCGGTTTCTCCCGGCGCTTCCCAATCCAACGTGGTAGCACCGAGCTGCGCGCTGGAATTACGCACCCGTCCCCGCAACTCTGTTCCAGCCCGCAGCTGTGCCCGCGCTGCCCGCCCAGCCCGGGCTGCCCTGCGCGCCCCCGCCAGCAGCCCGCACCTCCGGCCGGGGCAGCGCGGGCGGCTGTGCCCTGCGCCACCGACCCGCGGCCGAGCGCGCCGCCCTCACCTGCCGCACGCTTCGGAACCGCGCGTCCCCCGAGTGACAGCCGGTGCGTCCCCGCACCGCGGCCGCCACGGCTCCCCCAGCTCCCCGCAGCGGCGGCGGCACCCGGCGCAGAGGGGACCCGGCGGCCGCCCCTGCCCCGCGCGCCGGCCGCCCGGGCTGTCCGGGGGGGCGGCGGCCGCGGCACGGACCCCGCGCAGCCCCCCCGGGAGGCGGCGGGCCCGTTTCGGCGCGGGAGCGGCGCTCCCGGAGGCCGGCTGCCGCAGGGCCGGCCCCGCAGCCGCGCAGCGGCGGGGACGGACCCCGGCGAGGAGCCGGGCATCGCGGCGGGGCCACCCCGGCGCCGCCGCACCGGCGGGGGGAGCGGCGCCTGCTGCCGGCGGCCCACACCGTGAACAATAAAGCGGGCCCCAGCGGGCCGGGCGCCCACCCGGCCGCAGCGGAGCGGCGCGTCCGCGGCCCCCCACAGCCTGCCTGGGCACCCCGGTGCGGGCGGCGGCGGCGGAGGGGCTGCGAGCCGGGCCGCGGCCGCAGCCCCGCGCAGCGCCCCCGACGCGGGGCGCTCCGCCGGGGCGCACCGGCGTGACGGGGGATGCCGTGCAGCGGGGGACGGGGGGCGCGATCCGCCGCCCACTCACCTGCCGCGACGGGGCTCGGCACCGCGGGGGGAGTCGCCGCCGCCGCCCGCCCAGGGAGCTGCTCCCCGTCACCGCCGCCGGGCGCCCGCGGCCGCCGCCGCTCAGAGCGCGCCGCTACCAATAGGCGCCGCTGCCATATTGTTACTGCCGGCGCTGCGAGGGGCGGCGCCGGCGGCCGCCTTGGAAACCGGACGCCATTGGCTGCTCGGCGACTCAATCCGGACCGGGTGAGCCAATGGGCGGCGGCGGCGGCGAACAGCGGGGCGTTCGGAGTTGGAATGTTGTGTGACAATGGCCCACGCGGCTCCCGGGCGGGAGGGGAGGGGCCGCCCCCCGGGGGGCGGCGAGGGCGGGCGGCGCCGCGTGCGGACCACCCCCCGCACCCCTCCGCGCCGCGGCGCCCGCAACAAAAGCGGCCAATGGGGCGCGCGGGCCGCCCGCGGCGCGAGGGAGCGCGGCCAACCCGGGGGGCGGGAGCGGGGAGCTGCGCGCGGCGGGCGAGGCTGGCGCGCGGGGCGGCGGCGGGCGGCGGAGCGGGACCGCGAAGTTCCAGCGAGCGCTGAGGCGGAGCGCAGGGCCGCACCGCTCCGGTGGGGGGAGAAGGCCCCTGGCCGCTGCTGGCGGGTCGGGAGCTCTGAGAGGAAGGTGCCTGACCACCTGGGAAGTCGGTCTGACTTCGAGGAGGTCGGGAGCCGTGAGGGGAAGGTGCTTTGCCCCCATCCTCGTCGGGGGGGAAGGAGCCATTCCCGACCCCCTCGAAGTCAAACTGACTGACTGCTGAGGTGGGCGAAGCACCTTCCCCTCGTGGCTCCCGGCCCCCTGGAAGTCCCCTGGAGCAGTGCTGAGCTTTCCCCATCTCTCCCTCCTTCACGTTCTCCACCAGACACTTCCAAGGAGCCACCACCCAGCGCTCACTGATGGAGCCGCATCTTTCACCCGGGCATTGTCTACGCTTGCTTCCCTTGCTGCAAGTGCCATCCTGTGCCATGTTCCCCTTCCTTGTTTGCTGTTCTCCGGAGACCACCAGGCACCAACCAAGGGCTATCCATCTACGTGGCTCAGACGCACGCAAGGTGCAGTGGCTTTTTCCCTGTGTCAGCCTGCTCATGTGCTGTTTCTCCAGCTAAAGATTTTGAGAGAAATTAAGCCAGTGCTTTAGCTGCACATCACGCGCACAGACTCCATTCAATGGGACACAGGGAAGCCAGAGAGCACCTTGTCACAAGCGTTGCCCCAGCTGCCAAAGCGTTCAGGTTGTTTTTTTAAGTAATGACTCAGCTCAAACCTGGATAAGTACATTTTAAAATGCATTAATAAATAAACATGAGCTGTGTCTTAACTGAAAGTGTTTTACAAAACCTGCCAAGCTGCATAAGTTGTTTTTTTTAACCACAAAAAGGTGGAAGCGCCTCCCCATGAACTTTGAAAGTCAAAATGGGAAAATCCAAATCAGTTGTCATTGTTAATTTTAATGCTTGGGTTTGTATCAAATAAAGAATTTTCAAATACCGTGTATTTGTTCTACCTTTAAAAATCAAATAAGAAATCTCAGCTCTCTACTCACTAATCACTATGTTGCTTGCAAATCAAATCCAAATATGAAGCATCAGTTTTCTTCATCAAGCCATTGATTAATTAATGGCAGGTTTTAAATGGCATTACCACACCAAGCACTTTAGTCAGAGCATTTAATCAGCAAGTTTAAATGCAGGTCCTTTGCTGACATTGATTTTTAGGTAAAATTCCTCACTGATTCAGCCAGGAGGTCTTATTAAAGTTTGGTATTGTGCTATGGCCCCAGATTAGGAAAGTTCAGCTAGTCCAGTGGCCACTCAGAATAATCGTACAAACCCAGGCAAGTGACAGCTACCCCAGATGTGCAGTTTGTTTTATAGTTCACGGTCGGTAGTATAACTTAAAATCAGATCTTCAAGGTGTCCGTCAGCTTATAAACAAACGTATCCCACCAGACTATGGGTTGCATGTCGAACTCTGTGTACCCAAGGGCCGTCCTAGCCCCGTGTGGGGCTGCTGCACCTCCTACATCATCCCAGACCAGGAGGACAGCCCTGACCCTCGGCCACCTCAGCCCTTCAAGTCACAACTAGGACCACAAAGGGGAGTCATGCTTGACCAACCTGATAACCTTTTACAATGAAATCTCTGGCTCAGTAGATGAGAGGAGAGCAAGTGGGTATTGTCTACGGTGACTTCAGTGTGGCTTTTGGCACTGTTTACCGTAAGATCCTCACAGACAAGATGATGAAGTATGGGCTGGATGAGCAGAGAGGTGGAGTGAAAACTGAACAGCTGGGCCCAGAGGGTGGTGATCAGTGGTACAAAGTCTAGTTGGAGGCCAAGAACAGTGTACCCCAGGGGTCAATACTGGGTCCAGTCTTGTTCAACATCTTCATTAACAATCTAGACTATGGGGCAGTGCACCCTCAGCAAGTCTGCAGATGGCACAAAACCAGGAAGAATGACACAAAGCAGAGAGTTGTGCTGCCATCCAGAGGGACCTAGACAGGCTGGAGAAATGGGCCGACAGGAACTTCATGAAGTTCAGCAAGGGGAAGTACAAACTCCTGCACCTGCAGAAGAACAACCCCATGCATCATTATATGCTGAGGGCCACCCAGCTGGAAAGCGGCTTGGCAGAAAAGGACCTTGTGCCCTTGCAGCAAAAGTGGCCAAAGGCACCCTGGGCTGCATTAGGCAAAGCATTGCCTGCAGGTCAGGAGAGGTGATCCTTCCCTTTATTCAGCACTGGTGAGGCCACACCTGGAGTACTATGTCCAGTTCTGGGTTCCCTGGTGCAAGAGAGACATGGACACACTGCACAGAGTCCAGCAAAGGGCCATGAAGATGGTGAAGGTACTGGAGCATCCCTCCTATGAGGAAAGGCTGGGAGATCTGGGACTGTTCAGCCTGGAGAAGAGAAGGCTCGCTAGGATCTTATCAATGTAAACACCTGGAGGGAAGGTGCAAAGAGGACGCAGCCAGGCACCTTTCAGTGGTGCCCTATGACAGGACCAGAGGCAATGGGCACAAACTGAAACACAGGAGTTTTCTGCTGATCATTAGGAAACACTTTTTCTCCTTGAGGGTGACTGAGCACTGGCATAAGTCGCCCAGAGAGACTGGAGTGCCCCACCTTGGAGATACTCAAAAGCCATCTGGGCAACTGGCTCTAGGTGGCCCTGCCTGAGCAAGGAGTTGGACCAAGTGCCCTCCAGAGCTCCCTTCCAACATCAGCCATTCTGTGATTGTATAGACAGATCCTCTGTACCCTGGCCTCCCTCCCCTCCTGCAATTATACGCACCTCCTCCACTTTGGGCTTTATATGTCTGATTTTGCACCACCATCATCTCTGACCACAACTGCAACCTGTCCACTGAGCAGGTATAGGTTACTGGCTCGACCAAGTGGGGCCAGGCAATGCTGCTTTGTCATCACATGCCAGTTAAGTGGTGATGTGTTGTCCCACCAAGCAGGTGTGCCTGGCACAGCCCTGCTTTATTTTGGTTTGTCCTGCAGCCCAGGATCAGCTTATTCCATGTTGCAGGCAGCTGCACACAGCCCAGGGAAGATCTGCCCCTTGGTTAGTGCAGGCTGTGCTTGGTTCCCCAGCCGACGTTTGGGCACACTTGATACTCACGTTCCTTTATAACAATGCCTTGTGATTCTTTAAAGTCTCACAGCTTGGCTATTAGTTGTATGGTTAATAAGGTTTCTAACTCTGATTTGATTTGCCATTTTGGAGAACTTCTAGTGAAGGGGAAGAGAAATGTCATGGTAAAAAAAGGGGGGAGAACATGATTTCAACTGTCAACTAAGGTGAAGCTACCAAAGACAGCAGAAGATCCTCCATGCAGCATGACTGCTTTGGCCAAGCAGTGGTTGAGGAAGGCTATTACCACTTCCTAGGTTTGGCCAATACCATCCAGCTGCAGGTTGCTTTGATGACGAGCTGTCCTCACAGAGCAAAATCAGAACAAATTAAAAAGGACACTCCCATTTCACATGATTCTGCAAATAGCCAGAAGGACTGGATTAAGCTGAGCATACTGAATTGTCCATGTGTTACCAATGAGCCTACGAAGTTACCACAGAGAGGAGAACTGAGATATGTTAAGGGGGGCTGAGGAAGGCAATACGGTGCAGAAGATCTTTATTACATGGAGAACCGGTGGCATCAGTGGGATTGTAAATCGCAGGAAAATGAAGTCAGAAGGGACCTCTGGGAGCCTCTGGACCAATCTGCTCAAAGCAAGGCTAATTTCAGTCACGGAGGTTGTGCATGGACTTGCCTCATCAAGGTTTTAATATCTAAAAGGCTGGAGGTTTCACAGCTTCTGGGCAGCCTGTGCTCCTTGCACACCGTGAGCTCCAGCCCCTAGCTGTGTTCTTCCACCCGACACACCCCAGTCTGCCAGTCTCCCTTGGTACAGGGGCTTTCATATGTGTCCAAAGGAGAAATCCTGCAGCTGTCACCGTGGTTTGAGACAAACACAAAGCAATAAATCAGCCAATCACCCAGCAGCTCCTGTTCCACCTGTACTGTCCATTTCTCAGCCCACGGCTCCTGCAGAGCACCATACAGCAATGTACCATATAGCTCCCTCAAGGCTCCTCTCACACCCAGTATCTACTCTGTCCTATAGGTCCTCTGCAGTACATGGAGAAGAACAGTAAGAAAAAGCTAATGGTGAAGGAAGGCCAGGACATTTTCTAGAAGCTTGTGAAATACAATGGTAGCAAGACATATCCAGTGGTGTATGAGAGTTTGACCCCAGAGAGGTGCTGTTGCCTCCCGCCTCCATAGTGCATGACACTGGCATGGTCCTGCTTAAACACTGGTGTGATTTTCAGCAGCTGCCCCAGAACAGGGTGAAACCAAAAGGGTCAGGGGCACTGACGTATAGGTGACGTCTACCATCAGGCCAAATTGGGGAATATTTCTGTTCCTGTGGAAAGCTCGAGGTGTCTGAGGGAGGAGGGAGCTGCCCCCCCCCCCCCGTATCCCATTCACTGTTCTGCTCTACAGATGCTTATGTCAGCACCAGTGGGGAAAAGGCTGAAACCCCTGCAGGGACTGCTCTTCTCTGCCAAGACAAAGGCTTGGGCGCTGTTGTGGTTTAACCCTGAAACCAGAACCAGTGCACATCAAACAACAGCACAGAAGAACCATCACCCCCTCCTCAATGCTGCCACCCCCCTCTCCTGCTGTGGCCCCTCACACGCTGGATGTAGCTCCTGCAGTCAGCTGCATGTGGGCAGGTGGCTGCAACTCAGCAGACCTCACTGCACAACTGGGGCTTATGCCAGCTAATATAGGCACATTTTTAAGTAATCCCACTTCATTAGCTACTTTTCTAGGGCCTCAGCACATAATGAGTGAAATCCATTAGTCATCTGACAGTTCTAGTTATTCTGCATGTCAGGTCCTATCTCTCATTTATATATCCAGACTGTTACGGCAAGCTGTGTGCTAGTTGTACCCCTCCACCTACTCAGTGCTAATTTAAGAGTTGTTATTTTTGGCTTGCAGTGATTGTGTTCATAAAAAGTTCAGTTTCCTCCAAAAAAAAATTTAAAGGAAGCAGAATGCAGGGTTGAGCAGAAAACCCCCCGCTAAACACCATTTGCCCAACATCAGCAAACCTTGTTTTCAGGTAACATAGCAGAATTAAAGCATCTTCCTATGAAGATTCTGTTTGAGTTTTCGAATGATTGAGTTGCAAAAAAACGTAGCTGTTTTTGACAGGGGCATACAGCAGTACCTCACTCAGAAAAAACAACTTGGCAATTCGCAATGAACAGAGTATTAACTTATTGCAAGGATGCTAATTCTGTGACTGAAAACATAACATAGAATTTGCCTATCAAAAAGGATGTATGGATGAGGAAAGCAAAACCACAAAGTTCTGTCCCTACTCCAGACATTCCTTTTCCATTTGTAAAATTAATTATCTGTAAATAATGCATTTTTCTCTTTGTAATGCATGTTTCAGTATTTCTCCTTTACACGAAGAAAGCTCTTATTCCTGAGCAGTGCACTTGTGCATCTGAGAGATGGGAATGGCAGAGGATATTTCAAGTTGAAAAATTGAAAAAGGGGTTTATAAAATGGGAAATGGTTCTTTGAAAAATAATTGTAGACTGTTACAACCTTTCAAGGATGTCCTGCTGTGTGCATGTAAGCTGACATTTTATGATACTGAAGTCCTAACCAGGCCATCAAAAGTGGATTGAATTAGGACTTCCGTCCTGGTGAGCTTCGTGCCTTCTTCTTACTTTCGTATTAGTTTTGCCTGTAGCTTAAAAAAAAGTTGTTCACAACCACTCAGTGGTTGTTGCCTTCTTCTTTCTTTGAAAACAGGAACAACAATTTAAAAATGGAGGTTTCTTTCTGGCTTTTAAGTGAAAGGAACTCGGGTGGATCCAAGAGCCTGAACTCTGTAGTTAAAAGTAACTATCCCTGTTTAATATCCCTGGTAGCAGGGACAGTCTGCTTCCATGAATACAGAGTATGTGTTACCCTTTACAGTCCCTTGAAGAAGCTCTCCCAGGCCTTTGCACACTTCAAAAATTGTAATAATGCCTTCCCTGTTTTTTTCAGCCAGTATTTGTCTGAATAATTTTCAGGCTGCAGCAGGGCTAATAGTAGGATTGCATCCTTGCACAACTAGGATTATGTAAAAGAGGAGATGCATTTGATGAATTATTGTCCACCTTAGGCTCTCTTTTGAAAAATGCTGTTATCTGTGTTCACTGCTGGTTGTGAGTGAAGTGATGCGTAAAATCAGAGTACTTTGGATAATGGCAAAGTCTGTGCTCTCCCAGGGGTAGGTATGATTGCTCATGTCATAAGGAAGGCAATAGCCCTTGCTTCCAATCCCGGTTTTTGTTGTTGGTTTATGGTATTAAAGGGTTTCTTTCAATGTCATTACTAATTTCATAGAATCATAGAATGGTTTGGGTTGGAAGGGACCTTAAAGATCATCTAGTCCCACACCCCCTGCCACAGGCCGGGACACCTGCCACTAGACCAGGTTGCTCAAAGCCCCATCCAGCCTGGCCTTGGACACTTCCAGGGATCGGGCACCCACAGCTTCTCTGGGCAACCTGTGCCAGTGCCTCACCACCCTCACAGTAAAGAATTTCTTCCTAATACCTAATATAAAACTACACTCTCAGTTTAGAGCTGTTATCCCTAGTCTTATCACTACACGGCCTTGTAAAAAGTCCCTCCCCAGCTTTCCTGTAGGCCCCTTTAGGCACTGGAAGGCTGCTGTAAGGTCTCCCCAGAGCCTTTTCTCCTCCAGGCTGAACAACCCCAATTCTCTCAGCCTGTCTTCATAGAAAAGGTGCTCCATCCCCCTGATTGTCTTCATGGCCTCCTTGGGACTCACTCCAACAGCTCCATGTCCTTCTTATGTTGGGGGTCCCAGAGCTGAACACAGTACTCCAGGTGGGCTCTCACAAAAGCCAAGTAGAGGGGGAGAATCACCTGCCTTGACCTGCTGGTCACACTTCTTTTGATGCAGCCCAGGATACGGTTGGCTTTCTGGGCTGCAAGCGCACATTGCTGGGTCATGTTGAGCTTTTTGTCCACCAACACCCCCAAGTCCTTTTCCTCATGTCTGCTCTCATTCTCCACTCTGCCTGTATTTGTGCTTGTGATTGCCCCAACCCACATGCAGGACCTTGCACTTGGCCTTGTTGAACTTCATGAGGTTCACACACGCCCACCTCTCAAGCCTGTCAAGATCCCTCTGGATGGCATCCCTTCCCTCCAGCATGTCAACTGCACCACACAGATTGGCGTTGTCAGCGAACTTGCTGAGGGTACATGCACTCAATCCCCCTGTCCATATCTCCAACAAAGATGTTAAAAAGCGCTGGTCCCAATAGTGACCCCTGAGGAATGCCACTTGTCACTGTCTCCACTTGGACATCAAGCCATTGACTGCAACTCTTTGAGTGTGACCATCCAGTCAGTTCCTTAGCTACCGTGTGGTTCATCCATCACATCCATCTCTCTCCAATTTAGAGACAAGGACATCGTGTGGGACATTGTCAAATGCTTTGCAGAAGTCCAGGTAGACAATGTCAGTTGCTCTTCCCTCATCCATCAATGCCGTAACCCTGTCACAGAAGGCCACCAAATTTGTCAGGCATGATTTGCCCTTAGTGAAGCCATGTTGGCTGTCACCAATCACCTCCTTACTTCCCATGTGCCTTAGCATAGTTTCCAGGAGAATCTGCTCCATGATCTTACCAGGCACAGAGGTGAGACTGACTGGCCCGTAGTTCCCTGGGTCTTCCTTATTTCCCTTTTTAAAGATGGGGGTTATGTTTCCCCTTTTCCAGTCACTAGGAACTTCACTGGACTGCCATGACTTCTCAGATATGATGGATAGAGCTTAGCAACTTCATCTGCCAGTTGCCTCAGGACCCAGGGATGCATCTCATCAGGTGTCATGGACTTGTGCACCTTCAGGTTCCTCAGATGGTCTCAAGCCTGATCTTCTCCTACAGTGGGTGGTTCTTCATTTTCCTAGTCCCTGCCTTTGCTTTATGTGACTTGGGCAGTGTGGCTGGAGCACTTTGCCAGTGAAGACTGAGGTGAAAAAGTCATTGAGTACTTCAGCCTTCTCCATATTCCAGGTATTTACATCTCTTGTTTCCTTCCAGAGATGGCCCATGTTTTCCCTAGTCTTCTTTTTATCACCAGTGTACCTGTAGAAGCTTTTCTTGTTGGCCTTGACATCCTTGGCCAGATTTAATTCCATCAGGGCTTTAGCTTTCCTAACCTGATCCCCGACTGCTTGGACAATTTCTCTGTGTCCCTCCCAGGCTACCTGTCCCTGCTTCTACCCCTGAAGCCTACCTTTTTGTGTTTGAGTTTGTCCAGGAGCTCCTTGTTCACCCATGCAGACCTCCAGGAGTTTTTGCCTGACTTGCTCTTTGCTGGGACGCAAAGATCATTCCTGAGCTTGGAGGAGGTGATCCTTGAATATTAACCAGCTTGATTGGGACCCCCTTCCCTCCAGGGCATTATCCCAAAGTCCTTTGCCAATCAAATCCCTGAAGAGACCAAAGTCTGTTCTCTTAAAGTCCAGGGGAGTGAGCTTGGTGTGCACCCTCCTTGCTGCCCTAAGGATCTTGAAACCTACCATTTCATTGTCACTGCTGCCAAGGCTGCCCTTGAGCTTCACATTCCCCACCAGCCCCTTCTTGTTGGCAAGAACAAGCTCCAGCATAGCACTTCTCCTCATTGGCTCCTCTGTCACTTGGAGAAGGAAGTAATCATCAACACATTCCAGAAACCTCCTGGATTGCTTATGCCCTGCTGTGTTGTCCCTTTAACAGATATTGAGCTGGTTCAAGTCCCCCATGAGCACCAAGGATTGTGAACATAAGGCTTGCTCCTATGTGTCTACAGAGGGCCTCATCCACTCAGTGTTCCTGGTCAGATGGCCTGTAGCATCCCCTCACTATAATGTCAACTGTCTCTGCCCTCCCTTTAATCCTGATCCATAACCTCTTGGTCAGCTCCTCATCCATCCCCCGGAATAGCTCCATGCCTCCACCTGGTCACTGGCACAGAGGGTGACCCCCTCTCCTTGTCTCCCTTGCCTTGTCCTTCCTAAAGAGCCTGCATCTTTCCATCCCAACACTCCAGTCACAGAAGCCATCCCACCACATCTCCGTGATGCCAGTAAGATCGCAGGCCTGCAGGCGTGTGCATGTGTTTAACTCCTCATGTTTATTCCCCATGCTAGTTTGCATAGCGGCATTTAAGTTGGGTCCTCGATGAAGCTGACTTACTGGCTGGAGTGGCTGGAATCCCTTTCTGCTGCTCTTCAGGTGCTCACCTGCTGACCTGCAACGCCACTCCAGGCTCTGGGCATCTATTGCCGGCACTGGCACCAAACTGGTAGGAGTGGGGTGGACTGAAGTTCCTCCCTTCCGGCAACTTCAGTTTAAAGCCCTCTTCACCAGCTTGGCTGGCTATTGCTGAAAAGGCTTTTCCCATTCTTTTCCCATTCTCTGACAGATGGACCCCATCAGCCCTCAGCGGACCAGATTTCAGCTGATCGCTGACATCAATTTATGGATAAAGAATACATTACTGAAAAGCCTTGGGGGGGGGGGGGGGGGGGCGGGGGGGGGGGAGGGAGGGAAGGACCGTCACTGAAAATATTTGTCTCTGGTTAGATTAGCTTAACCCACACATGTAAGCCTAAGCAAAATCTGTGTTACTGCATTAGGCTTTTACTACTTGAAACCTGGCCTAAGCCCTGATGTAGGTCACAGACAGAAAATCATTTACTATCCTTAACTAAATCCCAAAGGGGACATTTGCCCTTGCAACCACCTCACTAAAATCCCAGCACGCTTTGGTCTGGCTTTTGCCTTTGTGAAAAGAACGACAAGGAACCCAGGAAGTTCAGCAGAGGGAAGGACAGGAATGGCACGCTTTGTGGCAGCAATCTTCTCTTCTACCCTTCCATCTGCAAACACACTAGCACGGACGCGTGGGATAAAACAGCAAGAGACAGCTGTGCTGAGTGCGTGAGTGACAATTTCATAGGGGGCACCAGTGCTGCCTGAAACTTCAAGGATGCACTTTAAGAGGATAGAAATAACCAAAATTTTGAAAGCTAGATGCAAGGGGAGTGCTGACATGAAAGATACCCCGTATAAGTGGCAGCCTTGTAAGACAGACTGCCAGAGACACAGCAGGCTTTGCCATCAGGAGACACAGGCTGAGAACACAGATTTCTGTGGCACCTCCAGGCCGTTTAACCAATTTCACTTCTTCTCTTGGGATGCAGCTTGATACTACATCTAAGCCACCCCTGACAGCAAATGACAGTGCAAAGGGGCAGTGCTAGTCCTGTTCCCTCACTGCTTGCCTTGCACAATTTGAACCTGCAATGAGCAAGTTCAGTCACCCAAAAATCAACTCTCTAAAACCAAGGCGACAGCTTTCTCTTGGTCTAGCTCCCTGAGCAGGCTGGAAGGATGTACAGGTGGGTGCTGGTACAAGCAAAATGTAAAGGAGAACCTTCCCCTAGCGGATTGCTATTATACTGGTCTGGCTATAATGTATAGAGTACAGAAAGTAGTGCCATGAATGGTGGTGTCAGTGAGCAAAAGGAGATGGTGAAGGTAGGGCTGGCTGGGGAAAGTAGAGAGCAGCCAGAAGACACTTGAGGTGTCATTGCCATTGAGAAAGGCATAGCCTAAGCCCACAAATCAGGTGTTTGCAGGGACAGGCAGTTTGGCTTGGTGTTGGGTGGGTGGTGGATTTTTCACTAGCTCCATTGATACTGTTGAGATACAGGAGCCTTCAGGCACACAAGCCTCTCCTCACTTCCCAAACAGAAACAGCAACCCTCATGTTAAGAACAGATTGAGATGAGTTGTTCTGGGCTTAATTGGATTATTTTAATCAGATGGACAATTTCAGAACAAGTTTAGTCAGAACTTATGAAGTGCTCACAAGGGAGACAGGTAGCAGAGGTAGGTAGTATTGCTTGTGGAATACAGGGGGACTACTAGGAGGGGAGCATCTATAATATATCTTAAAAGTTAGTATCTTCTTGATATCTGAGATGTATTTTTAGACAGTAGGTTCAATAATTCCAGATTCACCTTTTGAAGGTGTTTTGTTCCTCTGAGAGTATGTTTTATGCAAAATGCCCCCGCCCTCCCCCATTTTCAGTTTGGAGCATCTTTCTCTGTGGGATGTTTGTAGGAGCCACCACAACGCTGGTGACTAGTGGTTGCCTGGTTCCCCTATGTAATTTCTTCAAGGACAGCAGTGCACTGAACGGTGTGGACATTCTGGGGCATGTATGTGCGTGCTGCACCCCTGACTGCTTTGGTGGTTGGGGATGCACGATAGCAAGTTTTGTAGCCGGTGCCGTGCAGTAATCCACCTTATGGGGAGGCCTAGGGAAGACCTTGGCTGAGTAATTCAGGACAGGCACTGGCGTTCTGCAGAGATGATGTCTAAGAAATACCTGTATGAGTAATAAGAATGGATGTTTAAAAGTAATTTTATCTCGAAAATGGTATTACTCAGCTTGTAAGTATGTGGGCTCCTACAGACGTAGCCTTCAGCGCTTCTGACGGCTAGCTCTGCAGCAGCATCTGGTGGTACTAACAGGGAAAAATTACCCCTCCAGCACCTCTCGCTTCTGTATCTTCCATTACTGTAGTGCCCCATAACCTCCCTGCCTCTTTTTCTTCTCCCCATCGCTCCTTCTTCTCCTCTAGGTGAGTTATTCCTCCTACAGTGACTGGAGTCACAGGAAAAACTCGAGTAGTACTTGGTTCAGGTGACTGAAAGACTGCTGGTCCCACAACTGGCATCGTGTGAAACTTGCCCCTTGGTAGAGGCTCAGCAGGGGCCCACGTATCGTTGAACCCCTTTGGAGAGTTGTGTAGGATTTATACAGCCTACAGGTTTCACTCAGTCCTCAGCAGAGGCCATGCATCACGCTATTACTATCTGGAGAGCAGATACATGGCATGTAAAACTTAAATGAACGTTGGCTCGTGCTACAGGACTGTATTTCCCCTTACAGCCTGAGTGGTGGATCGATAAGGTGTCTCACCTTGCTCCCCAGTGCAAGGAGAGGGGCAGCAGCCGCAGGCCTGCTGCCCCCATGCCAGACGAGCATGATGAGGGGCAAGCAAGTAGCAATCAACCATGCAGAGCTGGAGGCTGCCCATCAGCACCTTAGTCAGGCACAAAGCCCTGGCGGAGAAAGGGCACAGCTTAAAAGTCCCCCCAAGAGCACGGGAGGACAAGGACTGAGACGTGACCTGGGGGGCAGTGTTGCCATCAGATGGCTTCCTTGCAGCAGGTAAGCACCACCACTTTTGTGTTCATCTGATGAACCTGGACACTGATAACCATGGGGACGTGGTGGTCCTGGCCTTGGCGCAGACCGTTATAAGCTTGCCCTGTGCATGGTTTGTTGTGCTGAGTTCTGGCGGCTGCACGCCTGGCCTTGTGACCTTCCCTGGGTGGACTTGGTTAAAGCTGGGCACGCCTCAGCCCTGGCTGTGCGGGGAGATGATTTCAACTTGTGTGCTCCGAGCTCGTGTGCCCCAGCAGCGGGGCACTCGCCTGCAGGGAGCGTTCAGCACAGCTCTTCGTAATTTGTTTTGCTGATTGCAAAAGCTGACTCTGAGCAGCATGGAGATTTGCAGGAACATACTCCCGGAGCAACACTTACGGATGTAGCTTTGCAGTCCATTGGACTTGCCTGCTGTCCTGTCTTCTGAAAGGGCTACCTGGGGAAACGTGCTGGCAGAACAGGGGAAAGGGGCAGGCAGCCGCACTGCTTGAGGGTAAGCAGGGTGCAGCAAGCCTCACACAAACCTTCAAGCCTTCTGTCCCCAGTGATGTCGAATCAATTTACCTTTTTGAGGCAAACTTACAGCCCAAGCATATATCTGGAGAATTAATCGTACTTTACCCCACAATGTCTCAGGACCTACCTGGGCAACCAAGAGAGACTTCAGGGCTTTGGGATGACCGCTTAAGGGACTAGGAGCACAAGTAGTGTTCCCTGCTTTCCTTCCAGCTGCAGGGAATGATGAAGGAAGAAACAAGAGGAGCCAGCGGATCAACACCTGGCTCTGAGCCTGGCGTCACCAGCAGAATTTTGGGTTTTTTGATCATGGGCTGGTTCACACAACACCGGGCCTGCTGGTGACAGATAGGGTACACCTGTCTCAAAGGGGGAAAAGGGTCTTTGCACAGGAGTTAGCAGGGCTCACTGAAAGAGCTTTAAACTAGATTTGAAGGGGGAAAGGGATAAAACCAGTCTTGCTAGAGTTAAGCCTGGGGGCAGCACACCAACGCTTGAGGGATGGTGTGCTAGTGAGGTCCTTCACTCTGCCACCTCAGTGGAGGTAGGAGATGGAGATCGATATGGCAGCAAAGATGCAAGGGTTGTTGATGTGTTAGAAACCACGGAAAGGCCGGAGAGTAGTTGTGTAGGAATTACAGCTTCCCTCCGTGAAAAGTCGGCTGGATCACTAGCCCAGCTGAAGTGCATCTACACCAATGCAAGGAGCACGGGCAGCACACAGGAGACGCTGGGAGCCGTTGCACAGCAGGAAAGCTATGACCTAGTTGCTATCATGGAAACAAGGTGGGATGACTCGCGCAACTGGAGTGCTGCAATGGATGGCTATAAACTCTTCAGAAGGGATGGACAAGGAAGGGGAGGTGGTGGAGGAGCCTTGTATGTTAGTGTGGCAGCCACTTGCTCACTCCCCCTCACCCAGAGGGATGGGGAGGAGAATTGGAAAGGAATGGAAAACTCGAGGGTTAAGGTAAGAACAATTTAGTAACTGAAATAAAATAAAACAAAAAACCAAAACAACAACAACAATAATAACTATGTGTGTATATATAGTTATAAAATAATTATAATGAGAAGGAGAGAGGAATGAAATCCGAAGGGAAAGGAGAAAAGAAAACTAATGACGCACCATACAGCTGCTCACCACCCGCTGACTGGTGCCCAGCCAGTCCCCAACCAATGATCAGCAGCCCCGGCCACACACACACACCAGTTTATATACTGAGCATGACGTTGTATGGTACGGAACACCTCTCTGGCTAGTTCAGGTCAGCTGTCCTGGCTGTGTCCCCTCCCAGCTCCTGTGCCCCTCCAGCTCTCCAGCCAGCAAGGCCTGAGAAACCAAAAAGTCCCTGACCACACTGTGCCCACACCAAATCCAAAGCACAGCACTGGACTAGCCTCCAGGAAGAAAATTAACTCTATCCCAGCTGAAACCAGGACAGTTAGGGAGTGTTGTGATTGCCTAGAGCTTAATGATGGTGATGATAGGGTTGAGTGTTTATAAGTAAGAATCAGGGGGAAGGCCAACAAGGCAGATACCTGTTATAGACCACCCAACCAGGATGAAGAAACAGCCAAAATGTTCTATAAGCAGCTGGGGGAAGTTTCACAGTCTCTAGCCTTTGTGATCATGGGGGACTTGAACTTACCAGGTGTCCACTGGAAATACAACACAGCAGAGAGGGAACAGCCTCGGAGGTTCCTGGAGTGTGTGGCAGGTAACTCCCTGACACAGACAGACAGTGGGGCAACTAGGGAAGGTGCCCGCTGGACCCGCTGTTTGTGAACAGAGAAGGATTTGTGGGTGACGTGATGGTTGGAGGCCAACTTGGGCATAGCGATCATGAAATGATCAAGTTTTTGATTCCTGGAGAAGTAAGGAGGAGGTCAGCAGAATGGCTACCTTGGATTTCCAGAGGGCGGACTCTGGCCTGTTGTCTGGTTGAGAGTCCCTTGGGAGGCAGGTCTGAAGGGCCATGGGGTCCAGGAGGGATGAACATTCTTCAAGAAGGAAATCCTAAAGGCACAGGATCAGGCCGTCCCCATGTGCCAAAAGACGAGCCAGCAGGGAAGATGACCAGCCTGGCTGAACAGAGAGCTTTGGCTGGGACTCAGGGAAAAAAGGAGAGTCTGTGACCTTTGGAAGAAGGGGCAGGCAACTCAGGAGGACCACAAGGATGTCACGAGGTTATGCAGGGAGAAAATTAGAAGGGCCAAAGCCCAGCTAGAACTTAATCTGGCTACTGCAGTAAAAAGCAATAAAAAATATTTCTATAAATACATTAGCAACAAAAGGAGGGCTAAGGAGAATCTCCATCCTTCACTGGATGCGGCAGGGAGAGAAGCATAGTGACAAAGTCTGAGGAAAAGGCTGAGGTACTTCATGCCTTCTTTGCCTCAGTCTTTAACCATAAGACCAGTTGTTCTCTGGGTGCCCAGCCCCCTGAGCTGGAAGACAGGGATGGGGAGGAGATTGAAGCCCCCATAATCCAAGGGGAAATGGTCAGTGACCTGCTGCACCACTTAGACCACACAAGTCTGTGGGGCCAGATGGGATCCACCCAATGGTACTGGGGGAGCTGGTGGAAGTGCTCACTGAGCCACTTTCAATCATCTATCATCAGTCCTGGCTCACCGGGGAGGTCCCAGTTGACTGGAGGTTAGCCAGCATGACAGCCATCTACAAGAATGGCAGGAAGGAGGATTCGGGGGGGTACAGACCTGTCAGCCTGGCTTTGGTGCCAGGGAACGTTATGGAGCAGATCATCCTGAGTGCCATCACACGGCACAAACAGAACAACCCGGGGATCAGGCCCAGCCAGCATGGGGTTGCGAAGGGCAGGTCCTGCTTGACAAACCTGATCTCCTTCAATCACAAGATGACTCACTTAGTGGATGAGGGGAAGGCTGTGGGTGATGTCTACCAGGACCTTAGCAAAGCCTTTGACACCATCTCCCACAGCATTCTGCTGGAGAAACTGGCTGCTCATGGCTTGGATGGGTGCACTCTGTGCTGGGGAAAAAGCTGGCTGGATGGTCAAGCCCAAAGAGTGGGGCTGGGTGGGGTTACATCCAGCTGGAGGCTCAGGGCTCAGTACTGGGGCCAGTCCTGTTTAATACCTTTATCAATGATCTGGATGAGGGGATCGAGTGCACCCTCAGTAACTTTGCAGATGACACCAAGTCGGGCAGGAGTGTTGATCTGCTTGAGGGTAGGAAGGCTCTGCAGAGGGGTCTGGACAGGCTGGATCGATGGGCTGAGGCCAATTGTACAAGGTTCAACAAGGAGAAGTGCCGGGTCCTGCACTTGGGTCACAAAACCCGCACACAGCGCTACAGAGTGGCTGGGAAGCTGCCTGGCAGAAAAGGCCCTGGGGGTGCTGGTCCACAGCCAGCTGGACACGAGCCAGCAGTGTGCCCCGGTGGCCCAGAAGGCCAGCAGCATCCTGGCTTGTACCCACACAGCGTGGCCAGCAGGACGAGGGCAGTGGCCATCCCCCTGCACTCGGCACCAGTGAGGCCGCAGCTGGAATGCCGTGTGCAGGGTTGGGCCCCTCACTGCAGGAAAGACACTGAGGGGCTGGAGCGTGTCCAGAGACGGGCAACGCAGCTGGCGAAGGGTCTGGAGCACAAGGCTTATGAGGAGCGGCTGAGGGAGCTGGGGGTGTTCAGCCTGGAGAGGAGGATGCTCAGGGGAGACCTTATCGCTCTCTACAACTACCTGAGAGGAGGTTATGGTGAGGTGGGTGTTGGTCTCTTCTCCCAGGTACCAAGGGATAGGGCAAGAGGAAATGGCCTCAAGTTGTGCCAGGGGAGGTTTAGATTGGATTTTAGGAAAAATTGCTTCACTGAAAGGGTTGTGAAGCATCGGAACAGTGTGCCCAGTGGTTGAGTCACCATTCCTGAAGGTATTTAAAAGATGTGTAGATGTGGCACTTAGGGACATGGTTTAGTGCTAGACTTGGCGATGCTAGGTTAATGGTTGGACTCAATGATCATAAAGGTCTTTTCCAACCTAAATGGTTCAACGATTCTAATACAGTGAGATGTAAGGAGGCACACAGCTGCTTATAAAAAGGCATGGGAGAGAGTAACCCTGCCCTTTCTGTCTAAATCATTAGCCTGGACATTTTCTTCCTCAAATATTAATGTTTTCCTGATTACCTACTCCTTATGAAAAGGTGATTGTGCCTGCAGACTTTTTGAATAATTCATTTGAAATATTAAAGCCAGAGGAGAGTGAACTTTAATTTAACAGTGGGTTAGAGCATGGCCTGCCCAAGCTGTCCTTGCCCTGGGGAGGAAAGCAATGGGGACCATTCCCAGCAACCTGGTCCTTTGGAGATGACAGTACGGAGAGCAAACACGGTGCTCGGAGTTGCTACAGACCACACATTTTCTGCTAAATGCATATAGGTGTGAGTGGGGAAGGACAGCAGGAACTGGGGGGAGAGTGTGGGGCACAGGGGGCAGATCATTGAGCTTCCCTTCAATATTTTCTATATTTTTAAGCCACGCTTAGCATCATTGCTTCTGTAGGTAGCTGCTGATGGGGTCACCATCTTTTCTCAAAATATACCAATTAATCAGATAGTGCAAACCTGTGTCATTTTTACTCCTGCTGTGGTGCCCAAGCATCCCTGGTGTAACACTATTGTTTTTCATGGCACTTTCTAAAGTCAGCCAAGAACATGGATTCTCCTACCACAGTTTAAGACACAGATTAACAGTGGTTGGGCAGATCAGACACCACATGCTTTAAGCAGTTGGCCCAGGCATGCACACCTATAGTAGTTCCTTCAGAAGGATATGGTCTTGAAATGGCTGTGAGATATGGTTCATATGCGCTGGAGAGTGAAGGATGAGGTGACAGAAGAGACAACTCCTTGCATATGTGTCTCACCTAAATTGGTGACTCGGCCACTGTGGGAAAGCACCAAGCTGTTTCCCTATTGCTAACTCAGCTTTGAGCATGTGCTGACAGGAGGAGAGAAGATATTATGGTTTATAGGGACTTGAAAGAGAACTGCTGCTCTGACCCCGTAGCAGAGACTTTGACTTGTGTCATGTCTCAGTGCCAGGACAACCCACCACAACCACTGCACGGGTGGCTCCAGCCCTGGAAGGGAGGAAGGTCTTCGCTGCCACCTTGGGCTATGTTTGTGCTGCTGGATGGAAGAAGAGCAAGGATTGATTCCCAGCTTAGCAGCTGAACAGCACATCCCCATGGATGGCTATGGGCTAGCCTGCTCTGTTTGCACATGTACCTTGGGAGGGCTAACGAAATGATCTAAAACATTGACACAATAATTACTCAGTGCAGGTAATTATGAATCCAGTCCTTGAACTTACTCCCTGGTCCTCCCCTACTCAGCAAGTGTAGACACACCTTCTGTCTTCTTGAGGAGCTAGGGACAAAAGTGCTACCCTGGAAGGACTTTCACAAGCCAGAATATGTGCTGTAAGACTTGGAGGAAAAAGCAGAAAGCAGGTGAAACCAGACTCCAAGTTAGCTTCTCTGGAGATGCATCCTCCAGGATGATGTTAAGATGGGACAGTTTTAAACAACCCCTTGACTTTTGTGAGTTCTGGCTTTGCTGAGTTTACTGCTTGGACATGCTCTGTCCTCTGACATGCTTTGATGTAAGCAGTTTGCTGGTACAGTCTTGGGCAGCTCAGGACTCCAGAACCGGCTGGGCTGAGAGATACCCATCCATCTTACCCTTGCCTGCTGTGATGGATGTTAGATACCACCTCAGAGGGGACCAGAGGGCATTAGGTGTTGCTGAACACATGTGCCTATTGATTTGTGTTTATTAGTTCCATTATTTCTATTTACACAAGTGCTTTTGCTGTCCTCCCATAACTCAACCCTGTCAGGCTAATGCAGGTAATAAGTCACTCTACCCTCTGATTCCAGCAAATGGCTTCTCCGTGACAGATGTTTGGTTTTTTCTGTCTACACGGACAAACTGTGTCTGTGCTGGAAGTGGAGGGAACAAAATGGCTCTGTGCCAAGCACCGTACATATGACCAGCCATAAGCACTGCTCTTGCAGGGTTTGTGTGAGTGAAGGGAGAGGGGGAGGAAAAAGGCTTGGAGGGTCCTCATGGGATTCAGCCCCAGCAATGTTAAATGAGTGCCAGCACTGCCCCTGCACCCTTCTGTTACTAAATTGTGTTATGAGATTAGCTCATCTATGTCCTCAGTATTTTGCTCTCATTTTTGAAGCAAGGTGAATTGTTTGGTGGTCTGTGTAACCAGGGAATGGTATGTTGGAGGAGTCAGGTGTTGCCTAAATCGGTGTTCCCGTCCCATGCATACACGGGGGGTTCTGTTTCATGGAGTTGCTAGGTTCCCCACTTCCTGCTGTCCTGGTGAGGTCCTGTGTATTTCCAAAGGGCAAGAGATCGCACCCTGCCATTTTTACTGAAGCGGCTGACATTACATGATTATTGCAATAATAGAAAATTCACAAAGTATCTCTGTGCCATCCACTTTAAAATCCTTTTTCCCCAGACAGACCATGTGAACATGACAGACTGGTTGCATGTTCTGCAATGGATGCTTTCTTTCCCCCTGCAAGCACATCCTTATGCCCCTTAGTTTTGTTACAGTCTGATGTAAGATGCCATATAAAGCTGTCCTCTGTGTCCCCAGAGGAATTAGAGCAATCATTTGTACAAACATGAAGGCTTTCTGATCTCTTTTCAGACTAGTTGTTTTCAACCCTTGTGAGACAGATTCTCTCTTCCGGAAAACTATCAGGTATCCTCCCCAGGCACTGCGAGATAAGGAAGGAGATTTTTTCCCCCGCAGTTTATATTGTCACACAGCCAAAGATTCATCAAAGTTTCCAAATTACAAACCTAATTTTAAAAGGGCAGATTTATTTTTGGTGACCTGATAAGCCTACATCATTTCTTCCTTCTGCTTCCTTAGACCCCTCACCCACAAATCTCAACGTTATCAAGAATATCCAACAGACTATTAGGTCTTAGCCAAGTCCTGCTTTTTTCAGACCGATGGCCTGAAGCTGGAATCTGTATAAAGCTGGATTAGAAACGAAGCATGTTGGGTGGTCAAAGGGGTATACTGGGAGAAGGACAATAAGGGGCCTACCACAACAGTTCTTGTTTAATGGAGCAAGGACCATTGTCTCAAAATGTTCCTTTTAGCCCCTGTTTTAATTGAAATGGACTGATCTATGCACCAACGGGGGAATGAAGCTTATTTTATAGAACCTTGTCTGGCTCAGCTGGGCTTCGGTTTCTCACAATCCCCAGATCTGAATGCCTTTCAGACAGGTGCAGGGGTTGCCCGCAGAGGACTTTCTCTGAAGAGCTAGTGTCCCAGGGCCTGCTGACACCAGCAACTGGCTCCATGCTGGTTCAACTGAGCAGCCTGAACTCAACACCGCTAAAAATCAAGTCCCCAAAAATGAGATGAGGTGGGCTGCAGAAGGTCAGTGGCCATTTCAGGAAAGCTGCTGGTGAGTCTGATGGTTTGTAAGGTGCAGCAGGAATTTCTTCTCTCACCTCTGTATTTCCTAAAGAAGAATGAAAATGGTAAAATTCACATGAGAGAAGGCAAAGGCAGTCGTGTGTATGTATAAAATAACCAACGTGCCGGGTGAGGATTTCTAGCTACTATGAATTTTTCCAGTATTTTAGCAAATGAAGAGTCCCAAGTACTGGGGGAAGTGGAGTCTGTCAAACAAAACCTGGACCACTAATGCCATCCAGTGGCTGGCAGACACTAACACACCTGCCACTGCTAATAAACCGTGACCTGAATGGAACAAACATTAACTTTAAACTATTCTCCCAGTGCTGTTTGCAATCGTTCACACAGTATTCTTTTGCACAGTATAAGTGTGCCAGTCAGAGCCCAGGCTTATACTGAAAAAAATGTAAGAAAGCACACATTTGTTTTATCTAGCTTGTTCTAACCACATTTTTCCTTACCCACTTCTTTTTTCTTCAGAAAATATTTAGTCTCTGTGAAGTAATCCCCATCAATGTTCTACATGCTGCTTAGTTTGTATCTGATCTGTCTTCGTGCACCTGATGCAATAAGCTGTCCTGCCCTTCTACCTTCATCCAAGAGACGTGGGGGAAATGCATTAAAGTGAATTGAAGTGAATTTGGGCTGCAGAGCAAAACTGACCTTCTGTTTCTGTGACGGTGTGTGACACAGTCACACACTGTTGCCCCTATGTAGTTCATGTAGCCCCTATAAAACTGCTAGGTGCAACAGCAACGTTCAGTGTCAGATAGCAGGAGGCAAGGAGAAAGCAGTAGTAGTTGCAACAGCTTGTACTAGAGAGATTAGCCCAGCACATACTGCTACATCCTGTAATGTCCCAGTTAGCTAACTGCAACCACAGACAAATCACAGTTATCTGCATCCTGCATCCGGCGGTGGTCTGCTCCTACTTCTGCTGAGACAGAGCAGGCAGAGCTGCAGGACCACGAAACCTGGCCAGGACATGTCTGTGCACCCACTCAAGCATTTGTGCAGGGGACCTGCAGCGGGCTCTTAGCAGAGCACTAGAGGACACCATCCCCTGCTTTCAGAGAGAGGGAAGAAAGCAGAAAGGTGGTCCGGTGTGGGGAATTATTCTGCTTTCAGACAGAAAACTTATTTTTCATGCCCCACAGGGGTGAGGAATCCTGGCCTGGACTGCCTGGACAACCAGACTGCTGCCTGCTCTCACAGGCACAGAGGAGTCCGGTGTGCAGAGGCTGCTGAGGTAAGAGCAATGAGAAAACTCTGTAAAGAAGCTACGTGGTGAATTAAAAGAGAGAGGACCTGAGGGTCCCACAAAGGGGGTGACCTGAGGGTCAAACCAAAGCAGAGATGGTATCTGGGGGGATAAGGGGCATGACTCTCTGACCAGCACAGAGGCGATCTTTCCGTGATGGGAGCTTTTGTGGGCTGGTGCCGTGCTCTACACATGGACCTGAACAGGTAGGCTAAAGGCTTCCCCACTATCCCCAGGCATACAGCAGGCCCTGGGCATCCAAATAATGTCTTCTGTGCTGGCAACAAACCATCTCAGAGGTACCACCTGCAGGCCCTCAGCTACTCAGAGCCAGGAACAGCTGGGATATATGACCTGAAAACTCTGCACGGGTGCTGTCTCCACCACAGAGATCAGTCGTAACCAAGATCATGACAGGGATGTTGACCAGAAACACAAGGGCATTGTGCACATGGCTGACATGGTTGTGAACGATGAATTGCCCCTGCTGGAAGTTCCCACAGCATGGTGGAGCAATGGCACCACGGTGGCAGTGATTGCTCCTCCCACAGACGGCAGGGTGAAGACCAGTGTCCCCACAGTACCCAGGAATAGCTGCTGTGATTGCTGTTTCTCCAGAATACAGTTATGATGCTCAGGATGTCACTAAAAGCCAACAGCTCCAGGGGAAACTGGGCAGCAGATGGCTTTGCATGCTTCCTGATGGCAGGTGCTTCAAGGTACTTGCCAGCTCCGAGCTGCGGTAACCCCAGTTGGTGGGTGCCAGGCACTGCCAGAAGGTAGGGCTGCCAGAGGGCAATGCCCACCCGTTGCTGAAATGAGAGAGGGGCCCAGAGGTAATGAAAATTGCATATCCAGAGCTACTGCCATGGAAGTGACCTTCCACACCCTAAAGTGAATGGGCTGCTGTTGATTGTTACATCTCTGCAGGATAGCTTGTTCCTACAAGGAGCGCCTCTGGTGCATGCCCAGATCCCAATGCCACAGTCAGCACTCACTGGTGGCAGCTGGGATTTGCTGTAAAAAAGGCAGATTAATTATTCCGTGGAAGCTAACTGACCCGGTTATTCACCAGAGGAGTGCCAGCTGAGGCTGCAGTGAACATTCATGGTGTGGATCTGGGTCTAGAGAGCTGTCTCTAGACCACCACTCCGTGGTGGGGGCTGCGCTGCAGCCTGCCTGCCCTGAGAAGCTCCCCAGTCTGCCCTGAGCAAAGGTTGCTGTTGTCCCTCAGACCTCCCAGCATAATTGCATGTGGAGCTGCTCCTTAAGCACATGATGGCACAGTGATCCCAAATAGAAAATTCCTGCTATTAAAAGTGTGCAAATTAGCCTGGATCATAGTGACAGAACCGGACTAGGAAATAACTATGCTTTAAGTCAGGAAGCGGTGCTGCTCTCCAGCAGCTGGGCCCCATAACCTCATCTTCCTCCACAGCTGTGGACGGACTGGCACAGCGAAGCAGTTTGCAGGCATGTGACGTGGTGGGCTGCCTGCCAGGGACCATTAGGAGGTTTAAATTACTCTAGTTCTGGAAAGGTACGGGGACTGTCACACCAGGCCCATGTGCCCATTTGGAGTCCCCGGCACTGACAAGCTGGAGAGCATGCCAACAGGGCTGGACAGGGTTCAGTGCAGACGCAGGTTTCAGTGGATGCCACAGCCTGTTCCAGAACAGCAACAATGCTTGGCCCTGGCAGAGACCTACACGCAGGCTTTTAGAAGTCTCTTGACACTTACAAGTGAATGTGCAAGGGGACTTCTTCTTCTGTCCACCAAAACCAACAGTCACAGTGCCTGAGTTCTGACCAAGAACTTGCATCTGCTCTGGCCGCGTTTTATGAAGGCATTCCAGATCGTACAGACCCAGAGGGATGATGGTTCCCAGCATGCACACTGGGTGCAAAGTCTGCAGGCTTTCTCCTGTGGTGCACTTCGTCCTTTTGGCAAGGCTGGAGACGTCTGCTGACCTATGAAAAAAAATTGCATAAGAAATGTCAAGTGGTCACAAATATTAATTATGCGGTACTATGGAAATTGTATTAGAATACCTGGCTAATGCGTTTTGCAGCTGCATTCCCACTTATTAATTGCTTACATTAAAAGAGCACCCAGAAGCCTCGTTTCACTGACAGCTGTACAAACCCAAGCTGAGTTCTGCTTCTTGCTCATGAAAGAACTCGGCCACTTCCCAACCACTCCTGTCCCCAAAGAAGGAATCACGTGTTTAAAAATCCAAATAAACCCACAACTTTGTTATTCTGGAGGCCTGCCTAGATATATTCTCTTTGGCAATCTTGATTTTCCAGTGCAGAAATGGGATAGTTTACCCTGTTGTATCACATAGATATTTTTTAATTGCACAGTAATTAGCATTTTCAGTGTGGTTTTGTAGTGAATCAAATGATTGTATCTCCAGGATTACCCAACACAGCTGAGTTAAGTGAAAAAAAAAAAATACAAACCACCTCATCCTTTAGTGTACTGACACCTGCTGGACTACTAACATGTAAATGTGGTAAATATTGAAGAAAGAGTGAGAGAGAGCGCAGAACAGTTTGTATCAGGAAGTGCAGTAAAGTATATCGCAATGAAACTGCATGGGGAGTTACCTCTGGCGTATGCTTATGTGGGTTAGTATTTGCAAAGCAACTTATATATCGAGTGACATTAAAAGTTTAATTAAACTATAAGGATTTTTACAAAAAACCTAGCTAAAAGTCTAAGAATAAGCTTTTCTTTTTCTCCTCTGTGAATGAAATCTTTATTAGGTTATTATATATAACATACATAAAATGCATGAAAAGGTACAGGCTTTCTATGAACTTTATTGATTTTCACCCTAGGTGATATTTTAAATATATTTTCCTAGTATATATTTATATACATACACACAGTGTTTTGGTTGCATTCATTTCGGTGCCTTTTAGCAAACAAAATGACATTCCTGAACACATAAATATTTTGACAGTTTCTAATTTAAAAAAATCTTTCAGATGAGCTTTCTGGACAATGTTCATTCTTTTGATCGGTTTCAAAGCTAGTATTTTCACCTTTTCATTACACAATCCTTAATCACCAGTACCCCAAAATGTACTTTGCTCTGTAGTGCAGTTCTGCTCCCTGCAGAAGCAGCCTGGCCAGACACCACCGAGCACCTTCAAACGTGTGCACACCCATTTTCCTCCTGAGAGTGCAATTGCCCGATAAGCGCTGGCCGCAATGCTGGGGCTGCGGGGGCTGCCGCGGCCAGAGGAGAGGAATCCATCGCCCTGGTGGGGTGCACACAGGGCAGCCGTTTTCTGTGGCTGCTGGTTGTGGTTGTGCTTCTCTGCCTGTTATCCAAGTGGGCAAATAAACTGCTCAAGACGGGGAGCCTATGCACTGAGGCTGATGGAGCAACACTAGTTTAAAATAGGTACGTGCGGAAGAGTAAGGCCTCCAGTTAGGCTTTTCATTACTTTAACCAAAATAGTCTTTTGAACTTTTTATAAATTATTCAAACCAAGTAAAAAAAACCAACCATCTAGCTAACACTTTAAAAGCTCTTTTAAACTTCAGCTAGGTTTCCCCGCAATTCAGGTTGATTGCAATCATCACTTTGTGCTGTAGAATCAGCTCCCATAAAGACTTCAGCAAATTATTTTTTCTGCAAACACCAGAAAATCCCCGGAATTCATGTGTGCATCCGTCCTGTCTTGCACATGACGGTCCTGCCAGTCACTGTTAGCTGTTTTGTGCTCCCAGTTCCAGCTTGTTCGGCTGTTTCAGTGGGGAAACTCGCTCAATGGCTGCTGAGCATGTGGGAGCTCAAGCCTGTGAGCTCTGAGCAGGGTGCTGTAGAACCAGCTATCCCTGGCAGGAATTCCTTGTTTTCTTGGGATGTTTTTTAGCCAAAGGTCACACAGCCTTCTGAGCAGAAACTACTCTAATAGTAGTAGGAGGCTACGGTTTCTCTTAAAAGCTACTTCTGCTCTTTCAGGGAGACAGAGGTAAACAATATCATAGCCTTACTAATATAATTAAAAAATTGTCAGCATTTTAGTGCAGCACTAGCAGCTGCTATGAATCCGGTCTGAAATGTCCCTGGCAGCAGGCACTGCCAGGAGCACCCTCTCCTGTGACTGCTCCTGCCCTGTCCAGGCACCTACTGCCCAGTTCGTTCAGAGTGTGCCCCTATGAGGATGCATGGGTGAGAAGGGATGTTAAGCATGGGGTTTGCCCTGCTTTCACAGAGCGCCTGCTGCAGACCTCCATACATGCTCCAGCAGGAGACCTGTATGATCCTTTGAATTCACTAGAAATACACACTGGAGTAACATGCACAGACTTTGGGCACTGCATGAAATATTTAAAGTCCAGCCCTTGGTGAACATTAACAGACAAACAACAACAAAAAAAACCCACAACAGTGGACAGACCTTGAATAGTACCAGTGCTCTAGAAGGGTTGTAGTAACTTGCGGCTGCAAGCCCCGTGCTGGGTACAAAGGTCTTCATCAACATTTACACAACCTCTCCTTTGATTCTCATGTTTCAAGTTTACTCAGTTTGTCAAGCAGTTGAGGATGAGGGAGTTGCAGCAGACAGATCAGCTCAGTTCAGCTGTTAAGAGTGAATGTTATTTTTAATCTTGTGTGTTCCATGTAAAGGCTTTCCAGCTGACATTATTTTAATTACATGAATACTTTGGCTATCAGCACCACTACCTCTTAATTGGAACAGCAGGCTTTCCACTAGGGAGCCACCATCACAAATTTTCTAGTGAAATAACATTTCATCTTCAAAATGCTATACAAACATAAACTCAGTTAATTACCTCTCCCAGCATCCCTTAGAGGCAGGGAAGTGTCATTACCCATGTGTAATCAAAGGGAAAGACTTTAATGACACACAACGTCTTGCCCAGGACAACACAAGGGCTTGGGGTTTGTTTTGGTTTCTCAGCATAGGTATCTAGTGCTGTTTGGGATGCCACACAGCGCCTTCAGGGGTGCACAGGGGGCTGGCAGGTAGGAAACAGCAGTTCCAGGATCCCTTCTGTAGCAGCTGGAGGCCAGAAGAGATAGTCTGGAGTATCTCAGATGGTGCTAGACACTGATGTATGGATGGCTGAGTCCAGTGACAAAATATTAGACACTAGGAGATTCCAGCATCTAGACTGTGGGATTCCAAAGGAAAAAAACCAAAACAACCCACAAGCCTCTTCCAGACCATCCAAAATACAGAACAATAACCTACATGTGGTGCAGCGCTCTCCTTACCGAGCAAGCCTGCACAAACAGGCATATATTGTGTTCTCTGTGCATTAGGTGACTCACAAATGCAGCAAGTCTTCTATGCTGCCACAACGCAAGGTCACACTAATATTGGAAATGCAGCTCCCACCTTTCCACAGAGAAGCTCCAGATGACAAGACTGTGCAACCTGTCCATTCCCGCGCTGGGAAGCACCTTTGTATAGCAGGGGTTACTCAGCTGCTGAGTGGGAAAAATGGGTTAAGACTAGCCAAAGATCTGCTCCAGGAGCAGTAGGAGGGGCTCCTGATCCAGCCCAGCCGGGATGGAAGAGCACACCTGTACTTAGCTCACCAGCAGTCTCTCCTCCAGAGACACACATCCAAGGACATAACTGGCCTATAGGAAGGATTATTATTAAAAATTCATGTTGTTCCTGTTTACTTTTCTTAATGTAGAGAGTAAACATTAAAAATTACATTAATGCAGATTTGCAGACAGTGATCTTGATGAGTGAGAGCCTATGCACACAAGCTCAGGCAATTTGATGTTTACTGTTGCAATCTTGGTTTCACTCTGTATTTTTCCAGAAGAGTCATCACAAATAGAAAATACTATATATTTGCACAAGGCACCAGAGGTATGGTTGCCATGGGAAGCACAGCCCTCAAAATTCCCTCTAATTTTTCAATCCATATAAAATCTTGATCAGAAAGCATGTTAACGTGGGCTTTATGCTTGATATGCGCCATATTTTTATAGTACATAAGGGTCTGGAATTTTTTGTTACTTTTGCACACTTTGAAGTTCACTAGCTGTCTACATAAACTTCTGTTAACCTACATCACAGTAACTATTTCATTTGCCCTTTAACTTGGCAAATCAGGATGTAACCCAAGACATCTCGTACCTTAGTTCTTCAGAGATCCCTGTCTACCCTTATGCAGTGAGAGCAACCCTTTTGATCAACACTAGAAACTCCTTCATTCCCCTACTGTAACAGATATTCTTTGCAGGCAACTACAGAGCAGAGCGAACAGACAAAGCTGTGTGTCCACCCAGCCTTAAGTGTGTCCCTCCAGAGTGTGTTTCAGCCCTCTGGGCTTCAGATCAGCCCACTTCATCACCAGTTTACCTACAAAGGTGTAGCTAGGCCCAAGCTCTAGGCTTCTTCCAAGTTGGGATGGCAAAACCAGGGTACGGGGCAAAGAGGGATGTCAAACAAGAGGTGCGAGAGTTGCAAGAGATGCCACTCTTTCTCACGCCTGCCAGATCCTCTGCCCTACCGTAGTTCCTACTATCAAAGTCTGTAATCCCACCTCGCACATTTTATTTTTTCCTTTCCGCTTTGACTCTGATACTTTAAATAAAAAATAAAGCATTGCTACTGAACACCCTGTTCAGCTTCTTTGGGGTAATTTTTTTTCACAAATGAGTTAAAAGGAAGTATGTGGGAGAAAACAAAACAAACCAAAAACATTTCCCTGGCTCCTTGTATAAGGCTTATATGAAAGGGTATCCCTGTAAACTAATACTTTTGTATTGCTATTGTACTCGTGAAAGAAAAGAGTAATAGAAAACACTCCAAAGGGTGAGGCCATGACCTATATAAGATTACTGATCTCTTTCGGCATGCACCATCCAAACTCCTGTAAATTAGTCCTTGAAATTCACATCTCTCCTTTAGCCTCCCACCATTGATCTCTTCACCGTGGTGTGTCTTCGCATATCAGCTCTGTTAGTTGCATTCTGCCTAACTAGGGCACTGGGCACCTTAGGGTGCCTTCACGGGTAACCTGACATTGATGCCTAATGTGATAAATCTCTGAAATCATTACATCAGATTGTTTCGCTTCACATATTAAGAAGCCTGACACACCTGGGTCTTATCCACCTGTTTGTCCTACATTCATGTAGAGGCATGAAGAAGGGCAGATCTTGAAAACTTACTTCCAGGAAGGAAGGAATAAGCCTCTCTGATAAAAACATAGGCAGATTTGGAGACAGGCCTAAAAATAAGAGAAAGCACTGTAACATAGCACTGAAGATGCCCCTCTTTATGGAAGGGCACTGAACAAGTAAAGATAGTGGTACGGGAAGCCAAAGATGAAATGAGTCACTACTATCCCTCCAAGTCTACAAACCACTTTAAATCAAACAAGATTCACCTCGAGGGCACTGAAATATTTCCTCTTAATCTATCAAGCACTCAGGGTGCTGCATGAGCCATGAACACAGACCTGTTTCCTCACAACTAATTTACAGAGTCTCTTCTCTCCAGGCACGTCAGGAACAAAACTCCAGGGAGTTTGAACTCACGGTGCCAAGATGCCTCCTAGATAGGAAGCTGCCTCACGCTCCTCTCACAACTTCTTTCTGTGATTAAACTACAGCTCTTTGTCTGTCTCTCAGAGAAACAGTCTCCATGTATTTATGTGGGTTTTCTTCTGTGCTTCTTCTTTCCCAAGCAGAGAAATAGACCATTTATGCAAACAAGTCCCTGTTTGTTTCAGTCATGTCACCTGAGCCATGACTCAGGTGTCATGGCCAAGTCTGATGCGTGGAACAAACCTTGTACGTCCTTCCCTGACCTTATGGCATCCTCAACCATGCGATTTAAAACCACCTGGGCTTTAAGTAATTTGTAGTTCAGGCATATTACTTCATTGTGCATATATAATTATATTTATTAATATATTATTATATCATTCATATTATTCATCTTACTTTATTGTTCAGACATATACTTCAATCAGATTACCGAAAGTCCCAGGTACTGTAAAATCATATTGTGCTTCTGATTTAACTTCTCCACCAATAATGCAGCAGAAAAACAACATGGGTTTGCGAAAGGAATGAATTGAATGTAATCTTCCATTCTTTGAATGCTCCAAGGTTGCCAGCCTTTGAATGGAACCACAAAGCTCTACGCTCCCCAAGTCTGGTGAGAACCTTCCGTTGGAGCCTAAGGTTTGCCAGTGCTACCAGCATGGAGAGAACCTATTTTGCCACCTGTGCCCTCCATCTCTCAGGCCAGGAGCGATCCAGGGCTACACCGAGGTGCTTCCCACCTGGAGCGGAGCCCTGCGCTGCACACCCACCGGCTGCTGTGGCCACGCCACGTGCAGCGGCATCTCCTAAGGAAGGTCAGCGACCGAGTCACACCAGCTTCAGGTTGCACTTCTGCTGGGTTTTGTACAAAACATCTTGGGGCAGGGCAACTATTTCGGAACGCAGAGCTGCTCAGAGGGGACTTCAAAGCCGCGTGCCAAGTCTGGCTGAGGGTTTGTGATGTGACGCACCTCAGTAACACCGAAAATAGCCTCCAGGGGAGGGGGAAAGATGCAGCTACTACGAGAATAACGTTTGCAGAAAAGGAAAACAACCCTGCCGCTGCCTCTGCCTGCGCCACTGCAGCGCACGCCTGACGGAACAGTTGCACGCCTGACTGGAGCCTGCGCCATTAGAACGCGCAGGCACTGCAGCCCGGCGATCCGTCAGGGAAAGCCTTAAAGCGAAACCGTTTAAAGCCCAGGGCCTCCTCAGGGCCCAAGTGCCACCACGATGTCACACGCGGGAACCGATTCCCTCACGCTCTCCGGAGAGCACGCAGAGCCGGGCACGGCGCGGGGCCTGACCCCTCCCCCCGGCGCCCAGCCCCGCCCCCGCCGGCACCGTTACACAACGCCCCCGCCGCGCGGGGCCGTGGGCTCGGGGGGCGGGTGCCGCTGAGTGGCGCGCGCCCGCGCCTGGCCGTCGATTGGCCGAACCCCGCGTAATGACTGCGCGAGGAGCGCCGCGAGCGTACCGCCATTGGCCGCGGCGCTGACGGCCCGCCTTATATAAGAGCGGCGGGAGGGGCCGACCTCTAGTCGTCGGGTGCTGGGTGCGGGGCGCGGGGCCTGGCTATCCGCCGCTCTCCGGCCGCTGCGGGAACATGGCGACGCTGAAGGCCGTGTGCGTGATGAAGGGGGACGGCCCCGTGCAGGGCGTCATCCACTTCCAGCAGCAGGCAAGGGCTGGCGGCGGCGCGACCCCGGCGCTCCGCACCCCGCAGGGGGCTCTCCCGGCCGCGGTGCTGAGTCACTGTGCGGGGCGGGCGGCGTGGCTCTGCCCTCCCCTGCTCCCCGCCGCCTGCGGGGGGGGCGCTGGGCGGGCCTGGCTGGAACCGCGGCGGCTGCGGCGCGGCCCGGCGGCGGGAGGGAGCGGGCGGCGGGCGCGGCGCTGGGCCCACCCGGTGCGGGGCGCCCCGGAGCGGCGCGGGCCTGGCCTGCTGCCCTGCTCGGGGCCGCCGCTGTCGTGCTGCGGGGCTTGTTCCTGCTGCCGGAGTGGGGCTTCGGGGAGCTCCGGCTACTGCGTGCGCAGCGCCGTTTTGAACGCTTTGTTTTGAGTAAAAGTTGGGGCTGCGCACAGCGTGGATGTGTCTGTAAGAGAGGAACGGCTTCAGGGTTACTTGTGCTTTCAAATGGAAGCATGTGATCGCTCTCAAAAGCAAGCAATCTGATAATAAAGGCACGCCTTTTGCGTCTTGCTGCATAACAGGAAGAATATATTTTAGGTGGCTAAACACACGAGAACGTTCTGTGAAATACTGTAGTGGCATGTAGAATCAGTTAATGTAAGATAATTGTTCATGTTTTGGTAGCTGAACTTGTAGTGGAGTTTCTAGTGCTTTCTGTTGACCAGGAAGCTGCATTTGACACAAGGCCTTTTAACGCTACAGTCATTTTGGTGATGATAAATTATTTCTGTTAAAGGGTAATGGACCAGTAAAAATTACTGGAAGAATCAGTGGCTTGACTGATGGAGACCATGGCTTCCATGTCCATGAATTTGGTGACAATACAAATGGTAAGCTGTCTATCCAAGCTTGAGTTACAACTGTAATGTGATTGCTCAGCTTTAAAGAGCTTCTTTTTTTGTTGCAGCAGCAACTTGGGTCTCACGATTGCAAATCTGTGTTAAGAAATGATGGCACTTCCTAAGGAATTGCTTCTCATTTAATACTTTAAACATGTTTAGGCTGGTGTTAAACATGGCACATACAAAGCACTAACCTAAATACTCTGAGAAGCTAGTCTTAAGAAATAAGAAAGCTTTCAGCTGTGCCTAGAGTGTTCTAGAAGGAGTAATCTTACTTTATTGAACTTCTAAGTCTGTAGTAGGTAACTTTCCTCCAGAGGATCAGTAGAAGGTCTGACAGGAGGGTGGCGATTTCATTAGCCAGAAGGAAATGAAGTCACTAATACACGATGACTACCTTGGTGTAGCGTATAAGCAACAGATTTAAATGGGCTACTGCAGAAAACCCTGCTTTTGATGGCTGTGTTCTGTTTTAGGGTGTACCAGTGCAGGTTCTCACTTCAATCCTGAAGGCAAGCAGCATGGTGGACCAAAGGATGCAGAAAGGTGAGTTTAATGTGGCTGGCCTCTTACTGTGTACTTACTTGGTGCAGCAGCCATCAGAGTGCTACTTTGTGCTTGGGAGGCCACTTCATGAATCGTGCTAGGACAATACCAGAAGAAAACTGGTAATTCCTGCAGGACTTCTAGGGTCACTTAACAAGAGTTCTGATCACTGTACAGCAATTTATTACATACCTTGCTTCCAGGAGTATGGGTAAAATGTAGTCTTTGGGACATTCTTGGTTTTATCATAGCTTGAGGAGAAGAAGAAATAAAGGCTTTTACTGGGTGAAAGTTCCTCAGGATGTGAGTGTAGGGGATTCATGTGGTAAAGCCTCTTGTTCATTGGTTATTTGCTTCTGTTTTGGGGACATTTTTGACAACAGGGGCCTTAAACTTCAGTTGTTGAGCTGTATGCAGGCTTGTTGTATGGCAGATCAGGGTTGTCAGTGGAAGGTGCTGAGGCTTCAGGGGAGACTGCAAGATGAATATAAAGGTGTGCGCAGGCACAGTGGCTTCTTATTGGATGTACTGGGCTGTTCTTAGCCTGTTTGGTTAGGTATCGTACTGTCTACAGTGTGTACTCCTCAGGAGCTCTGTGTGCTGTGTACTCTGTGTACAGGGTCTGGTGTGGGAGCTGAGACCTAGTTCTTCTCCTGGAAGCAGCTTCTATAGTCCAGTTGCAAGGGTTTCCTGAAGGTATGTTTGAGATCTGGTATCAGAGCAAGTGGTTTCAATAGAATGCTGGCTGGGTTTGGAGACTGGGAGGGGGCTGCACAAGAGCTGAAGGCCAGTCTGGTGGCAAGCAGAGCTAGGAGCAAGTGTAAAAGTGCTGGTCTTCTGCAAGGTAGGGTCTGGACTAGCACTGGGACCATCTTGGGATTGTGATTAGTCTTTGAATGCTTATGTTTATGTCCATAACTGCACCTTCTGTGACTGATAAATCTGTACCTGAGTGATCGGTTGCATGCCAGAGCAAGCAAGCTGGCTGCTAGCCAGCCGTCTGGATGACAGCATCATGAAATGCTGTGCTCACGGGCTTCACTGGCAGCCAACTGCTCCAGTGGAAGCGGTCAAAACTGCATGAATATTGTGGCTTTTGCTGGTTCTTCTGTGTCAAATCCTGCTTCTGGTGTAACCTGCCTGCTCAGGCAACTGTAGACTGGGGAATTCCTTAGGAGAGTATTAAGAACTAGATCACGCTTTTATCAGTGTAAAGTTGAAACAAGTGGACGGAAGCTTAAATCAAGCAAGTTTCTAAAGGGAAAACTACCCTTGACCTGATTTTATAGGGCTTGGTTAAAAATATGAATTCGGTTCTATGCTGGCTAAGAAGCTGGTAGTCAGTGTTCAGATGGCTGAGCTGGTCATCCTGCATGCGTGGAGGGTTTCAGAAACAATCTGGTATTCAGGGTTCTGAGTCTGGATTGAAGAATCTTGCAGAACATCATCAGCTTGTCTTCTGAGTGAATGTTTTGTTTGGGGCAGACATGTAGGAAACAAGACACTGGAATATCCAGAAGTTCGGTGAAAAATGGAACTGCTTGAGGATCAGTTCTTAAGGGAAATCCTGGTGGAGCTCTAGCTCTGATTAAAAACTGTGTGGTAGAGTATAATGCCAAGTTAATAGGAAGGTGCCAGGCAGACTTGAATGGTCATCCCTGGCACTGATGAGAACTTAGCTAGCACTTCATGCATCCCCCTTTGACCTGTCACTTGACAAACTGCTTTTACTAATCCTATTTCAACCTAAAGCCTGAGGCAGCTTGTGCAGTAGCTGACTTGTGATAGACATTAAAAGCTGTTAAGCATAGCGGCAGTGTTTACACTGAATGTTGTATGTGCAGGAAAGGTTTTCACCTAATTTGAGAGACTTCCTTTTGAGCAGAGGGAGATGCCATCAGGGTGGAGGAATTCTTGGCTAGGAGTTGTGCAGGGTAGGCTTGGCTTGTTAGGGAGCGATGGCATTCCTTTCCCCAAAGCTGGATTAACCTTCCAGTTTCAGGTTCTACCTAGGACTGAATTTTAATTATCCCTTGAACTAAAGTTAAAATATTAAGTTAAAACAGCAGAAGTGTTCAACATTGGTGGTAAATGAGGACATACATACTGTTTAAGATAAGGTGGTGGGGTACTTGAGTGTAATAACTAGGGGTATTGTATTGTCCAGGCCATCACTTAAAGCTTTCAATTCAACTGAGTTTTCTGTGAGTTTCTCTACATCTTTGTGTAGGCACGTGGGAGACCTTGGCAATGTGACTGCTAAAGGAGGAGTGGCAGATGTGGAAATACAAGATTCCATTGTTTCTCTTAGCGGACCATATAGCATCATCGGACGTACCATGGTGGTAAGTGTCTTGGTGCCTATTTGGGATGTTTTAAAGATCTCTAGAGTGGTCTTGACTGAGTGGAGACACTTTGATGCTGGGGGCAAGTCCTTGGTGTCTGTTGTAGAACTTGTAGTGTAAAATTTCTAATGTGGGGAGTTCTTTGAAGCCTTAGCTTCTGTGTGTTAGTACAGCACCTCACTGCCATCAGATCTTCATTTTCTGCCTGCCTTCCAAGGATGTTCCTGTACACTTAACTTTCATCTCCTCCAGCTGTGAGTGACTAAAGTAACCTTCTTTGAGGAAGTACCTGGTGGTCTGGCACAAGCGCTGGCATGGCTTGTCACTGAAAGGCATGGCAGGGGAACTGCAGGACATGGTTAGCTATTGCTGGTCTGGTAGCTGCTGGGGCAGCTCTTTGCCATGGCCTCCTTGGGAAGGAGGGAGGCCCAGGCTTGAGTGGACTTGGCCAGTCTTGTTTCCCTTGGGAGTCTAGTGTCTGCTGAGATCACTGTGCTCCTGCATGAACCAGGCTTGGACTGGTGACCGAGGAGCAGAGATGTTAGTGTAACACAGCAGGTGACATGGCCAAGGCCCAGCACCTGCCACGCAGCAGCCTTGTGTCGTAAGGGTGAACCGGAATGTCATGTCCAAGCTCGCTCTTGGACTAGTAGTAACTATGTGAAGCGTGGGGGTTTGACTTCCTGTTCAAGCAAATTCAGCTGAAGGCGACTAATCTTTTCAGACAAGCTTAGCCCTAAGTTTTGGGATGAGTATCAATTTGGCATTCAGCATTGTGTAACTACAATAGGTTTTGTCATGTGCAGCTGGTAGAGGGCAATGCTGCTTGTCACTGCTGCTACTAATGTGAGTAGTGAAGAACTGTTGATTAGTTATGCAATAACATGAATTAAGGTATCTCCAATTCTCTTTTAGGTCCATGAAAAATGTGATGACCTGGGTAGAGGGGGAGATAATGAGAGCAAATTAACTGGAAATGCTGGACCTCGTTTAGCTTGTGGTGTAATTGGAATAGCGAAGAGCTAAGTATTGTACCTGAAATGCTTATGATGACAGTGGCAAATAAGCTGTAATTCATGGCAAATGCTGTACTTGCCTGTCCTTGTGCAAGCAAAAGATTTATCACTTAATCTCATCACTACTCTGCATTCTGAGTATTACTTAAAACTGGTGAAGACTCAATTTTGTATGATGTATATTGCAATTAAACTGACTCTGATGGAATGTCTCTGTAGTCTGCTAAAGCATCTGTTGTAACCATTAAGTGTAACTTCACTCACTGGCCCCCCTGTTCTGTGTAATGGAAGATGCGTAGTAGCAGTCACATCCTGAACAGCAAAACTTCCAGTGTACTGTGTGATTTGGAGGGTTAGCCTGAAGAGCTTTGGCAAGGCTACTCACCCAAGAGCAGTAGGTACCGTTTGTATCAGGGCTTCCTCCTGGCACAGTTGCAGCATTTGTAGGTTTCAAACTCATGTAATAAAACTTGCTGGGCAAATACACCTTGGTCTTGCTGTCTATAAAAAAAAAAAAAAAACACCAAAACAACCCACCCTTGTTGGTAGTTAATTTGCTATGACACCAACAGCATCCACCAAATTGCTTCCAGCCAGTAACCCTGGAACAATTAAGACCTGAACTCAATCATTTTTTCTTATTTGTGTTGCCGTGTGTTTTCCTGTGATGGAGACCTGACACTCTGCATGTTACAACTGGGGGTTTATGTGCCCAAGGACAACTTTTTGCTGTAAAAAGGTGTGTGATGCTTGTGGCGCTCACATGTGACTGTGGAGTGTGCATGCACGTGTGGTGGGGAGGCCTTAAGCACACGAAGTGGGGTGGCTCTAGTGCGTGTCCATGTTCCTCCTCTGGACCTCCAGCTGTGTGGGGTGGGTTGTTGTGGCTGATGTGCAGTGAATGTCTGGAGGTAACGGCGAAGACGACTCCTTTCCTCGGGCTATGCAGGAGCGGCAAGTGTGGGATGGGGCTTTTCTTTAAGGATATACATTGCTGGAAGTTCTGTATTTAACTTCGTAAAGCTTCAGCGGTGTAATAGCTGTGCGCTGCTGCCAGCTTGCGTTGTTGTGTGTACCTCTTAAACACAGATTTCCAAGTCTTAATAGAGAAAATTACTAACTTTAATGAAGACTTGTATCAACATTCCTTTACCTTTGTACATAAGAGATATTCATGGTAGGTAGTCAGTTGTAGTTCTGGACACCCAGATTCCAGTGTAGCGTGTTACAAACAGAATGGCTTTTGGTAGTATAGCAAGAATACTGTGAAAACACTTCAGATGTATATTCACTGCAGGTGGCAAACGCTTGTGTGTAGAGTCTCTACCCACCTGTACCTCTTCCTGCAGATTAGTCTATGCTCGGACTCAGCAGCTGCTGCTGCAGAATTAGTGCCTGCATCTTTCAGCTCCCTCCGTAAGCATCAGGGGATGCGGAGCACTGAACACCCACAAATATCACAGTCACCTCTTTGCGCTTCAGAAGTTTGAAAGACAGTTACATCGTCTCCCCTTCCACTAAGGCAGGAGAAAAACATGAGCGTTAACTGGACAGCTGTAGGTCAAGCTACCGTGGGATGCCGCCTCTGGCAGCCCCTTTTCCCCGAGCCCTTCTCGGTGCTGACCTTGCTCCTCTGAAAGCCTGGTACGTGCCGGTCCTTACTGTCACACCTGGTTTCTCCTGTTGGGTTCCGTGCCCGATGGCATGCTAGCCTAAAGTGCCGGACTGAAGGGTGTAGGAGGAGCGCGTGGTTTGTGTACACATTGTTGTAACTGGCAGGTGTAGGCTCAGTAACAAAGGTGTTAATTGCTAACGGTGTGTTGTCTTTAGCGGTAACGGATGCTTGCATGGAGCTAATTAATCTTCATGCACAAACTGGGTAGCTGTAGAAGGGTAGCATATAGTTACACTAGCAATGCTGTAAAGATGATGCATCGCTAGTAGGCACGCTATGCAGTCACTGCCTCAGAAGGCAGCAAGGAATTGTTCTGCAGAGGACATTCAAGGTTCTCCTAGGCTTTGTTTTCAAATTCCTGATAGGGGAAAGGGCGAGAATGTCAGGTGGCATTTGTGTGAACAGATAAGCCTTCTATCTCTTTCATTCTTGTCTTCAAATTTTTAATAAAGTGTATTCGTTAAAAAAAAATCCTACCTCCTTACAAAATTATGGCATTTTTTACTAAGACAAGTCTTAAACATAAGACATAAATGTCTGCATTTATATGAAAAAAGTTAGTTCCGCTGGCCCAACATGAAACAAACAGTAAGGACAGAAGTTGTAACACATGGAAGCTGAGGTCACTACAAATATGTAAGCAGTTTTTTTCTCTCTTTATTCTGCTATTGCAAGAACATAAAAATATATGTCCTTTCCCCAATCCATAACTCCATGTCTGCTTCCCCCTCCCCTTCCCAGAAAAATTCCCTCTGCTGCAGAGCAGCTATGAAAAAGTACTGATGTAAGAAAGCAGCTGCCCTTCACTTAGGGAAAAAGAACCCCCAAATTTAAAAGTAGAACACACTTATATCAAGGACGAAAAAAAAAAAAAAAAAAATATGCACAGGATTCATACAATTTTCCCACTATGCTTCTAGAGTTAAAACAAGCTTCAACCGAAGGCCTGGTGCTGCCCGAGCCTGGCGCGTGGCTGAAGGACGAGCGAGCGTGTTTCAGGGCAGAGCTGCCAGGGCCCGATGCCCTCCGTGCAGCGCGGCCTCTTTCAGAGCTGTTCGTGCCTGCCTGAAGGGCTGACCACTGAGAGCTAGCACTTGCCTTCTTAAAATCTGACAAAATTACTTAAGTGATATGGAGAGAAGGTGGCAAAACTTACATAAATACAAGAAAATGCACTCTTTGTCCATTAGTCTTGAGAGGTACAACACTCGGGTGGGTAAAAATTTTAAACCTACCTCTTGCAGGATTACAGGAGGTAGACATCGTTAACACAGACAACAGAAGCAGCCCGGGTTTATGTGAATGAAGAGGCAGCATTTTAAAATCCTCGCGCACCCTCCCACCTCCCTTCCTTTTCCCAGCCCCATTTTAAAAAAAATAGGTTAGCATTTTATATCGTGTTTTGGTGTCTCCCGACTTCTTTCGCCCCACTTTCCAAAAAGCATCAATGAATAACAAGTACAAAAGATGCCAAACTGGTGTGCTCCCCAGCCCACCACACACAGTAATTTCATAACATCACAAGCAGAGCAGACTGAGTATGTCTGAAGGTGTCCACTTTTTTAAAAAAAGGCTAATTAGGGCAACATTTACCACAGAACCGGTTGGAAGGGGGGAAAAAAGGGAAAAAAAGAAAGAAAAAGAAAACTGATTGCATTGCAAACACTAAACAGTTAACTCTTCAATTAACATTTTAAAACCACTAAGTTTTTTACCTAGTATGGTCAAGTAGATCATTAAAATGCAGCAATCTAAAAATCAAGATGACTATTAATTACAAATAAAAATTTGCTTCTTTGAATAGCTACACAAACAGATGTATTTCTTCTTTTAACAAATATAAACAGAACAGTCTAATTTAGACTCAGTACAACATTAACAGTTCAAACTTTAAGATGTTGAACACTCCTTTTCCACTTCAGTGCAGTGTAGGAAGAATAGCACACGTTAAAGTTTGTTACGAAAATAGAGTTTATTAAAAACACATCCCTATTGTTTTGAGGAGCTTTCACCGTTACCTTTTCTTAAATTAAAAAAAAAATAGAAAGCACTTCTACTTCTGATTTGTAAACTTTTTAAAGTCAAAACTTTAAAAAAGTTACAGCAAAAATGGGTAATATTTTAATCATATCTTCAGTATTCCATGTTATGTTGTGGCTATTTTAAATAGAAGGGAAGCAATCAAATTGCTTACAATTCCCCACCAACTACTGAGGGGCTGTGATATAAGCAGAAGCAAATATAATACAGCAGACTGTACAACTCTAAAGCTCTACACTCCAACAAATGTCACTGTCATCTTTCGACAACTTCCAGTCCCTAGCGAGGAGCCTCCGCCACTGAGCCCATTTCCTTTTCCGCCTGTTCCGCAGATGAGGTAGCCTCGGATGTTAACTCTTCCACAGGTTTTACACCTGCAGGTTCAGACTCTCCCGCAGCAAGTTCTGAAACAATGTCTGCGTCTTCCATTTTGCCACTGTGAGATTCATGGTTTTTGTCGCCGTCTGCCCTGTCTGTCATCTCTGCTTTTTCCTTTCCTCGATTTTCTTCCTTGTCTCTACGAGACTCCCTGTCTCTCGAATCTCTCTCTCTGTCTCGATGGCTGCTGGACCGCCTGTTTCTGTCCTCCGAGTCTCTGTGTCTGTCGCGCTCGGGGCTTCTTCGTCCCCAGTCTCGCCTGTCGCGATTACCAAGTCGCTCGTGATCTCTGTCATCGTTGCGGTTACCATAGCGCTCGCGATCGTTTTCTACCCGATTTCCAAAAGATCTCCTTCCAAACCTTTCCTGGTCTCTGTTAGGCGTGAACGACTGCCTGTCATTCCTAAACTGCCTCCCATCTCTGTTATCCTCGGGTCCGCCTGGCCCCCCGCTTCCCTGCATCCCCCCAGGTCTCACGAAGTGGCCCGGTGGTGGGAAGGGGGTTTTCATTCCGTGGGGGGGAGGCATCCCAAAGCCCCCTGGCCCCGGCGGGGGCCCCCTGTGCATCATGTGAGGAGGCATGTGTCGCGGTGGCATCAAGGGAAACCGCTGCAGAGGAGGGGGTGGCATTCCCGGTGGTCGCTGGAGTGGTATCAAACCCGGCCGGGCACCCAGGAGGCCAGTGGATGGAGTCTGCAACCCAACAACAGGGGCCGGCGGGGGTGGTGCGACTCCTTGAGTGCCTGAAACAAACACACACACGCACAAAGTAAAATCAGAGGCTGGCAGGAGGGAAACAAAAGCATCTTCATTAATTTCAAATACATTCTGAAGCTATCTCATGGAATTTCAACACCCAAATGAGAGGGGAAAGGGGGCGGAGGGGAGCAGCCTGCAAAGCTTCTTGTGCTGGTTTATGTACTGTAAAGAGAGCATCGTCTTTAAACAGAGGTCTGTGTTGTGCCAGAAATAATTAATATTGCAGCGGCAGCAACTAATGACTTACTCTAAAGGCTTCCTTTTGTGAAGAAACCATTGCCATTTTGCAGGTCCAAGCTCTTCCTGATCTCCAGCTTTGTGTCTTGCTTCGTCAACTGCTGACAAAGCACCTTCCTAATAGGTTATGCTTCCCAGGCTTCTAATTAAAGACACCTCACCTTCAGTTAGCTTTAAAACATTTCTTCTCTATTACAAACATCAGCAAAATCTCATCTGGCTAAAATGCTTGAGATTTGAACGGGTTGTCAAGATTTTTGGCACACTGAACAGGCAGCAGATACAGCAAGCGATGAGGGGAGAGGGCTGGAGTAGCAGCAGGAAATGACAGAGTTCGATTTACCATTCCAGAGAAAAGGGATACGACAAAGTTTAATTTTAGCAGAATAAACCTGGCAACGTAAACCAAAAGGAAATGCAACATGTGATTTATGGTTTGTTTTTTCTTTTAAAACTACAATTTTCCATCCTTTATAGCACATATCCAACACCAAGCGTTTCCCGTTTTTATTCCTGGACTCTAGTTTCTAGCATAGTCTCATGAAGAGGAAGAAGACTTTACTCTCAAAATGTACCATTTGAGAAAGCTCAGCCCAAAGCTTGTTGACACCAACACGACCCAAAATGAACGAGGATTACCGAGCTCCAGGTGAGCCCTGCATACCAACGAGCATGTGCCATGTCATCTTGCGCGACTCCTTTTGTTTGAGCAAGTAACACTGTAGTCTCATGTTCTCTGTAGCCTTTACACAGGTTCTAGCTGCTTTCTGCTCCTCACTAGCCGTTATTTACCTGAAAATAAGCTCCAGATCTGAGGAAGCATGTGTTGTTTTTTCAACTCCCCAACTGAAATTTAAAGGAATCAACAGCTGCCAGCCAGCAGAAAAAGCACAAATCTCTCCTAAGCCATCTTGCGCTCCATTAAAAATTTGTTGAGACTATAAATAATGTTTTACTTCTACATATATTAATAAAAATGAAACTTCAGACTGACGGTTACGTAAAATCTTGTAACTCCTGCCCTGGGTAAAACCAGAACGTGAAATAGCTATGTAAATTAATACTAGAATTAAGTACTTGGCAGCGTCCTCAGTGAAAACGGCACTTTGGTTTCAGTTCAATGAGCACAGCGGAGCAGACATCCCCAATCACCTGCCGCAGCTTCCCTCCTCCTCCATCTGATTTATGTAGCATTTCCATCCCAAATACGCCTGAGCCTTCTGAAGAGCATCCATGTTGCCCCTCACCACACCACTTCTTATGCTTAAGAACATCTCTCGCAGAAACCTTTTTATCTGAGTCCTCTTTATATTCAGATTGGAAGGAAATTATACTTTGCTGATCAGAACTCAGGTGACAACAACGTGAATATTTCTCCGCTCCACGGCATCATCTTACCTTCCCCTCCAAGCAGTCACTTTTAAGACACGGCTTGATAGGTCCCACTCTTTGAAAGAAATGTTCCAACAGCAACAGCATTTTTTTATCTGGTTTTGGTGTTTGGTTTTTTTTCCTTTTTAACTTTAAAATGCACAGCCCTCCCCCTCCTCCTAGCTCCTAACCAGGGCTGTAAGTCACCTAGTTTAAACTCCTCCCACGGATTAGTACTACAGATCTGACGGGACAGACATATGGCTAACGGTGTCTTCCAAGAACGTCATTATGCTGAATTCTGAGGTTTGGGCATATTTTTGTCGATAGGTAAATTCTTCCACAAAAGATTAAAAATAAGGCAGAAAAGAATGCCCGAGATCTAACGAGCCGAAGAGGAGAAGCAGATGATTCTGCTCTACAGCAGCAGAGTAGATGTGGGTTACAACAGCAAGCACATGAGGCAAGTGTGAAAAGTTTTTTTAAATTTAACAAGTATGAGTAATTTGATTTCTCGACTTTATTTCTACACAAAATGCAGCACAGAAGCAGCATAATGGTATCTGAAATTCATTCTATTTCAATCTGGACTGCATCAGTAGGGCAGCTGAACGCTTTTTATTTTAAATCAGCCCACTCCAATTCTGAGTCTGAAGTACACTGTAGAAAGAACCATGAGTTTCCTCACTGTGCTGACAAATCAAGCACCAATTAATGGTGTGTGTCTTGGATGTGTGTCTGGACAGCTCTTTAAGTTTACTGAAAATGCCCAGAAAAATTAGTGGTACAGACGGCACACGCAACATCTAGGAAAATTTAAAGCCCTTTGTTGTCCCTTATATAGGGAAAGGCAGTAGAACAGTAACGTGATTTAACGACCATCTCATACCTGTGCAGACGAGTGATGGAATTTATCTGCCCCAGCCTGTATTTTATTTATTCATTCATAACTGTAAGCCTTTTTGTAGTAGCTAACTCTCATCTTCTTGCTTATGGGTATGGAACACAACCCTCCCTTTCACCAGCTCCTTATTGTGCGTGACTTGGCTAAGACACGGCTTTTAATAGTGCAGACGCAGCCCCCAGACCATACACCTAATATGTCATGCTGTTCAAATGTGTAAAATATGGATTCCTTTCACAACTTATTTTTATTTGTAAATTTTACCAGTGATACATAGTGAAAGGTCCTCAGAACTTGCCAAGTGTTTACTATGAAGAACACAAGCGTGCTAGGAAAACCCATCGCCAACCACGAGTGTTGTTTCAGAGGTGCAAGAACAATCACATAGTGTCAAAAACAATTTCATTTTACCCTTCCAACATAGCCCAAAATGCCTACAGCTGTCCTGAAGAAGTGTCTTCTATCCAGAGAGGTAACTGGAGTAGTCCTTACTGTTTTGATAAATTAGGTAAAAAGCCAGATTTCTGTGTCACTGTAATTCCATGTCTGATTATCTTCTCTTCTGGCTGGACAAAGGCCATTGTGATAATTATCAGTGTTACAAATGCTAGCCTAGCTGAAAAGATTTTTTAATTTTATTTTTTTAAACAGAACTCTGTTCAGTTAAGTGATTACAGCGTCTCCTACAGTCAGTTACAATACTTCTCAGCTGTGCTGTTACAAGAAAGCAAATGGAGGAATGGTGTTTCCTGTAGCTGACAGCAATCCTGCTTCAAATACAGCTCCTTTGCAAATCTGATAGAAATATATATGAGAACAAGAAATCAAAGGCTTACAATTCCAGCAGAATGGGCTGAATGTTTACACTTCGAGTTTGATGCCGATGTTCTGCAACACGTAGCATGTCACATTAATTCTCCCTGGAGGACTGTTGCATCTTAAAATTCTAGAACATTAAATACTACTAGGAAATTCTTGAAAGAGGGGCAGTAACGTTCTGTCTTGTGTCTTTTTCTGGAATCCTTTAGACCAGGCCAAGACCACAAAGAAGCCTAAACTTAAGAGCCTCAGTATTGATTCACAGCTCAAATAGCTTGCCATAAATACCAACATTTTTCAGGGTGGTCCATGGCCATCACTGAAGCCGGCAGGAGCTTGCTCCTATTTGTGTAAGATGCTTAAACAAGGATCTAAGAGTCAAACTACTGTATGTGTATGGTGTTGGTTACTGGCACGAAGACTTCCAGAACTCCTGCTTTAGAAAACACAAACGCTAAACTGATCTGGGTCAAGGAATCATCAAGGCAAAACTGAATTCCATGAATGATGTCTGAGAGCTCACACTCCCTTACCTCTGAATTCTCATTCGGTAGTTATGAAAGCAACAGACATATATATATTTATATATATATATATATATAAAAATAAAAAACCAGCAAACATGCAGTGTTTGTTATGCTTTTAAAATGGGCTATCACAAGAAATCTAGGACTGTATTAACTTTCTCACTGTTCATATCCTGTATTAATAAAAAGCTCATCCTTCCTGTGAAGGAAGTATCCACTTTATAATGTAGCAATAGTCTGATGAGCTCAAGAGAGTATTGTAGTCTTTTATAATTCAATGCAGATTACAAAAAGACCATGTAGTTAACTTAAGAACAAACCAGCAAGGGAGAAAAGAATAATAATTCAGCATGCATGAACAGAAAATGAATACCCAGTTTGATGAGAACTACAGTATAATTGATCTTTGATAATATGTAATCATCATTGTAGGAACTTCGGTAAAAAGCACTAGACCAGAACCTACAAACTGCAACACGGTGTATTTAATCAAGGTAATAGATCACAGAATCTGAATATTCAAAACACAGCATCTGCAACAGCAGTTTATTACTGGTCCAAATTACAGCGTTTGCTCAACACTAAGAACAAGTTGGCAAATCAAAAATGATTTAAAAGCCTGTCACCTTCTGCAATATGCACACGTAAAAGGAGTCTAAAAATATCTGCTTTGCAGATCATTTAAAAAATTACATATGAGCACACACTCACAAAACCAGTTACAGTCTGGATTGTCTTGTTCAAGTTAAGAACAAGAAGCTATAACAGCAGCGAATGTGATCAAGGATACAACTAAAAGCAAAACAACCTGAAGGTGGTTTTTAGTAATAAGCATAAAAAAATTCAGACACAATCTCTGCGAGGGATCACTCCTCTGAAGCACAAACATGTCTTTGTTGGACATGATGAAAGAATTACATTGAAGGAACGAATGAAATTAGTGGAGATGAAACAGAACGTAACTTACATTACTAAGAAAGCATATGAAATCTTACAATAATCAGTTTAGAATTACTTTGCAACACGTCTTCCATATAAAAACTGAACAGAGAGATAGATAAGCTTCATTGAGAAGTTACAAAAATTAAAAAAGAGCTCCTGCATTTGTACAGATTACATAAGGCGTTCTCAAGCAAGGTTTAGATTTCTATGACAGTCTCTTCAGAGTAATCTTCATTCCTTGAATTCAGCCTGCTGAAGTAAGTTCTTCTATCCTGCCCAAATATCCGAAGAACATTTCTTCATTCTTCATGTTACACTACTCAAGCCCCTTCATCCCTATTTCCCCAAGCAGAGTCCTCATGACATACTTCACGATGCTGTCAAACAAATCTTTCTTCCACCTTCTTATCTCAGCTTGGAGAGCCACATCATGGGAATGTTTAACAAGCAGTTTGAGGACTTCGTGAGAAACCAGTCACACGATCAGTCAGCTATTCGAATTGCTAAACCATGTACTTGTGAACATGAGGTCCTTCCGTCTGAAGCATTTGACTTCCCTCGTCTGCACCTTCCCGTGGCTAACTGAGGGTGATGCTGTACCTACTCATTTACTTTGTCCGGTTCTTTTGCCTCTGACCTGGTGCAAGCCTGTAGGTCAGACACTAAGGCTACATTTAAATTGTCAAGCCTGCAAGTACTTCTGGGCTCCAGGACCAGGATGCAGGTGTAGATTGCATCTCATGTCCGCACACATGGTGAAACCCTGGCACACTCCATTTCCCATGCTTTGACTTCCCTAGGAGTGAAACCTGACACACAGAACGAAAAGGAAGGAATGACGATGCAGCCCGGCCAGCTCTTTAACTCAGAGGATAGGGAGGGCAAGACTTCAAGGACACTTCTTTGCTACCTAGATCAGCACGAGTGGTGGAAAACATCACCTCTTTCATGTTTTTCTTCCAGCCTAAGGAGAGACCAGATCTGGACTCTCACACACAGAGTTAAGCTCAATTGATAAGTGAATCAAAGTGGTTTTAAGAAGACAGTTTCACTTGTGTTAATTTATGGAAAAGTTTTAAAAGCAAAGATTAAAGATTAAAATTCATTAATCACGTAAAATACTATAAACTGCTTCTTCTCGTTTTCCTGTCTCTTATGCCAGGTTGTGGACTCTCCCCCTTCATTCTGAAATGTCAGGATGGAAGGGATTTTACATAACTCCTTGATTATAAAGAACTCCTTATCGAAATAAAGACACTCATCAACATAAAATGCTATTACTCAAGTAAACACATAGATGTCTAAGCTGTTATTTCAGGACCACTCTGTAAGCTCACACGTGAAATCTTACAGAAAGAAAAAACTCTCCTATCCCCTTGTTGATGAGACTGAATATCGAGAGAAGTCACTCTGCCCACATGGACGACTATCTGCCTCAACGATTCGGTAAACAAGTTAATAAAAACAAAGGAAAGTTCTTCATCTTCAGATTTATCAAATTTGGCTTCCGTGAATTTGTATGAACAAAAAAAAAGCTACTGTCCAAGTACCTAATGTGGGTATATAACTTACTTCAATCTTAACTTTGTAAAACCTTTTTCTTATGTGTATAGCAATACAGCAAACTGCAGAGTAACTTCATACATTCCAACAGCTTGAAATAAAAAGTTCAAGTTATGCCACACAAGACATAGTACCATGAAACTTCAAAAATCTGGTAATACTGTGTTACAATTATAAGAAGTGTAACTTCATCGTTAAGATGTGAATGTCTTAAATGTAGTATGGTAATCTGTAACACTGTGGAATTCTCTCAAACCATGGTGTCACTGCAAAAATTTTTTTATGCTTTTCTCTGCTTGCCTAGTGTCCAAGATACTCTAAAACAATTAGCTGCTGGTTTTGTCCATCTGCATTGACTCATTTTTAGAAAGCAGACTGATTTTCGGAGCGAAGCAGCTCTTTACTTTTTGAAAAGTGCCTTTTTAAAGGGTCTTATTCAGAGTTTCCAACATGATGCATCCAAAAATCACTCGTCGCGGCTGGAAAATTTAGCCATCAAATTGAATGGAGCAGTAAGCTCTCAGGGAGACAATTTTTTGAGCTTTTTTCAGTGTACACTGTAAAATTCTGGGCATAAACACACTAAAACAAAATTATCCATTCACTTGTTAGACTCTCATTTTGAGGTCTGAAATCCCATAGATGTAATAATCTCATTAAAACTTGTAGGAAACAAATCTCTTGAGTATATTCTCAGGACTGACCCATAAAAGGCCATCCTAAAATAAATATTTAACAGACCTCTGTAACATTAAACAGCATACACTCTCTTAAAAAATATGACCAAGTTCATATCATATCATGAAAATTTATTCATGTAGGATATCCAAAGTTAGCTTGGCTTTGCTAGTCAAAGTACCATTAAGTAATATTTAAATAAGATAACACTGTTAAAAAGGTTCCAAAACCTGTAATACTGTAGGGCTGAATAGCAGCTTTTGTTTTTTCGTTTTATTAAAATAATTTATTTCATACATAGAAAAGTGTATCATATTTTCACAGATTTAAAAAATACACTAAAGAAAATACTGTTTCTCTGTAAGTTAATTTTGTACTTGTAATAGTTGAGCCTGAAACACAGTTCATACGTCATACAGATGCTTTGCTGTATGTTACATTTTCTACATGGTAATAAACCTCAATTTGTAAAAGGTAGATAGTGTTTTGCTCTGCCCTGAATTTGTAACTCAAACATTATGGCTTTTTTGTTTCTTCAGAAAACAGGTCTTCAATGATAATAATAAAAAAATATTGCTCCTTCTGTGCAAAATCAAGCTTCTAAAACTGATTAAAAAGCCAACAGAAAGGCAGACATTTCAAGAAGTTTAGAAAAATCTGCTTTCCTTTCCCACAAAAAGTAAATCGGTAACAAAATCAAAATCGTATTTTTAATTCAGGGAACAAAAAAATTAAGAATATATACAAAAGAACTTACCAAGAAGTGGAATAGCTTGGGTGACAGGAGCAGGTACATTAGTAGGTGCTACAGGAGGTGGAACTGTCCCATATATTTTGGAACTATCGGTAGTTTCAGCATTCCCCCTGGATCCAGAAACCACTGTTGGGATGGGATTTCCTACAGATGAATCTTTTGTAGTGTCTTCATTCACACCACTTGCTGTGGCTAAGAAACAATGCATTGACATATTAAAAAAAAGGTCAGCTTTTCTGCTTGCACGATACCTTCCTTCTAGTGCCGCCTGCCCAAGATATACACACTTACAATTTGGGATGTTTACGGCCGGAGTGTGAGGAACAGATACTGGAGGAGTTATAGGTGGTGGTGGTCCAGGAGGAAGAAAGCCTATAAAAATAGTATAAATATTGACACTGAGTATTTACTTTACCAAAACATACTTGCGCAGTTTATATGGCAGAGGCTTTTATTTGCTGTATGGTTAAAAAAAAAAAAAGACTTAATATTCCTAAAAATAAATATACCTGGGGGTAAATGCATTGGGTTGAAACCAGGTCGTAAAAATGGAGGTGGCGGTGGTGGTGGCACTCCAGGAGCAAATCCAGGAGGTGGGATTCCCAAAGGTGCTGTGAAAGCAGGTGGTTGGAGTGCACCAACCACAGGAGGACCTGATGGATGTGGTGGAACCTAAGAAAAAAGGAAGGGGGAAAAATGTGTTACCTCAAGACTGAATGGATTATTTGTTGTTCAGCTGCAGGCTGCTGTCTTCTGTACTTGTCCATCAAAACAAAAAAAATTTAAGCTACCTCAAATTATTCCACCACAAGGTGACTTACATAACTGATCTAATTAGCAGTCAAAGAACTCCTAGAACTTAAAAATATCAACATTGATCTTGTTTGCCTTTGTTCTTCAAGGTAAAATTATTCTCTGTGGTAAATCAGTATTAACACATGCTGGTAACTCATCTAAATACACCCTTTACACAGCAGCTAGAATTAATTTTACCATCCAGCATGACACACTATAATGCACACAACCTTGGAGCAATTAGAAACCTTTTTTTTTTTCTTTTTTTGCTTCCTGACTTTGTATATTAAAGTGACTATTGTTTCCTTATTCAATTGTTTCAATTCTGATTTATGTCAAGCTCTGAATGAAAACTGATTTGTTAGGTTGGTCCTTAGGTTCCTATTTATAAGCTTACTAGAAAAACTACATTAAATGTCTGAGAATCAAAATATGCTCTGCATTTAAAACTGATTTATTAAAGCAAAGGTGAGCTGTGTACTAAAACCATCATAACTGACACATCCACGACCATCAACATTTCAGAGCAAGACCCTTCATAACTCATTTTTTTATTTCTGGAGTAAAGAAAGAAAAGCCTTTCTGTTTTATTCTCAGAACCGGAAAAAGTGGCATTAAACCAAAGTAAGCAAAATATTCTCCTTAAACCTGGAGAAGACGCTCAAGCTGCCAAGCACCTGACACCACTTCAAACTTTTGTTCCAAGTTCTTTACCAATAGCTAGGTTAATGAGCTGAGAAACATTAAAACTTGTACTATTAGAATTTTGAAATCAATTAATTTCCATAGGCTTTAATCCACTAGGTCTTAGTGTAGACCACCACCTTTTAGTTTTATATCGGTTGCTTACTGGTATGTAACAACCTGCTGACTGGGCTCTGGCCCAAGTTAAGCTGAGCAGGATGTGAGAAACTACTGGATGGGGGAAAAGAAATTGCCAGACCTGACAGGTACCAATGTGAGAAGCTGATAGAAGTTACAGGTGACACCATGAAGGACGGCTGGATTCTGCAGGTGGTTAAGGGGGTGTTATATGAACAACAGCCAAGCCTCAGAGAGAAGTACAAAGGAGCACTAGTGACCTTCTGGGGACTAGGACCTTGCAAGGCCAACAGTGTCCAGGTGTTTCTAGGAGCATTACTATGTAAGGCCAAGACTACCTAGATGAACATTAACTAAGTAACTCTAGAGGTGTTTCCATTAGCCACAGTTAAAACTTTTTCTAAAGTGCTCCCAACCCACAGTAACCTAACAGTCTCGGTAGGTCTTTTTGATTCTTTTACAGGACACTCCTTCAAAGAACAACTTACAAAATCAGCTAAATGTAGGAACAGATCTGTTGATTGCAGCAATGTTCTGTGAAGCAAGCGTTCAAGTACAGCGTGTATGTAGCAGAAGAATTGAGGACGGGTATCAGTAAGACAAAAAATTTTAAAAAGAAGGGAAACTTCCTAAGTGCTGTCAGTCCTTAAGGAGTTAAAAGCTGAGAAAACTGCCAATGAAACATGTGTATGCAATGGCTTGAAAAAACAGAACGAACAGTAAAATATTATAATGGAACCAGAACAGAAGTTACATCAGAGGAAGATGATTTCAATACATTAGTTAGAAGATATTCATACCTAATTATCCAAGCTTAACTGCTGTACTTAAGTTTTCGTTAAAACTCTCTAATACCTAATTTTAAGTAACACGTTAAAACCTTTCCCTCAAGCAGAAAGAAAAAACAAAGGCAGTAAAAATCTGTGCATAAATGTCACATCTAATTTAAAATGTAATCTGAAGTATAAAATTTCTGTTTGTTGAAGAGATGGAACCAGTGGCTAATAAACATTGACAGATAAACAGAGGACTGGTAAACAGTTTCAGAATAGTAGCTAATAAATTGGATAAAACGAAGTAACAAAAATGCTACTGGGAAGACCTTTTATTAATGGGGAGACAAATATTGAGAAAAACCTGGTGTATTGCTAGCAACACTGGAAACTGGAATAACTAATCTCTCAGTAACTAACGGAGACTGCCAGGTGCATCTCAATGAACACGTCTTGGGGTCTGGCCTTGTCCAGGTACAACTATTTCTCACTGCATACCTCTCAGATTGAGACTTGAAGTAGAATCCTTGGCCCTGTGAACTAACAGAGCAGTGTCTACCTACAGGGCTCCAAGACAAGTAAATATACATTTAAGTGCACCTGGAATGTCCAGCAGGAAGACTGCAAAGGAGGAGTCTGCCAGTTTCAACAGGAAGGGTACAGGATGGATACTGAACCAGTGCAGAACTCCCACACCTAGTTATAGGGAGGACCATGCGGGATGGGGAAATACATTAAAAAATCTGGGAGGTACTTACTGAGTTTGGACTCTGGTTTCTGGCTGAAAACCCATTAAATGAAGAAAAGGGACCTTGGGTTGGATTGGGAAACTTACAGAAAAGGTGGCCACAGCAAAGCCCCTGGACTTCAGCGTATAGCCCTGGCAAAGCCTGAGCCACGGTTCACTGTAAAAGAATGGCAGTTTTGGCAGGGTAATACCAATTTTGCCATGAGAATGGAACAACTATTGTCCAAAACTGAAGTGAATCACAAGTGCTATTAACTGAAACTGCCTCTCAATAACCAAACTCAAGTTCATCTTGGACACTGCAATATAATTTAAAAATCAACACAGATCTACCCCCAGAGCAGACCGCTGAGGTGGGATTACCAAGACCTGCAGCAGTGGGACCACATTCAGCAACGGCTCAGAGATCTGATTCTACAGGCAAAAGGGCTCACTCCAGCGGCACAACACAAACATTCCACCTATCCTGCCAACAACTCGGGACCCTGTGGCTGAGAAGACTGCGTGCACTCTTGAGGCCAAAGAACCAGACTTACCTGATGTTTAGTGCCTTACTACATAGAGGTTGCATTCGTGGGTCAAGGTGATATGGGCAATAACGGGTCAGTCTGCGGTTAGTTACACTGCTCATGGGTGACGTCCAGCAGAGCAGGGCTCTATCCCTACGTATCCAGCCTACACAGGGAGGTAGCACAGAGAGCCCATTCAGGCTCTACCAGAGAGAGGAGCGATGCAGCTCCTTCCCATCCCACCTTTAAGCGTGGGATTGTTAGGGCTGTGGGCAGTTCACAAAGCCACTGACCAGGCACCAGCCTGAAATTAAGCTTCATGAGAAAGGGCATTACAGGACGAGAAGTTACTGGACACAACATGAGAGAGAAACTGCCAGACATGACAAGTAACAATGTGAAAAGCTAGCAAGTTACAGGTAGTAGTATACAGGATAGCTGGATATTGCTGGTGGTTAACAGGGTGCTTCGTGAGCAACAGCCAAACTTCAGGTAACCAGAAAGGAGCACTGGGGATCTTATGGGGAAAAGGACTTCTTGTGAGGCCAAGAGCACGTTAGTAACCATACCCAGGAATCCCATAAAAGGAAAATATTACTTATGCTAAGTATCATATTATATTGTATCATAAATAGCAGATCTGGATAAGGATGCAGCAAAGCTGAGACCAACCTAGAAAAAAAGCAATGAAGGGAGAGTTTTTTTACTTGGGAGGAGACTGTAGTGGAGAAAGGGCGGAGAAAGCACAACAAAAAGGAAGGTCAAGTGAGAGAAGAGAGTAAGTTACGGCAATTATGCAGGCAGAGCTGTTTGGGGTTATCTGTCAGGCAGGCCGATGCTTGACCACTGCAGTCTGAATGAGGACAATGCATAAAGCCTGTTCTGACACACCACACGCATGAAACCCGCTTCTCCAGAGGGACCAGGGTGGGCAGGGGCTTCCCATGGCTAACGGGGGAGCAGCCAGACCGACAGATCGAGCAACCTGGTATCACTGCACCGACGCCCATTCCAGGCTGGGCAGCATCAGCAGCACCCAGCACTCATAACAACCTCCCCACCTCTTACTGTCCCAAACACTGAAGCCAAATACAAATGCTTGTATCAGAGGACAAAAATACATCAGCTAATTAGAATGCGATGGTACTCTATGAAGTTACTTAAACAAAAGAAGTGGAATATAATGAGCTTTTTCCTTTAGGTATCGGGTCACATTTGCATGTTACAAAACATGTTACTTTTACCACTAACATGATCACAGCTGAACTTAATCTTACAAAAAACCCAAAAACTTTAAGTTTTAAGAACTACTTCTGAATTATTAAACTGTGGCAATTCTATGGCCAAAGAGGACAAAGGAATTGGTCAAGTATATAACAGCACAAAAAAGTTCATAGCAAAACCAAAGATGAAGACTGAACACAGTTTTCTGATCCTGGCCTGAATTTGTGGACACAAGTTTCTCTGGCATAGTAAAAAAAATGAAGCTGATGAGGCTGAGACAAGCAATCAGCACATTCAATATATTCTGCAACTGGTTGGTTTTTTTCTTTACACTTTTGTTTTCAGCATGGATTTAAAGAAAATAAATAAAATCACTACTATTCAATACAGTTAATGGCTATTAAAACTCTCTGAAATTAGAAATTTGACTTATGTGTTCATTTACTAACAACATGTTACTGCATTTCAGGAATTCTCTGTCAAAATGACAAAAAATTCAACATATTATGTTCCCAAATCATATAATTGGCTAAATTAAATATATCTCCAAATAATTTAAGGTTTTGATCTTTTCTGAGCGTCTGCCATATTGTAGTTTGTAAATCACATTTTCTCAAGATGTAAAATAGTTTTATTCACACTTCCTCCCACTTGGGAAAAGGTGTGCTACTATTTTAACAGTGACAAGAAAGAAACTATTACTATAAAAGTAGTAATGCATCAGTCAATAAATAAAGCTAAAAGAAATACAGACTATAAAACACTGGAAAGAGTAATTACTATCACATGCTACTTAAACTAATGGTAAAATTTCAGAGTGCTCTTTTAGCCAATGAACATACAACATCAGCTTTGATAAAGAACCATTGTAACAACAAAGGAAGAGTATGAAAATTTTTGTATTAAATTCCCAAAGGCTGTTCAAAGAGATTATACACAATATGAACAAACATGAAAGCAACGTGCACATTTCAGAAGGTCTACAGCTTAATTTAGGCAACAGAGAGGAAAATTAATTAGGAAAACACAAAAAAAAATGCAATCATAGAACAGAGAGGATGCAATCCCGCCCATTAATAAAAAGAATCTACTGCAATAATTTATTCAGGAATGAGAGAACAGATATCAGAAGTACAGTCCTACAATACTTCAAATAAAGATCTGGGAGATACACATACGTTCGATCTAAATTAGCATTAGGAGCAGCAGCAAAATTTTGGAGCAAATCCTCCATCATTCCTACTAACCGCATGCTGACTCAGTTCCCAGTGCTGTTTCGGTACATGCAAACAACATCCCTTCTTTTCAGGGAAATCAAACCAGATGCTCTGCTCCTGCTGGGCAGAAAACACGCTCCAAACCCTAATGTGTTCGGCTTTTTTTCAAGTCTTCCATTGCCACTGTGACTTAGCAGAAAAGGAATGTTCTTCTATGACACTGTACTGCTTTTTTATACGAAGAAGCTAAAATAAAGGATTTCAGATGCATACTCAATTTATGTCACAGGAAAGTTATCTTTAGAAATTGACAGCATAGCCACTCTTCTAACAAGAGCATTTTTAACCAGGGACAGCATGACAAACATACACACACCCACACCCACAGTCCCATCAACCAGTTACCATTCACTGTATTTCCTCCCTCTCTTTAACTTACATACGGCCATACTGGAATATTACTTAAAGTAAGGTTTTGCTTAGGTATCCAGAGCAAATGAAAAGCAACTCTCACCTGTGGAGGAGGTACTGTTATTGGTGCAGGCATGGGAACAGGAATTGGAACAGGTAAAGCTTTAGGTATAGGTGACACTGGTTCATTATGTGCCGCTTCTGCACCTCCATTTTGAGCTACTTCAATTTCAGACTTCTTGGGAATCCCCTTCCACTCTATTAAAAAAAAAAATAACAACCCAAACATACATGTATCAGCTCAGTAGAAACAGACAAGTGGTGAAGTACTGCCATGTAAACTACCACGCTTTGTGAAGTTTACAAAAATGGCTTAAGAGAAAATATTCAGGTAACCAGAAACACAATGCTAAGAAGCATTTAAACATACTTCTGACAATAAAAATTCCAAATTATTTTAAACAGAGTACTGCAAATCACCGAAACATAGCAAGTAAATTTATTCCTTTCATTAGTCATTTAACAACTCTTTGCACTGACAGCATTTATATATGCTCGGGACTCTGAAACACAGTATGTAACAAAAACAGTAAGGCTGTTTTGGGACAAGCTTTTAACAGACTCATTCCATCGCTCTTGAGCAAGAAGGCAGGAGCTTTTTCACTAATTTGAGAAGTAATTTCTGAAAAAACAACGATTTCAAATCTTGAACAAGGAAAAGGAGACGACAATAATAAAGAATCACATTTTTACTTTAAACTCATTTTACTAAAGAAATATGGCTCCTATTGTTTATCAGAACTTCCTGGGAAAGACAGCTAAGCTGGAAAAAGTGATCAGTGAAGGGGCATTATGGGAAAAAGAAAACACTGAAAAGACTGGAACACATTGAGGTTATATTTAAAACTAGTTAGACATTCATTTAAAATACACACTTCAACTTATTTTTGTGTACTTATCCTGCAGAGATGCTACTATTTAGAATAACCACCACCTAATTAGGGCAACTTGGACAGAATGACAAAACCCTGAAATAATGTTTCAGTAACTAGACAGCACACCACACAATGGTTAAAACCAACACAGTAGTCTAGAGTACCAATTCAAAGGACTTAAGGCAATTTCATTTTTTAAGTTCTGCCTTTACTTAATATTACTTTTAAACCCACCAACAGCCAGCACACTAGCAACTGTATTATTGATCTGAAGACTGTAATTGATTTGAAGCTGATGATTATAACAGGTGTCATTTTCTTAATACCACCACAGAAGCCTGGTATTTTCACTGCTTACATACAAAATAACAAGAATGCTGTCAGGTCTCCATAAATACAAAACTTGCTAAAGGAACTGAAAATGTCAGAGGTGTAAAAACTATAGGCACTTTTTTTACAAATTATAAAGCTGCTGTCAGCTCACTTGCTGCACAAGTACTCTAAAAGCAGGTTCCTTTGCTAGGGGTGCCTCACACAACCTGGGAAGGGGGGCAGGGACCACACTGGCTCTGGGACTAACAAGTACAACACACTTGCATCTTGTATTATCATCAAGGGCAAACACCAGCACAGCTTACAAGTCACCTGATATCCAGGTGCATTTTTAGCTCAGCCTCTTGTAACACTGCTGCACAACTCCTGATGAGGGACTGTTGTCAACTGCTTACAAACGCTTTCCAATCTACAGGTACACGTGCTTGCATTTAGCCATTTCAAGGCTTTTATGTGCAACTCAGCCATGGAAGTCAGCCACACCAACTTCGGTACACCAGCACAAAGGACAATTTTTTAAAAGCATTTAAAGATGTAACAATACTTTACCTGGACAAAGAGTTTCATTGTCCAACATTCCTCCTTCACAGAAACTTTCAAGATCTTCAGGTTTCACTTTGTCCCATGGTATGTAAGTAACACCCAATTCTACATCCCAATACTGCTTGTAATCTGGCTTTATTCCTTTATTCAAAGCCCATGCAATCTTGGGGGGGAAGGAAATAGATGTAGTCAGTAAAATGCTTCCGTTTTAGTGGATTTCATATTTAATTCTCACAGAATACCATTACCATTTGAAGCTACAAATCAAAAAGAAAACTCTAGTTGAAACAGCAGGAAAAAGAGGTTAGTTACAAAACTCTGAAATAGGAGGGTTTTTTAAAGCAGACTTAGTTCTTACTTCTTGGCTTTACTCTTGTGTGCAATTTGTAAAAATGTATAAAGGCATCTTCTTCAAATGCTCCCCAGTCACTAAGATTAATCCTATTTCCCATCAGAGGACAGTGTCACTCTAACGCAATGTTCTATGAGAGGAAGAACTTCATTAATGAATGTGTTCTTCCTTATTTATTTTGTAGTATTATCTCTTTATAAGATCACCATATATAATTAAACTTGGTTATAAGACAAATAACCAGCAACAAGAAAAACACAGTCACAGTCCACCATAATGTCTAAAAGGACACCATTTTTCTTGGTTAAACAGCCTATTGTTGGCAACCCTTCAAGGAAACGGATACAAGTTCCACTAGTCACACTACAGAGCAGGAAGAATACTTACCAAGAAAAAAAGTGGTCCATTCACATAAATTTACACAATACCATATCCAGAATATATAAAAGTCTAAAATACCCAAAAGTCTGTAACAGATGAAAAAGGATTACAGTAATTACAGTACTTTAGACCAGCTTGACATTTTCCAGAAGTACCTTTATAGATTTCTGATTGACTTTGAAGTTTCCTCGGCTCAGTTTTTGTAGGGCACGGTAAGCATCTTGTCTGTGAACCATGACAATATAGGCACATCCTCTAGGCGGTATCATCTGTTTGTATTTTAAGAAAAAAAATCAGGTTTGCTAACGAACAACATATAAGTGTTCAATTACAGTAAGCTGGAACATCAGCAGACACTTCAAAAAGGGCTATGGAAGTATGAAAGAGAACGTTAGTGTAAGAGGCTAAGATAGACAGTATCTTCTGGAAATACAAATTTCTAGTAAATTAAAAGCAACTTCTTATGTGGAAAGTTTTAAACTCTCTTCCATGTGAGAATATGGAAAACTGTTGTATATTTCATGATTTTGAGTTGTTAAAACATAGTGTTCATATAAATGCTGTGGTCTAGCAATTAGTGACTTTGTTGGAAGAAACAAGGCCCCACTTTTACTCCATATACCACAAACTGCCAGCTGCACCTCCACATTCAGTTTTATCTGAAGTTTTGTAATAATTTTTATTATCTGTAATGCATTTGAGAAAAAAACTTCTATGTTGTTTTACAAAATTTGGGAATAGGAAGAAAATTACAGTCGCTTTGTTTTGTTTGTTCAAATGATATTTTGCATCTACCGGAACAGCTATCATTTATATATAAAATCATCCTTAAATACTGCAAAGTGTAACAATACTTCTGTCATTTTAGCCATGAACATGGAGAAAAGAAACAAGCAAAACAAGAACACCAGCTGAGAGTCCACATTTCTATAATCAAACAAAATGGAGCAGACAAGAAACTCAGTAGCACAGTAATTCTGTACCCATCGCCTCAACAGCCCCTTCTCAGTGAATTCTCTCCAGAAAAACCATGATTTTTATGAAAACGGGATAATCTGCTGTATTACGCCCAAGAGCTTTTTTAAATTGCAAGAAACAAAAGCAACTGCCTTCTTGTTTTTCTACAAGCAGCCAAATGAATTGAGTTTACACATTAGAAAACACAATCATATAGGAAATGAGAGCTCTTGACTCTTTTGAATGTATCAAACAAAAAGCTGTCATAAAAAAAGTCTGAAAAGATTTTTTGTAACCAAAGCATACCAAAGTAGCTTACACTGCACCATTTATACTTACGTTTATTGATTCAATTGGGCCAAACTCCTCCAAAAGACTTCCAACATCCTGTTGAGTTGTTCTTTTGTCAAGTTGTCCTACCCAAAGCGTAGTACTACAAACTGCAATCAGAGAGTTAACACAGGCTGTAAGACCACTTGGAAATACAAATTTCACAAGCCAGAATGTCAAAATAGTATTTAAAACAGTTATTCAAATGACAAAGCCAGCTAATATTAAAATATTTAGGAGTGTTTGACAGAAACCTCTTTTTCTTGGCTGGATCTGCATTAACAGTTAACCACAAACTACAGCGGAATCACTGTTAGAATGCACTCGCTAAGCAGCTCTCTAGTCAACTAACACTGAAATGACCTGCAAGGTCTAACGATCAGGAACTCTGCAAATCATCGTAAGAAGGAAAAATACCCTTTGCTGCTAACAATGCTCCATGAAATATCCCAACACACACAGCGGGTATTTCACATCAAGGTAATTCCCTCTGCTTAGTATGAAATCCAAGCTACTAGCCACCATCGCAAGTTACAGACAGTCCTTACTGTCAAGATGATAGAGACACACCCACTACCAGTCAGATTTTCCTCCAGAACATGGTGACAATTCAACTACAATGAGCAACCAAACTTTTAACCTCTTCAGTGACCTATTCACTGCCACTTCTTTCTACAGTTAAGTGAAACAATTATTGACACGAGCTTTTTCTTTCAGGAAAGAGTAAACACGCTGATCTCACTTCATGCTTCAAGGTAATGAAACAGCAGATGAGCTCAAAGTATCACATTTGCTGAAGACTACTACAGCGACATTTAATACTTAACTGTTTTCCCCACTAAGTGATATAAACCTGCAAACCTAGAAAGTATTATGTGCTAGAATTTGGGAGAGATGCTGGCAAAAGCGTATCTTACACTGCTGCCAGTAAGCTTTTAATGAACAGCTGCTACGTCTTTGCAGTCCTTTTAAACCAATGGTACTGTCATTCACAAGGTTTTGGCTAGTTAAAACTCTTCGGATTTTGTCCCTCTCACATCAAAAACATGTTCTCATTTTACTTGATGACTCCAGTGAAGATTTCACACTCCCCAGGAATAGTCAGAAGACACCTAATACGTTTTGTCTACAAAGACAGGCAAAGCCAGGATTATTTCAGAAATCCAGACATTAGTCTGTGTGTTTTCCAGGTCAAAGCTCCCCTTCAGGTTTGAGCCACATATAATGCTGACTCATTAGAAAAATCTTAATAATGCGCTCAACTTCTTGTTCCTCAAGCTGCTTTACTTTATATATCTCAAAAGAAGGAAAAGAAAAGCATGGTGTTTTCAGCTTTTTATTTTCTCATTTTACAGCCAAAATATTTCTGACCTGGAGATATTCCAAAAATGCCAAATTGTTACCGTGATTAAAGGAAGTACAGGGATGTGTGGTGAATTGGATTCTTACCAGCTTTATGACAGTTCAGAAAATAAATCAGAGTACAGTTTACTTTTATTCTGCATGGATGAATCTTGGAACCTGCATCAAGTAGCATTAAACTCAAGAAAAAGGAACACAAAAAATTTTTCAAAATCCCATGCATCAGGTTAACAGTTGTCTTCTGGCACATTCTAGGCAGATATTTACTGAAAGTAAGTGGACTTGTCAATACTGAGGTTTTTTAAAATGTCTAATAGACACAAGAAGCATGTTTCTTCAACATTTACCGTTCATCTGAAATACCTGTTTGCCTTCTTAGTATTCCATTTTACACAGGTATAATATCTACTGTGTATCTTCAACTTCACAGAACTCTAAAATTCATTAAAGAAAATACTGGGCACAGACAAAAAAAATCCATCTATGAACGAGGAAGATGTTGAGCATCTGAAAAACGGTATTACAAGGATTTGCAGTTACATCAACAATGAACTTACCACTAACAGTTTCTGACTTGATCTGAGGAAGGCCCTTTGACCTGCGTTCTCTCTCCCTCTCACGTTCACGTCTTTCTTGTGACCGAGACTTAGGAGAGTGTCGGCGTCTATCCCTGGACCGAGATCGAGATCGACGATGACGTGATCTTCGAGATCGGGAGCCAGATCTTGAGCGTCTCCTTTTAGGCGACCTAGTTCAAACCAACAACCATTTATGTTCAATCTTTCTGACCCAGACGTTGACAGATAACTATTTCAGGTATATACTTAAACCACGGGTCCTCAAACTTTTTAACCAGGGGGCCAGCGTGCAGATGCAGTGGCAGGCCGTCATCTGTGGCTGCTTGGTTCCCCCCCGCCCCAACCCCCGGCCGGGGGGACAGGGGGGTCTGTAAATACCGGGGGCCGGACTGAGGACCCTGGGGGGCTGTATCCGGCCTGCGGGCTGTAGTTTGAGGACCCCTGACTTAAATAATCAGGCAAGAGTTCAGTCAATAAAAAAAAAGAAGTAAGTCCAAGTTCATTCATATGCATTTAGAACTAGAATAAATTATTATAGTAGTTTATTAATGCAATCAAGGTGATTATTTTTCAATCTAAATTTCTTACCTTCTGTTAATTTTGTATTGAAGTTGACTATCAAAACTATGTCCATGTTAACAAAAAAATTTTCCATCTGCTTAAATGAGTAAAATGTTTATTGCTTTTACCAAAGAATGGTTAAAAAAAAGAGATTAACAATAAAATCCTACCACTGAAATGGTATTTTACAGCATGTTCAAGTTCTAAGCCACTCAAGGTCTGGAAGACAGTAAATCTTCAAAGAAGTCATATGCAACTTGGCAAAGATGACTCGTAACTAAGTAGTTAGCTTTGCTTTAACACTGGAGCCAGATTTGTTAGGTCAGCTGAGATGTGAAATACTGCCTCTGTGACAGGCAAAGTCACACAGCACACTGGATCAAAGATTTCTTCTTAAGAAAAGTGTCTTTAGAGCTGTCATGGTTTAACCCCAGCTGGCGACTAAGCAGCATGCAGCTGCTCACTCCCTTCCTCCACAGCGGGATGGGGGAGAAGATCAGAAGAGGAAGTGAGAAAACTCATGGGCTGAGATAAAGACAGTTTAACAGGTTAAGCAAAAGCCACACACACAAGCAAAGCCAAACAAGGAATTCATTCACCACTTCCCATGGGCAGGCAGGTGTTCAGCCGTCCCCAGGAAAGCCGGGCTCCATCATACCTAACAGTTACTTGGGAAGACAAATGCCGTAACACCAAACGTCCTCCCCCTTCCTTCTTCTTCCCCCAGCTTAGATACACTAAGCATGACATCATACGGCATGGAATATCCCGTTGGCTGGTTCAGGTCAGCTGTCCTGGCTGTGTCCCCTCCCTATTTATTGTGCCACTCCAGCCCTCTCACTGTCAGGGCCCCAGAAACTGGAAAGTCCTTGACTTACTAAACACATTACCTAGCAACAACTAAAAACATCGGGGTGTTTACCAATATTGTTCTCACACCAAATCCCAAACACACCCCTGCATCAGCTACTAAGAAGAAAATTAACTCTATCCCAGCTGAAACCGGGATGAGCACAAAATTAAACTATCATATTCTGCTTCCCTATCTTCTCAGTATTAACAGGCATGGAAGTTACTCTCTACCAGTAAGAGAGAACTGTATAGATACCCAATTTTCCTTAGAAGGTAGGCGACTTTCAGAAGTTCACAACTCTTGAATCACTAATCTGTTTCTCATTACCACTGCAGTGAAGTACACACAACATTTAGCCATATTTATACACAACTCTCCTCAGAGGTAAGAGATGGAAAGGGCCTCTCTTTCTCTCTTCCGGAAGCAGAATTCAAATAAAGCCCTGAACAGTTTTGATTTACTGTGACATTTCACTAGTGTTGTCCATACAAAGAATAATAGGCAGTAATTTCCTGTAATTAACCTTCGGATTAAATTGAAATAAACTCTTGTGCTAAATGTGTCTTTCAGCATTTAATCATAGAATCCAACTTGTACAGCACAACTGGGTACGCAGAAGAAATGACCTCAAAGGAAGCATGCTGAGCAGGGCGCGCAAGAAGTCAACTCAAAACACAAGTAAGAGGACTGTGTCCTAAGGCACTGAAAACGAGCTCCACCACTAGCTCAGTGAGTTAGCACACCTCTCAGCTACTCACTGTCATCTCAGTTAGAAGTTACCACCCCCGCAGTAAATTTAGCAGCGCAGCAACAGATTCTCTGAGTTCCAGACAATCAGCATAACTCTCCTCAGCAATGATTCAGAATTAGTAAAGCATTTTCAAGTCTTTAGACATGACACATTTAAGTTCCCTATTTTAAAATCCAATACTTGATATAATACATATCCTCACTAGAAGAACTTTCACCAGTTTACCTTGATGCAGACCTAGATCTTGACTTTCTGTTGTCAGAAATGTGTCGTTTTCCCTCTTGAATAGGTGGCTGTTCCACTTCCATATCCTAAAATATTAAGTCGACTAGTTTAATGGGCGAGTAGAACATTTTATTTCATTTTATGCCTAAATTATGTAACAGCACTGTTTATATTGAATATTCACATATATGAAATTAAAATGTAACGCAACTCTCCTCTGAAGCTTCACCACTACTTTAGGGTGACTAACAGGGAGACAGTCCAGTATTAAATGAACTTAATACAACTACTACAAAAACATAATAAAACTGTTAGGCAAAATTCTCATTTTCAATTTGGAAATTACTGTTTTTGACATTCTAGTCAATTTCAGCACCACATATATCTGTACAGAATATTAATATATTCCCTTAAAGTCTGTCAGTGGATCTTGCTCTGTCATCAAATCACAGGCAAGTAAGGTCTGCTAGGAAACGTTTCTCCAAGATGTTACAGGAAACTACTCTAAGCCATATATATATAAGCACATTACAATACCGCATCAGTTGTCAAATTTATTGTAAGTCATCAAAACAATACAAAATGCAAGAACCTGCTTAAAATAAACCAACCCAAAGTTCAACAGAGCTCTTCCTTCCTACCCTAAATCCTCTATAGCTTCCCAATCCAGAACACACTGTGCCCTGCCTAAACTTTACATTGCCTTCATGATGCGACCATGTAAAGACACCAGGGTACCAACTCTACTTCTCTTTCTTGGAAAGAAAGAGGCAAATATATTCAACTTTTTATATATATACACACACAGAGGTCAATAGACTTGCTCTTTGATTTTCTCTTAATACCAGCTAGTTACTGAACCAATATCCTCCAAAATCCTTGGAACAAAAGAGAGCTGTTTACATAGACTTGGATTTTTTAAAAATGTTTACAGACTTCTGAGTGCATTTCTACTATATTGGCAATCTACTAGGCTGTTAAAATAGACTTTTCCAGATAGCTTCTCTCCAGAATGAGATTGCATTGTTAGATTCCATGGAACAAAATATACCTCAAGCATGATGGGGACAGGAAAGGGAGGATGAGGGAAAGTGAGAAGTGGAAGGACAAAATTCAATTTAAAGTAATTCACAAAAGTAGGTGTAAAGTATACATATACTGGTTTTGCTAGACTTCTGAAACACCAGACTTGCCGCATAGCACTGCGGCTATCCAGCTTTCTCTCACATGAGCTACTTTCACTGCCATCTCTGTCCACGCTTATCATGAAACCTCCTCCCCTGAACAAACTTTACACATCTGAGAAAGACATGTACTAGAGTACTTTAGTTAGTTTGTTTACTGCAAGGGGTCCTCACCTGCTGATGTGGTTTTTGCATGTGTGATTCACTCTGTACTGGAAAAGGAGACTGAAAGGTTTGCTGCACAGGTGCTGTTGGTGGAATCACAGGTTGAGCCATGGGTGGAAACTGCGGGGTAGGCAGGAGACCAAAACCTGGCATTTGTCCATTAGGAGGAAGTGGAACCTTTAGAAAAGAAAAACCACAAAAACTTCCGATTAGGTAAGAAAGTTACATTAGCTTTCCCAGTTTGTTAAAGTAAAACTGTATCTCTGCTCTGAAGTCATAATAAAAGACCAGAAGCACGAGAAGATTGAGAAAGATGAAGCAGGTCAAGTGTTTAAGTGTATAAAATAAAAATCTTGTTCTTCAAAGCTTGATGAGAACAGAACAAAAATATGATTGTTGGGAAAGTTTGAGTGCTAAGCCATACTCGCTCTTCACCAATAGGAATACTACTTCCTTACTTCTGCACCAAAGAAAACAACAAAAGAGAAAACGTAACACAACAGAGGGTTCAAGGGAAAACCCTGAAGTTACCTGATGACGCATGGGATCCTGTTGTATTCCCATCATTCGCTGCTGAAAAGGATCCATGTTTGGGAGTTGAGGAAATACTGGCTGTTGCATACCTTCTCCTGGAAATCCACTAAAACAAGTAATAGTTTGGTGAGACAAGTCAGTATACACCCAGATTTTTTTCTGCCTTTATTTTACATATTTCTATGTACATTTCCACATTCTTGCTTCAAATTTAGACAGAAAAGTTATCTTTATGATGATCCCATTTCCTCTCTAAAAAGTGAAAACACAGGAGAAAAAGTGGCTACCTTATCTTTACTCCACTGTAAGATTAGTCTCTTAACATTTAAAGAAATGTTACATCAAGGTTTAAGCCTCCCTTCTCCCTTTACTTATATGATCTTGCTAAAGACCTTGGTCTATGGAAATTTGTCATGAAGGTTGTCTGCCTCAGGTTGACTTTTTTTCTTTCCAGTTCCTCTTTTGGAAGCAAAAGTAGAAAGCCTTTTCCTCATGGCAAATAAACTGGCCATACTTTTGCTGGAAAAAAACTCTGGTTTGGGAAGAATTTAGGGCAGAGAAGAAAGGGATATGTATATCACACAAGGATTACAATAATGCCATTCACTTCCTGATTCAACACACAGAATGGACAGTGCTCAGGGAATTAATGAGGTCTGTGCAGTTAACAGAACCTGTTTACAGGATGCAGTTTGTGTAAGAAACTGAGCAGGATTTCAGGAAGATAAAGGAATTTCATAGTGATGTGAAACAGAACTTTGTAGTATTTTAAGACACAGGTGCCATACAATTCTTAGATGATTCCGGATAGACGGATTTTTCAAACAGTGGATTACTGATTTTGTGTGGCCAAAATGAGACTACTGGAATACAGTCTTCAGAGGCAACTTATACAACTGTAAGGTGGTAATAACAACAGAAGTTTTGAAGTGTTGCCCACAGAAGATAAACATGCTGAAAAGCCTAGTCCAGTGATCTCTGGCTGGGCATAGACAAGCAACGATGATGTTTGACCTACCTCATCCTTCTGTATGCCAGAATTTGATCTGTATTATATGGAAAATACTACCAATTCACTTAAAAGACATTTTAATTAACTAATATTTGTGGAACATTAAAGTGCTCAAGGTCATAAACACAGTAAGAAAGCTAATGACAAAGTTAGTGACTCGGTTTTTGAGAGCAGTGTTTGGATGGCATATACAGAAAGTAAGACATGGGGCCACATACTGAAGCAGGGAAAAAAGAAATATTGACTAACCCAGGTATTGAGCACCATCCAGCCTGTGCACTGAATGAGAGAGAAGTCCTGTGGAAAAAACTAGTATGTGATCATGTAATTTAAGACTTTATAATAACGCATATCAAAAGGGAAATAGGAGTCTGAGTTTGTTTGCGTGGGTATTTAATGTTTGAGAAAGTAAAGCTGCAAAGCCAAATTTAATTTTTTAAATAGTTAAAACTACCACTATGTTCGGAATAGCATCTTTTACCCAGCCAGCAAAGCAATCCAGCCGATTACTAACAATGCCCTGACATGCTCAGCTGTGCAATAAAAGTATGGAACTCATCTTGAAGCCAGAACTGAGTTTTTCTCTACAGAACACATTCCTCAATCAACGATACATGTCAAACCTACACCAGATCACCGAAGTAAAAAAAACAAAAAAACCCCAAACACCAGAAGTTGTTAACATTTTCTATTAACAGCTAAGCACTGAAATATCTTGGAATTTTAGTCAGCTTTCTAACCTAAGTATTTTTTACAACAAAGATTTGTTAATTTTATTTTGACACAAAACTTACAAAGCTGGCTGAGAAACTGAAGGAGAAGGAGCTGAATCTTCTTTCTTTGAATCTTCTACTGCTTCTGGTTCATCATCATAGTCAAATCGATCTAGCAGTTTCTGAAAGAAATTAACGTTGAACCAAATATTTTTTCTGTGTCTTATATAATTGGCAGACAAAATTTCCTTATTATTGGAATCCTACTATGTATCTAACAGCTCTGGAATTAAAAGACAAGGCTAGAATGAGGGGTGGAGGAAACATCTATATTCTAATACAGAAATAGAAACTTTCCAAAACCAGTTTTATTCAGCTTCAGAAAATGCAAAGGCTGTAAAAACAGGAAGTCAACCTCCAAATGGACCAAGAAAACCAGAATTCGCATCATTTTTCTCCTAACAAATGGAGGATAGACATTGAGGTATGCATCAAACAGTCTTCTGCTGAACTGAAAAAGTTAAACACAAAAGAAAACAAATTAAGACTTACTTTGTCAAATGATGTTTTTTGCTCAGGAAGTGGAAAAGCAGCTTTTTGTTCTGGTGGCTGTGCTGCTGTAGTTTTCAACTGAGCAGTAATAGCTTGAACCTGAGCCATCACAGTGTTATCTATGACCGGTGACTGGGGTTTTTGAGGCTGTTGAAAAGTCTGAAGAATTTGCTGAAGCTACAAAAAATATATAGTTTTAAGTATATATTCTTGTAGAAACACATAGTACTGAAGGAGGTGTAGGATATAAATTATACATCAAACCAGATTATGGCACAGGATAATCACCACCAACAACCTGACTGAACTATGGAGAACTTTCATCAAGACCAGATTTCACTTTTTACATACTTCAGTGGCAAAAATTCAGTAGATTCCAAGATTTCAGTATTCAGGCTTTTCGACACTGCAAACGTTTAAGTGAACCAAACAATAAAACTCAACGTTTTGTTTGATACATCCTGCCTGTTCTTGAAACTTTGTCACTGCATCAATTCAGAACTAATTATTTAGAAATAACTAACTGACTTTTCCTCAAATACCATAATTACTGGATAGAAGAGTCACAGATCATTCAAATGCTGACTTTAACAAGTTTTCCACCGAAGACCTTAGGGAGGCTTTTTGTTTTGCTTCAAATCAAGGATATTACTTCCATCATTTTTCCTCCCTCATTTAATGTAACTGATGTTAGAAGGGAACCAAATAGAAACAGGTTACCTGCTGTCCTTGCGTTGTTTGAAACAACTGAGCTACGGCTGCAAAGGCATCAGAACTGGGCAACTGTGGCACAGTAGGTACTGAGTTAGCAGTAACTTGAGGGGGCTCCGAAGGAACCTTTGCTGGAGGGGGAGGCGAACCTAGAGCGTTTCATAAGAATTGAAAAGGTGCTGTGTTACTGCAAAACATACATCTTGGTCTTCATTGCATACATCTACCTCTTCAAAACAAGTGTGTCTCTGCAACACCCTATTTAACCCAAAAAGTCCTATCTAAACTACCCCAATTGCAAATTCCATTCCTTTTGCCTTTAACTGCTTCATTCACTGCTTTCATCTGTGCATTATATACACTAAGAAAGAAAACAAAACAAAACAAAAAAGGCTTATCTGAAAGCCAGTCCAGCAGGGTATTTTAGATCACAACTCAATGTTTATAACTTTTCTAAAATTGTACAATTAAGAGAAAAACTATTACTCAAACAGTGATAAGAAATGCGTATCAATACACTTATAAGTTAGTTCCAGTTACAAAGTTCTGGACTCATTCCTTTGGATGAATATTTCAAATCAATCATCTAATGGTTCATTTTAAGAGCAACTGAGAAACTCAGTTTCTGCTTTCAGTAACTGAACTTTTTTGCTGATATGTGCGGTAATAATTGAAGGTTTTTAAAAATTATTTCACAGGCAACCCTTTTTCTGTGATAAGGTTTGTTCACATGCCACTTTTCCATAGGCACAAGCCAAACCTGCATCTGACAGATAAATCCTCCTACAACAAAAATAATTTTTATTAATTCTTCCAGGAAAAGACTCCCATTTCCGCTGAGCTTTACTAAAACTGAGACTCCACTTTAAGACATGCTATTAGCTTCATCTACACTTACAGTTTTCCTATTCTCTTTGCCTTAGATTACAATGCTATTCTTTTAATAAACATCTTGCCAGTACAAAGTGAATTAGCATTAATACCATCAGTTCCTACATGCTGTGAGCAAGTAACTATTCTTTAGCAAATATATTTTAATGGACTACTGTAAAACTGTACAAGGAGAGACAGTAAAAAACCCCAGATATTTTTTAGTTTGATAGGCTACGCAAATGTTTGCCTTACAACATCAACTTCTTTAAAGTCATTCATCTGTTTGCAGTTTAAATAACTGCAGTGTTGACATGCAGCAAGAAGACAAACATGGTGAATATTATTTTCCCAGAAGTCAGATGCTACATAAAAACACTGCAAAAAAAATACGTGATTGTTTTTAAATATAAATTAACTCCCAAATTATTTCCTGTATATATTCAGAAGGATATTTACTTGCTTAAGGGAGAAAATTTGCATTTCTCTCTCTCTGTCTTTTTGGCTAAACAGACTTTGTAGCATTATGAGCTAAACAGATTCTAGTTCACATAATGCATTAATGTATTTATTATTATTCATTAGCATATTTATTTCAGGGCCAAATTATCCCCTCCAGTGCATCTGAATAATCTCGCTGAAATCAGTAATTCTGTACATGAAATTCTATGCAGAAGGCAGCCAACCTGTTAGCTACTAGTGATGAGACAGAGATGGAAAAACCGCATTATAATGAAATGGTATAGCCACCAGTCTGCACCCAAGCTCAGATGCTAAGACCTTTCTTCCCCTTGTCCTGCCACGGTTATAAAACACATCAATAAGATATGCTTTGAAACACCACTGGGGATGATTTGATTCATGCAACTGTGCATCGTTATTTTTTTGTCACCACACCTCCCTCACTCGATTACATTTTTTGCCAGTCCTGCTCTAACATAAGGAGGTTACCAAAGCTGAGCCTGACTATACTGAGTGCAAACTAAAAAAGAAGACCCTTCAGAGAAAACCAAAATTGTGGTATGTATATTCTCATCCACAATTCAGTAATCTCACTACCAGCTTTTTATGTGGCATAAAATAGGTCAGTGAAGATTTTGTGGGCAGGCCATCATTACTTCACTCTTTAGGTCAGTGGTTTTCAACCAGAAGCCCGTGTAAAAGCCTACTGCCAGGCATAATTTCACTGTTTAAGAACTTTGATTTGGAACACCAACTAAAATATTTTGGGACTGCACAGTGAAAAAGACTGACAGCTGTTTCTTCCAGGTACTAAGCTGATTCAAAGAAGCATGAAGCTCTAAAACATGTAAGATCATGTTTTATTTATTCAGACTCTAACAATCAAAAAAAAATACATCAGAATTATAAAATTGAGAAGCAACAGAAAAATATTTCAGACCAAAAGAAAAAAAGAAAACAATTTTTTTTAAGAGGGGACCTTGAATTCATCTGTAAGTGAAGTGTGCACATATGCATACACAATATAAATTTCAGGTATTTTCCAAATAAGTGTTCACATTCTGGTAATTTCTGAAGTACAGTATCAACATTTATTTAGAATTAATTCAGCTGCTCCACAGAACAGTGACAACAAAGTTGAGTTTATTAATATGCTACTGTTGCAACTGATAGTAGGCACTTCAATGTGAAGGCAAACAAGCTATCATCACTTGCCCTTTTAAAAGATGTTATAATGTCATTCATACCTTCATTATTAGTAGCATTTTCTGTCATTGGTGCAGTGGCACTAGTTCCTGCTGCCATATCCAGAAGAGGCTGAATTATTTCAATTTTAAATACTCCGTTTTTTTGCCAAAGGTTCAGGACACGGACTATTTTACTCTGTTGAAACAAAAGGAAGCATCAATGCTAAATATAGCTCTCCTAATTCACAGACGCCAAATTTATCTTCTCTATGTTGAGAGGAAAGGTTTGAACAGTATAGGAATTCAACATAATAAGGCATACCTACTTAACAACTCCTGCCTTGTCACATAGGTCAGCAAGACCTTTTATGTGGCAAAGACAAAAACTGCCAACTTATTTTACTGTCTGTTTTAATAGAAAGCAACTAGGCTTGATATACAACAGAGGAAGTCACATCAGCCCCACCATTTCTTTATGACGGACGGTCATAAAGGGATAAAACAAACAACAAATGTGACAAGAGACAGAGAGAATCAAGATGAGCTGGAAAACCCTAATGAAGAAAGGGGCAATAGACCATAAAACACCAGAACAAAGCTTTAAAGTTGAGATAGAAGACTGACTGCTTGAATTTTTTTCTACTAACCCAACAATTCTATGTTGACACCAGAAAACCCAACTCTATCATTATTCAAATGATCAGGAAAGCAAGTGAAAAACACTGCAGAATGATTAAATTAGAACCTCTGACTGTCAGCTGTTATTTTAAGCTGGTTTCTTTTTTTAACATTAAGAACAATGAAGCTTTCAGGAACAAGCTGGAAATTAGTCTTTCCTTCTTTAGGCCAGTATTAAACAATAATATCTAACTACATGTGCTGCTTCAGTTGAAGCATGCAAGCTGGTGGAAGTCAGAATACATGTTATATTGACATACCTGTCCTTTTTATATACTTAGCCATCTGACTCACAAACACATACATTTTAAGTACTTTTTACTTCTACTGTAGCTGCTAAGAATGAATCGATTCTGTTACTTCTTGTTTCAACAATAAAATGCCTTACTGTGACTCAGTTAAATACACCCATGCAAATCCACCTATACTTTTGTAAACTAAATGATTGAAGAATTTCACAAAATGTTTTCTACAATACAATTAATTAGAAAGCAATCTGAAATGCTATTTTTAAGTACGATTTTGGTCTGAAAAACAGTGAACTTTACAACAGCAGCATTTTTTGGCTTTGGGTACTCAATCTCTCAAAAATACTTGAAAATAATATGAAGGCCAAAAAATGAGTAAATTTAGTAGTCTTGTTTTTAGTCACACATTAAAATTACAGAAAGGGCTGTTAAAAAAAAAGTAGTATCATTTTCCTTGGATATCAGCCATAACTGTTGTGTATCTGCAGATCAGGTTTTTTGTTTAGGTACTGGAAATTTATTAAAGCAAGCGTGTTATAAACAGTACTATTGCCCTAGTGGAAAGCATCTGAATTATTTTAGCAGTGAAGTCTCCAGTAGTTCCATACAAAAGACAGATAGTCTAATTCATTTAGATGAACAAAATGGTAACCACAAAGACAGAAAGAACGTACTGCTGTATCTCACCAGGATATCGACCCAGAAGCTCCAGAATATCAAACTCAAGGTCTAAAGATCTGAATGTTCCACATTAGGAAACTACAGCACATTAAAGCCTTTCAAAAGCTTAGAAATTTAGAGGGAAAGTCAGTTAGAAAAAGACTGGTTTGCCCTTACAGTACTACTATTAAGAAAAAGAGTGAGTAGGCAATTTTTTGGAAACCAACTAGCAACTTCTAGAACACACTTATCTTGGGAATCTTTTGAAATTGTTCTGACAAGGCATGAAAACCATCTTCTGTTAGTAGAAACCTGAACTATCATGAATTTGGGACACTTTCCGAGCCTCCGTTCTATCAGCAAGTACAGCAAAACTAAGAAAAACTGAGGCCTTAAATCAGTCTTGAAAATGGAGAGCAGCAATGAAATTCTGAAATATGGGATTTATAAAGATTGGAGAAACCAACTTGATGATTTTCACAGAAAATATTTGAGAGCAGAATCTTCACACCAGAGCTTCTCCTATAAAACTTCATTTTTGTGGGAAACACCACCTTCCATAGTTAAGTTAGACTGAAGGAGCCTCAAGGACAGTTCTGGCATTGTGTTAAAGTGTCTCGCACAGGCAAAAAAAACCCTGATGAAATTAGGCAAAACAAATACTTTAACTAGAACTTTCATTTGATTATCACCTTCAATAATCCTGCTCAGCATGTTTTAACCATTTCATATATTAACATTCACTACCATGGGCATAGAGAATCACCATATTAGCTTCCATGTAAGTGGAAACACCAAGACAGCACTGTTATCAATTCACAACACTTGAGAAATCATAGTTGTACCTTGTCTTCAGATGGACAGAGATACAAATACTGGAATGTGGCAGTAATATTTTTAGAGAATCTTGGCCCAAAAACATCTTTGTCTGTTCCAAACTGGTGACGAGACTGACGAACAATAGAGTCAATAACATACAATCCAGGGACTTTATATTCCGGTTTGCACTGAAAACATACAAATAATTTTCCGTTATGCAGTGATACTAACAAGATAACATGCATTCACCTTAGATATATACCTGGGTAGAAAAAAACCAATTTGTTTTATGTGGAATTCTCTTAGTGCTTTACTTTTGTTTTGTTTATAGAAATGGAAAAGAAAGAAGAAAAACATGCTTTCACATTTGGGACAAGGTAAATATACTTAGATAGCTTGAAACAGTCTTTATCTTCTCAATCACTGCTTTTAAAGTACCTTTAGCCTGACAACATGCAAGTGCAACAGGTCTACTACATTACAGTAGAGATGTTGTAACTCTGCAATCAACCTACCTCACACTCAACGCACCAAACTACTTCCACCAACTCTACTCTCCAAAATTTAATGCAAAGTCCTTCTCTTCAGAAGTCTCTGAATGAAAGACATTATTCTTTCTGTTCACTCAGAGGAACCTGCTTTAGGCAGCATGATATGGTTTTAGCGAGTATTACATTCTAGCCTGTTGTTCTACATGCCTAGGCAAGCATGAAAACTGTCTGAAAATATGTATTATCTTAGTCAGTGAAAACTAATTTGAAGTTCAGTACTTTTAGTTTCCTCCTCAGTTGCTGGGTAAAGGAGAAAGGGGTAATGTCACTTTTTTTTCCCCTCCCCTTCCTAATGGATAATGTAATACCCTCATAACTAAAATGAGATTATACAGACAAAGAGAAACCAAAACATATAAATTCCTAACAAAACAGAACTTTGTCCCTCAATCCCTATATACAGAAGCCTTTCTAGTTATTTACTAGCATTATTGGTAATATCTAGAAACAGATGCAGACAGTATCTTTATCAGTAGATAGTTTTTTACCTTTTTGATGAACTTCTCTACAATCTGGACAACATGCTTGTAGAGCTGGAAAATAAATACATGTATTAATTAATCATTACTCAACAGTGGCACATCATTTTAACTCTTTGTGCTTACTACCATTTAGGAAAGAGTCACATTCTAAAAAGAAGTATGTTATCAAGCTAAGTTAATCAAACACAGAGAAAGATTTCATGGGGGGAACAGATAAGCCATCCTTTCTATCAGGAGTGCGTCAATGTGTAAAAGACATACTACATCTAGAGTATTAATGAGAGCTTTCTGGATTTACTCTCTAAGGAAGTCTGTTATGTTTTAATATGCTAAGGTACAGTTGCATCCTGCAACATTTAAAATTTTATTACACAGAAATCACAACACCCTAGTGGGTGTAGCATTAAAAAGCAATGATTCAAAAAAATCAAGCTGTCATTATACAACTAGTCTAAAACCAAGACGTGATATTCACCACCCACTGGTTTCTAGATAACATTCTTCACACCACCTAGAATTAAACATCCATGAAGCTAAGACTGGGAAATCCAGAGATGCATTTACTTAGAACTAAAATAATAAAACATTGCTACTGTTACAGTTTCATGTTTGTTCCTTTGTACTTTACCTTAATAGCTTTAATGGCAGCTTTTGTGATAAGAATCATTTTTGCTCGGGAAATAGGAGGTTTCATCTCCATCAGTGAAAAGAGCTAAACAGGGAAAACAAATATTAAAAATGTATTCTGAAGTCTAAGCAGTTAACCAAAAAGACAACATTTCAGACAACCAATTGATTACTGACATTGCATACGATGTATTGCCACAATGCTGGCAGGTCCTTGAGACTAACAGGCAGACCTTTCTAGGCAATGTTCAAATCTATCTTTCTTATGAACTAACCCATACTCACTGATGTACAAAATTTACATAAGGCTGCTCTCAAAGTTTTATTTGGTTCTAAAAATCAGTACCTGCTAACCCATGGTTACAGGCACTGCTAACTTATGGTATGGGGACTTGCTATTTTGCAAAACCAATATAAAACAGAAATAACTGCAGCTTGATTTAAATTAGTGTGTGTATCTGCTTACCAAACAGAAATATTAGGATGGTCCTACAGATGGCTAGACTGACACAATCCTATAATCTTAAAATAATGTGCATAAAAGTATGACAACTTTCATGCATCAAGATGATCAAATCAATACAAAGGTTTGAAATTACCCTGCTATATATAGGCACAGCAAAGGTCTTTATTGGAGATGCTCCTCATTTCATTTGCTATGAGGATACCACATTATTATCAAAATAACTGCACTAACTGTTTTGGAGAATCCTCTGCACTATTCTCCATATTAATGTCACTCAGTGGAAAAGTGAAGTCCCCAATTAGAAGTTACCAGTCTTTACAGATGGTAGTTTGAAGCATTCTGTGACTCTGACTTACAGAATAATTCTGATCTCACTTCTATAAACATAGCACAGACACACTATTTCAAAGAGTTTTAATCATACCAGAAGTTAAGAGTGCTATTAAGACCATTAAGCACAAAAAGGGATTCTGCAGTACTAGATTTCATTATTTTTTTTTTAAAGTCTGAATTCACAGAAAGTATATTCTATCTTCAAAACATGTAGGATACAGGTAGGATGTTCAGCTCTTCAAATCTGGAAGTGTGACACTACGCAAAAAAAAAAAAAAAACCCAACCCCAAACTTCATTTTCACAAATAGCATCATCACCATGACTTACATCTTATGTGAGGAAATTTATTACAAACCACTTTCAAAAAGTCTAGAACCTAGGCATTTAGAAAAGACGCCACTCTGTCTTCCAGTATTGACCCCTAACTCTGAAAAGTGTTAGTTTCACATTTCAGAAACTGAGATAAACTAAAATGTGCACACAGAACTGTCAGAGCTGATGAAAAATCCACAAAGAGCTGAACACAGAAAGTTGAGGGAAGAGGGATAAGTCTTCCTCAGGACCCCAGCACCACCTGAACAGCTGTGACATTCTTACGGTATTTTGCCTTCTGTAGAGGATTTTAAGAAAATGGGGAAATAAGGGATTTGGGGAAGTTTGTTTTTAAATAACAGCCCTACAGTCTGGCACTCATAAGCATGCATGATTATCTTCATGAACAGAACACAGCAAAATGCAATGCGCATTTCACCACTTCCAGACCACTCTGCCTACTCTAGATCTACAGCACATTCTATATACTCCATAAGCTGCTGTTGTAATTCCACATCATAAAATAACCAGTTGCAAAAACTACTGTATGCTACACTAGATTTTTACGGTATACTGTGCACACTTCTGTTCTACTAGTCACTAGACCTGGAAGCATAATCCACACTGGTTTGTCAGGATCATTCTCTCTTCTACAATCTTCCTTCCCATCTTCCAAGCAGAAAGAGAAGCCAGGACACCCCAGAACTACCTTTTAATTCTTCCTTCTATATCACAGCTAATGGTGAGGTGCTCTCCTTCATTACTTATTACTGTCTATTCTTCCAATAAACTTTATTTCTTATTTAAGCTGTGGCTTACTAAAGGTAGAATCATTATATTGTCATGATTTGTACAACGCAAAAAAGCATAGAGATCTTCAACATTTCCTTCATACACATCATCATTTTTACCCTTGGAATATTCCCCACAAATCATAGAAAAATGGGTTTGCATTACATAATTTGATTTTCCTCTCTTCACAATTACATAAAAAATAGAGCCTTTGAATACTAGCAAAAAATGTAATAAATTTGTCACAAAGCAAAATAGGACAATAAAATTATCTTAATTTGACAGTGCAATGGAAAGTTAGATGTAATTTAAAAATTTATATATATATATTTTGTTGTTAATTTAAAGCTCCAAGATACTTGTGAAGTGACCAACTTAGATTTATCCACTGTCTCAGTTAAAGAAAAAAACAATGCATAAGATAAAAAAAAAATTGGTCAGATATTTAAAGGCACGTAAAGTGATAACAAGACTTTCAGCAATACAAAATGGAAAGCCTTACACTAATAAAACACAAAGCGCAGGCATGAAGGTATTTACTTTCTTGATTCATTTCTTGTTCTAGATTTGAAAGAAGAAAAATCGTCCTTCCGAGACAGTGGTAACCTTTTTCAACACCAACATCAAGTCAAGACCATTGACTTTCCATTGCTAATATCCATAAAAGGCAAGTTCTAGTGCCAGAATATTTGATTTTTAAAGTCATCCAAGCTGCAAGACATACTTCAGGTAACATCCCTGCTTGCTGAGAAATCACAGTATGGACAAATAAAAACTGTCACGATAAAAGACAGAAGGAGAGGGGTGCCTGTGAGTTGACTTGTTTTCTTTGAAACAGCTTAATTTCAATTTTGAATTACATTCCTTTAGAATAAGTGCAAAAACTCTTGATGAATAAAGTCATTGCTATTATTAAAACTCAGGAAAATCTGTTTTAAGAGGTAATGAAAGACACACAAAAAATAAAATTCCAAAACCCAACACCCACAAAAAAACCACCAGGAAGCTTAACAAATGAGGCACAGAAGGAATAAAGGAGCCAACAACAGTAAGACAAGCACTCCATATCCTTTCCTTTACACACCAAGAAGCAACTGGTCCTCCAGAAAAAGCAGCCAGTCCCACGTATCAAGAACAAAGAACACAGCATGAATGCAGCACTTCAGCATTTATATTTCAGGAACACAACTGGAGAGAACCAGGTGGAAGAGCTCATAGCAGGACAGAAGATGACAATGAACAAGTGGCAGCAAAAAATAAAAAGAAGTGCCTTGAAAGGTATCCCAGGCATGACGTTGCAACAGGGGAGAAAGGGGGGAAAAAATACAAGGAGAAACTGCCAGAGGGCAGGGAAAAGGGAAATCAGCTAGATGCACTGAAGTAGCCAGGGAGGATGCAATAAAGAATATGCTAGGTTAGAGAAGTCATTAAATTAATGAACATGAAAGGTTGAAACTTGGGCTAATAGAGCAGGAATAAACAAGAGCTTTGGAACAACAGGACTGAGCAGATCACTGTAAATTGTTCCTTTGCTGTTACAGACAGCACTCTGGGCAACAGTGACAAAAACATAGTAAAAGCAATGAGGTCAGTACACATAGATATTTCCAGTTCAGGATGAACTACATCTGCAACATGCATCAAATCAAGTACCAAATATTTTTATACATGAAAGTATATTCACACACACACACACACACACACACGTACGTATGTATATATATGTGTGCGTATATATATGTATTCTGTCCTCTCTTCACACACACCCCCATCACTATCTCTTGGAATAGCGCATCAAAGCCTTGTTGCCTTTTTAAATTTTCTTATGATTTTAGATTACCAAATGACTATTTTAAAGCCGATTTTTAATTAATTTTCAGTATCATAGTTACATGTGTCCAAACCATGTTTTAAAGATGGGTAAATCTAAAATTTAACAACCTTACTAGCTCCTCATGGATTTTAACTGTTAGAAGGGGAAACTGTTCAGTAAGACACCATGTACTTTATATTTGCATATGTAATATAATATGTTCAATCAGACTTGGGTCTTCTTTCATACCCATTTCCCAAACCAACATATAAAAAAACCAAACGCCAAACCTACTTTCAGAGGACCATCCTTCCAGTAATACATCTAATTCCCCCAAAGGCCACCATGATCAGCTCAAGAAACAACCTAGACAAAAATTTACACTTTATTTTGAAAAATAAAAGAAATGTGATGAATGTAACAAAGGCAATGATAATTTGCAGCTTGAGAGTGTTTCCAGTGTACTGCCTCACAACAGGAGCCAGTCCCTGGAATGCTCTGCCCTGTAAAACTTGACCTGATAGAAATGACTTGCTGTTTTTACTGACCATAACTTGGTGTTGGAGGAAAAAAAACTCATCACAAACCAGCCCCTGGTTGTTTCTTAGCTTCCTTTCCCATACAGTAACACCACTGCCTGAAGAAAAAAGCAGGAATTTAGCTCTGCCTCAACTTCTACTACCTGCTGCCCCAAATCCACTCATTTGGCAATGAAAACCACCCAGGGTATCCTGTTCACATAGGGCAAGAGACACCAGGGGAAAAGAAACGAAGTGAAACTAATAATAATTAATCCAAGGACTATTCAGGACTTTATTCAGTTTTGATAATTTCAGTAGTTTTAAGAATTCTTCTGCTGTCTGCATGGACTCTTTTACACACAAGGAAAAACTAATGCAGAAAAACTTGTAGAACGACACAGCCACAAAACATCATCAAAATCATTAAGGCAAAAGGCCGTAAGAAAAACTTTCCTATTTCAGTTATAATAGTCTCGCCTGTTGAAAGTAGTATAAAAAAAACCCCGTTGTTTTACACAAGCCCTAGCTTAGGATACCATTTCAATTAAAAATTTCCAAACATTTCTGGAACCTCCCTCCCTCCCTGTATTTGAAAATCTGTGCACTGTAGCTGCACATGTTCTGACAAGGAATCATTTCTTTGTTGCTTTGTATCAACCCATGTACTACAAAAAAGTGGTGGTATTAAAAAGCCTATTAAACGCAAGACAATACAAAATACTGATTCAAGACTATTTCTGTGTACTTTCCACAACAGTACAGATGTACAGGACAAAGTATCTACAAAGCCAAGAATCTCAAAGGCAGAAAATTCACATGCTCAATTTCAGGCTAATAAATGCAATTAAATAACAAAGATGAGCCACTCATTAAACCACAGCAGAAAGCAAAAGGGAGACTAACCATATTGCCTTGCCATTTGAAGAGCATGCTAGTAACCACCCCCAAATTAAAATTCGATATAAAGTACAGAAGTACTATAGAAAACATGTGGCAGGAGTGAACCAAGACAGCCTTCCAACTCAAACTTTAGAACCTGCTCCAGTTCACAAGCCCAGAGTGAGGTGTACTAAGAGAGGTGGGAAATGGGAGAAGGAACAGGATGACAGCCTTTAGTTTTCAGTCTTTGAAGCAGCAAATTATTAATTTCTGTCATCCTACAATTAATGCCCTTTCAGGGTCTATTTTAAACAGAAACCTACAACTATGGGTTTCTGAAGCAAAGGGGAGAACCACTTTTCAAATTTACCCACAGCCTTACCTCAGAATCCTAAAAAGAAAGCATGTCTGGGCACTGCATGTCTTCAGAACAAGAGCAAGCTGAAATGCAGGAATACTATCAGCTTCACTTCATGACTGAATTCATTACAAGAAAAGCAAAACCAGACAGTGATGTGTGCATGCCAGCAGAGAAGAAACAAGAGTGCCAAGGGAAAAACTAAGACACATGGTCAGAGAAAAAGGCAGATCATATACTTTCCAAACCTGAAACTACTAAGAAAAAAGTGACAGTGTCATCCAGTGAGACTTATCCCATTGGCACAGAAGGAAAAAGACCAGGCTGATATCCTTTGGGTGTCTCAAGCCTGGTGTATGACCTTAAGTCTATTCATCTGTTTTAAGCATGAGATAACATAGTAAGAAGTTAAAAATACCTTTCGAGACTTGAACTGACATCCCTGGCTTTGCTCGCTTGCTTAAGTTCCTCTGCCATAAAAAAGCCTCTATTTACAAATAAAGAGCTACAACTCCATTTTATATACTTACTAAATAAAAGCCACAGAAAAGAAGCAGCACAGATAGAAGCATGATCTACTGAAAGAAACACAGTGTTTAGTGATTAGCGGATATTGAGCACTCAAGTCACTGTTAACAATACTCTCGTACAATTTTTCCTTTCTCCAGTTTTCACAGAGCAGTCTAACATGCCCTCAACAATTTCAAGTCTTAGGTGTCCAAGAACATTCCCCTAAGCAGGCTCTGTATACACATATGACACGGTCAGTACTCTGTACATTCATTATTTTTTTGTAATGTATTTTATTTATGCATTTAGAAATCACCCTACAAGTCACTTAGAGGCAATTAATTGCAGCTATTTGTTCATGTGCCTACAGAAAAAAAAGGATGATGGAAGGCATACTAACAAGCACAGATACCATACTATTTTGTTATCAAAACACCACTGCTATTAATGCATGATCAGATCTTTAAAAGGTAGATGTTTTAAATAATACACGCAGGTCCAAAGATTTGTCAGCTACATACATTTTCCTTCCCCTATATAATTCATTGGTTCCTTTCCCCTTCAGGTCCCCACTCCTCCTTGAGCTACTAAGAAAAGGAAAAAGATAATGATGTCTGCTAAACTTCTGTTAAGCTATGTCTCAGAGGATCAGTGTAAGTTTTAAATGCTTGACCATCACCTCTCCAGCATATCAAGTATTAGGTGCTGCAGAAGGTAAAAGATCACCACAGAATTCACGGCCATCAGGCTACATTCTTCGGAAAATAAAGTGAGATTTAAACTAGACCAGATATGAACCCCAGGCAATGAAGCTAAATAGTACTTCATCAGCTAAGCTACTTCTGTGGCCTAGAAAGACCATTCACAAATTCTGAATCACTGGGATGGGAAGAAACATCTTTACAAAAGACACTCATATGAAAATAACATCATAAAAGTACACAGAACAGAATTTTATTTTCTACACAAATATTTCTGAAATTTAACTGCCTCTTAGGATCAGTGCTGTGCTCAGAAGTCCAGCATGTCTCCTGGAAAGCTGTTCATCGCATTTCTTCTCTTACCATGAATTCTCTACTAGAATGCCACAGCTTTCAGTATTCCTGGAAACAGTTCAGTCCAGTAGCAAGACACAGCTCTTTCATCACAGCGAAGAAGACCCTTCAATTACCATGAAACAGTCATAAAAGCAACAAAGCAATTTCCATCCCAAAAGAGCTGCACACTACTTCAGACATCATTTTGGTCTGGGTCTCACAGTTTAGGAAAGGGACTGAACTCACTCTAAAACTCTAGCAGCACCCCCCTATCTTTCTCTCCCTCTACCCCATCCAAATAGCACTTGAACTGCTGCTTAAGCACTCTCCGAGGACATCTGGGAGGCAGCACTAACTTAGAAATACAGCCTTTTGCACCTACTGGAAAACAGGAATATTTTTAGGCAGCTACAACAGGTAGCAGTTTTCACTGTTTTCTTAAAGAGACAAAGGGTGCCAAAATTCACAAAAGACTACGTTAATCTTTCCTCCAACCACAGATACTGGTAGTCAGGTCCTTGCTGCTTTGCCATACAAGAGAGGGAATCAAACTGGGATTCATGAGTTCCAGTAACCACTCAAGAGCCACTGTGAAGGATATCCTGCTAAACTCTATTTATAGAACCTGGAGAGGGCAGGGGAAGAACAGGGAGCAACAGATTGTAGTAGAACATGCAAACTGAAGTCTTACCATCAGCATAAGATAGCTATACTAGACCAAAATGCAACTGCTCAGTTCACTGAATATGGATAAATAGTAAAGAAGAAAACTGCAGTTCTAACTTTAAATAAACAGCCCACAAAATATCTACCCTGTTTGTGATTTAGGCATGCTCAAGTGGGCTATCAATTGTTTCAGTGGTACAGATTAACTATTACCAACGTGAGACACACAATTAGGTGAATATACTGCATTACTCAATACAAATATATGATTACAAAATAGGAAATTTGACTTTATTCTACTTCCAGCAGCAAGACCGTGAATAAATCTCTCTTTCTAACTTTTATAACCAGTAAACTATCCCTCAACTTCTTCAGATTACAGAAAACACATATCCCCTAAACTAAAATATGAAAAGGATTAAAACCTTTATAAACCGTGGTTTTGGAGTTTGGAGGGGTTTTTTAGGAAAATGTTTACTTGTTTTCTTAAAAGGTAACAAGGTTTTGTACCATTACCAGGCTCTCTTTTGTGATCTACTTACACTTTACTATTAATTTAACACAACATATACACCTAACAGTACATGAATTCTAACTCATTCTTCCAGGATACAGTTTGAACTAATTTCCTCAGGGAAAATATACTATACTACATAACTGTCAAATTCCAATTATTTGGTTGGTAATATCTGCTTAGAGTTTGCTGCTTTATTTTTATCCAGCTGTACATGTTTGGTCAACACAAAAAATGTGCTTGCTCCTGTAGGAAAATGAGACTTTTTAAGAGGTACACTTACTGGTAAACTTGCATTCAAATATAGGTACAAAGAACAGGACTACAGCAATGGGCAACACAATCAAACACGATCAAATTACGCAAGCCGTGTAAGTTACCACCCATTGCCAGAGCCAAACTAATTGACTCTTAAGTGTTCTCTCCCAGCTTGCCACAATTACTAAGTGTAATGCTAGCTCAAACCTAGTTTTACCTCACAATTCACATGGGCAGCTAGGACCATATACTTATCACAATTAGCTGACAGGCAGAAACTTGTTATTTCACTGCAACATAATCATACATACTGTCAGAAGCCTATAACCCAAAGGGCAGAAACTGAACTTCCAAGCAGAATTGGAACCTAAGTCACACAAAACTACTAATGGTTTCTACTGGAGGGGATGAACAGATTCAACCAAAACAAAACAGTTCAAATTGCATAAATCAAAGTGTTGCTGACGTTCTTCTCTTCCTCCCCAAGCTCTTGTCTGAGAAGAAGACAGATACTAACCTAATAGCTTAGAAAATGCCTAATTTACAGCCATGATTGGAACTCGGACCTCCCACCACGCAAGAAATTGCTGTAATCACCAAACCCACCCTAAAAAATCCCAAACCATCCCATCACTTGAAGCAGCACATGCAGACTGGCAAAAAGCTGACAGCTGCCACCTCCACATAAGAGACGGTAAAGCCAGAAGCACATCACCTCTAACATCCATGGGAAGTCCAGCACAAAACTTGTGCCTACTGCAGATTAATTTGCTATTGTAAAACCACAATTCTCTGTCTACAGTGGTATTGTACAGCCAGCAAGTTCAGGAATTCTTGACCTACAGTATATTCTGTAGATGCCCCAGTCTTCACTGTTGAAGCTATTCCATTCTCAATAAAATAATCACATATTCACTGAACAGAGACTGGTACTTCTGTAGTCCTCACAACGTCTACACATTGTAAGACGTCTTCCAGACAAAATGAGTTCTCACACGCTCACTAGCGTGCGCTATTCCCACCATTCTGTGAGGAACGTTGCGAGCTTTTGTAAAACAGTTCTTTCACTTTCTCTGCTTTCACTGAGCCCAGAAATGGAACAATATCTGACTGTAAATCTTACCCTCCTCACACTTTATTTCAGTATGTATTGGTTTGCATGCACAGCTTCAGGCAACACATGCTGGAAAGCTAAGAGAACAGTTTAAGATCTGGACTTTATGTTCTTAGCTAGTATCATAAACACATCTTCTGAGAACAGGACAGTAATTACACAAACCTTGAATCTATTAACATGCTAGCTTTACACATAGGTAGTCATTTGCAACCAGTCATACATACAAATGATTGCAGAATGGGCATTTTAGCAAGTATAGTTTTTCTTCCCCATAACTGATGTCAATATAAAATCCAGTGGTTTACCACCTCTCAGCTGCCAGCCATCAGAATTTCACTCAGTATTTCTGATTGTATTGAAGAAAAGTAACATACTTCTACTACATCTGAGATGAAAATACATGAAATAAAACATGCCCACTTCTAAAACAGGGATTAGTCACAGAATACCATGAAACACTGCTTTGACTCTAAAATCATATATACTTTCACCACCGGAACAGCAGCAGAAGTGGGTTTTATTGTTTGAGAAACACTAAGTTTTATCAGGTAGCACCATGTTGAAATGAATGACATGAACGTAATCACCTGCTAAAACTTCTGTTTATATTTGGTCAGGTAAAAATATTTCTGTCCTCTGTTTACATGAAAATTGACAATCCCGCACGCGTGCAATTCTATTTTAATGCATTTGGCAAGATTGCCTTGTACCCTTCCATACCACAGCACAATACACACACAGCACGGGTGTACTGGAAACAGCACAATACACCCATAACATGGGCAAATAAAGAATAAAACCATTAACAGGAGGCATATGCTATCTATTTTTTGCTTTGTACTTATATAATTTTGTTAAGGATGAGCCGATTTATCGGTTGTGCATGTGTATATGACAAGCAGTTGCAGAGAGTGAACTTTACACAGCATGACTTCATCACATGAGAGTAGCCTGCCATTTTTCCTGTTTCTGTTCAGCAAGCACGCACAGCAACCTAACCTTCAAAACGCATTAAACATTCTGGAATAGGTTCTGCCTTAGCTTTAACTGATTATCTGCAAGGTGAATACGCACATTCTGTAGTCCGTACAGGACCTGCAAAAGTCAAATTGTCAAACTGAGGCGGAAACGTCACCTAATCTAAGAATCCTTTTAAGTTACGTGTCAAACACTTTATAAAGTAGAGGTTAGAGTATTTTGTGACATACTATGAAAAAACCAATCGCAATCCATTTTGTTTCCAATTCCGATTAGCTGACTAAGGAATAATGATAATAAAAAAATTATCAAAAGAGGACAGGGAGCTCCCATGCACCATGAAAGGAAGCTGAAAGCCTTACGCTTTCCAATCTACCTCCCGTGTCCCCAGTGCTGGGGTCGATCCCTTAGTCCCGTCCCCACGCGTGGTTTCCACACAAGAGCCAACTCCCCTCGCAATTTCCCCTCCCGGTATTCCACCTCCAGCCTACCCTACGTGCTGCCCGTTCACATGGCAGCTCTCTCGCCAAACCGCTGCGAGGAAATATGAAAGTGCCTCGCGCCCTGAAACGCGACTTCCCCCGCCTTAACGACCCGCACGCAACGGGAACGCCTTGCGACGGGGTCCCCGGCTGGGGCGCTCTTCAGCGGGGCGAGAAGGAAATCGGGGGGGAGGGAGCACACCGGGAGGGCCCGCGGGTCCCTCAGCGCTGCCTCTGCCCCCCGGCCCGTGCGGGAAGCCGGGATGCGGCGTCGCCCGGGGAACGCTCCCGGCCGCCGCACCCGCCGCGGCGGGCCTGACCCCGCTGGCCTCCATTTTACTCAAGAGACCCGATCTCCTCCCCCGCCCGCCACTGGGGCCGGCGGGAGGCCCCGGCCCGAGCCAGGCCGAGCGCTGCCCGGGCCCTCCCCGGCGCAGGCCGCTGGCGGCGCAGCACCGGGCCCGCGCGGCCCGCAGCCGGAAGCCGAGCGCGGGGTGGGGGGGAGCGATGGCGGCCACCGTGACCCCCCCGGCCCCGCCGCGGCCCCCCGGCCCGCGCTCCCCTCCCCCGCGCTCCCCGCTCCCACCTCCTGGTTGAAGGCGTTCACGGCCTCCATGTTGGCGGCGGCGGCGGCTGATGCGGGCGGGCGGGCGGACGCCCGCGCGGGGGAGGGGAGGGGGAGGAGGGGCAGCTCGGTCTCGCTCAGGGGCTGCGCGCGGACATGGCCGTTCGGCGGCGGCGGGGCTCGCGCTCTCCCCTCTCCCTCGCGCTCTCGGTGCGGCGTCTCGCTGGCAGGGCCCCGGCACAGACCGTCTCTCCCAGCGGGATGGCGGAGCCCACGCCGCGCACAGCACCCTGGGATCGTGCAGGCCTCCCGGCCCCGCGCCACCCACAGGAGGGGGGGGGAGGGGGGGAGGGGGAGGAGAGGGAGGAAGCGCGCGCGGCGCGGCGCGGCGCGTCCACCACGTGACCCGGGGCCGGGTTACTGCCCGGGCCCCGCCATGTCAGCGCCGGCCCCGCCCCCGGGGAGGGGAAATGGCGGGGTGAGGCCCGCGGCGCCCTGTCGCCTGGCGCTCGGTAGCCGCCGCGGTTGTTGCGTGTCTGCGGTCGTTGCTTGGGCTGGGGGCCTGAGCCCGGAGGCTGCGGGGCTCGTCCCCTTGGGCCAGGCCGCAGCTTCTGTGGCGCTGTTGGGGGCCGGGCCTGGCTCGGCTCCCTGAGGCGGTCGCTGCGGGGCGGGCTGCGTGTCTGGGCGGAGGAGCTGAGAGGGGAGCTGGGGTGAAAGCAGTGCCAGCTTCCATCTTCACACTTAAAAAATACTGGTTTTTCTATCCCCCCGTAGTCGAGTCTCACAGGTGGCACAGAGCACATGCTAAACACCGTTCTGGATAGAGCCAAGGACCGGTACTGGAGTGTGTTGAGTACCTAGCATGACTACAGTGGAAAAAACTGTGCTGCTTGCTTATATTTATAAAACAGAGCAAAACTGAAAGGCTGCTCTCTGTGTCAAGTGTTTTGCACTGATAAAGGTGATAGTTTAATAGATGACTGCATTTGTGCTAACACATGGAGTTAATGTTCATGAGGAAACTGCAGGTATGCTGCAAAGTGTAGTTTCAAGGGCACTGGCTGGCTATTGGCATCTATTTAAAGAGCACGTTTGTCAAGTACTACTGTAATGTGTTGGTATCGTGTCAAATCATAGCGAGTTGCAGTCTGCAGAGTGTTGGATGATACGGTATGTTCAAAATGTCTTTGTTTAATGTACAATTTCATTGTTTAACTGTAGCCCTGTACACCAGCAAGGGGAGTAAGCTGGAAACAGGAGGCTCAGAATGTTACGGAAATCTCAGAAAGTGTGTTTGGCTTGCTTTTGTGTTATACTACTAAACTGTGTCTGCTGTTGGAGTTGTTAATCAAATACAGATTACTCTCAGGAGTCTCCTCTGTCATCAATATGTGACTGTCCAGCAATTAGCCCTCTTTGCAGTTCAAAAAGATGTGCTTTCAGAGAAAGCTGACAGTAACAAGAACTTGTTCTACTCATTGTGAAATGTGTAAGTAGGAGTTTGTGTACAGTTACACAGCTGATATTCAGAGAAGTTTTTAAAATAAATGGGTTGTAGTGATAAATGGAAAGCTCTTACAAATGTCATCAGTATCTATAGGTTGATCTTTTATCAGAAAAAAAGTATTTGAACTTTAATAGTTCTTTTTTTAAAGAAAGCTGCTGAGCTAAGGAGCGGAGGAGCAAAGGTAATACTGCCCATCTAGTGTTGGTGTCATAGCTTTTTGTGACTTTTTTTTTTTTCCATCTTCAACATGGTAAACTATTTCATATGTAGCTTCTACTACTGTTTTTGTTCACGTCACCCTCCAAAAATTCACAAAAGGTAGCTTGCTCTGCCACCTGAAAAATAACAAACAGCAAAAGCCAAACTGGAATATGTGGTGAGACGTTGAAAAAATGCAGATTATTTCTGTCCAGTTCTTGCATCAATTAAAAAGCATTCTGAGAACTAAGAATGGTTTCTTTGAAGGTTCTTGGCTTAGGGAGAGAGAGTGAGTGAGAATGGATTTCCTGCATTGGTGATCAATTTTCAGGTTTGAAATCTAGATGTTAAGTGGTGACAGCTGTTTCTATAATGTTGAGTACCTGACACTATATTCCTTTCAGCGTATACTTTATAATACAAATGCAGGTCTCAGCATGCTATTAGTAGCTTATACAGAGTAACAGAAGAACAAAATCTTCTCAGGACAGGAAAGGCTGCCAGTGGTTCTGGAAATTCACGTTAAATTTGGGACTTCTTTTGCCTATTAAAACTTTTTAAGGTTTATATATTATATATTTGCCTTTCATGGGGTGTTCACCACAGGTTCTAGAGGTGATTCCTCTAAGAACCAAGTGTTACATGCTTTCCGTTTTCCTCATTGCTATTTATGTATTAGATATTGTTTTATTATGAATCTTCTTTTTTAATTGCTTTTGTAGCATGTTTGTAATCAGACTTTGTGCATAATTGGATTTTACGTAACCTGCAGTGGGAAAAAAATAACGTAGGTGTACCCCAGTGTGTTTCAGAATTGTCTAGTACAAGCGCTGGTAGCTGCTGTGCCTTGGCACTTGATGGGCTTGCTGTGTGAGTGGTTGTGATTTAAAGAACCAGTCACCAATATTCGAGTGAGCGGAGGTTATCTTTATTCGGCAGCGCTGGGTGCATGGGGGGGGGCGCTTCACCAAAGTCATGCACACCCAAAGTGACGAACTCTCTCATATTCATACAATAAAACAACAAATACTCAATTAACGCCTATACATATTCACTACCTAAACCTGCCTACTCTCACTTCCTATGTTAATTAGCTTATCAGTCCTTTGCGCTTGCACAAATTCTTCCAAGAATTGTGGGCAGGGGTCTCCTGGACAGCATGTGGGCAGTGGTCTTTGGGAGGAAGGCCGTAGGTCTTCCTCATGGTGTACTTCTCACCCTTTGCCTGGAATGTGATGGTCTTGCAAGTTTGCAGTGTTCTTATCGGTCTGAGCTACTTTATGTCCTTGTCAACTATCTGTTTCTTATTCTTGTTTCTTTTAGTCGCTCCCTCCAGATAACTTATAAACAGGTCCCTTCTTAGAGAAAGAGAAACAGACCCCTTCTTTCATTAGTTATTAGTATAGAAGAGTGCAATCTCCTCCTCGCAATTTGTCCTGAGTAGTGGAACTCATGGAGTAACAAAGCGAAGTGCGAGAGACCGCTATATAAGCAAAGGAAAAATGTTAATTTCCAGCAAAGTTACCATGTGACCTGTTATTCGTTTCTGTTCATTTTTGTCACCTCGTGAAGAAAAATACTAAGGACCAGGCACGGGCTATCATGGAGGGAACTGAAGAAGTTACCACCCCGACATTATTCAGGACTGTGCTGGATTCACGAGTGAAGAAGTCTGTTTTTTGCATTACATGAGACTTTGCTGGATTGTTATTCCGTTATCCAATTTCTAGTTCATGTTTGTTAATAAATTGTTATTTGTTGTTTACTGGCTGTTGAGTAGTTCATCAAATTTATTGGGTGCCTAACACACGGTTTTCAAATTAATCAAAAGGGTTGGGTAACCTATAAAAAAAACCCTTAAAACAATATTTACAGCAAAAATCAAATATTATAGTTTCTTAACACATTCCTTTTTGACATGCATCACTATCATGACTAGACTATAAGGATTTTGCATGCGCCATCTTTCCAGATTTTTCCAATACATTCAGTGGGGTTTAAAATTGCGCATGCGCATGTTCAAAGGTATACAGGGATCATTCGTGTGGTAAAAGATAGCTGCTGAGTGTCCAGATGAAGTCCCAGACCCATTTCCCAAGCTTACCACTCCGGTAAGTCTGTTAAGGGTAACATTTATGGCACTATGGTCAAACGACAGGTCCCTGCTTTCAATGTAATGTTTTCTCACCACCAGACCGCCGCGTCACCTGCCAGGGAGGAAGGGTCTAGAGTGCACATTTCCCCCTCTGAACATTCTGTAAGGTGAGTGTTCTCAAAACATTTAACCTATATAGTTCATTATAAAGGGGATCAAAACCTTTTTTTTTTTTTTTTTTTTTCCCCCCCCCCCGTGTTGTTTAGGCAGAGGGTGCGTTTTTCTGCTGTCACATGTCAAGAACTTATGGCGGAGGTGGAAAAGTATAAAAGGTGTTGCCATATCCTCATCTATGCTTTTCTGGCAGTTTCTTTCTTTGCTATCCTATTTTTATTTTTAATCAGCCTACATTGTTATATGAATTGTTAATAGTTAATTATTTCCAAATTCTTGTTTGCTATTAAATTGTTATTGTGTTAACTATATAATCTGTATTGTCGACTGTACATTTTGGCATACTACTCGAATTTGTTTAATGCCATTGGGTGAAACCATAGTAGCAAATTGCATGTTAGTTATAACATGTTGAATTAATCTTATAAAACATGGAACAGCACATGGCAAAAAAAATAAGGTGGTTAATCCACATAACAAATAAAATAGGATTAGTTTTACCCAGGGGCTCCCGGGAAGTCAGGAAAACAAGTCAATGTTCCAGTCTTTTCAAGTTTGGACAGGAACATGGGCTAACTACCGTATCTCAGATGTGATTTGTTTAACTACCTCACCATTGTCATCAATTTTCAAACAACAATTGGAAACATTTAATTTCCCACAAACACCTCCTTCTTCAGCTAGCAGGTAATCGAGAACCATCCTGTGTTAATAAATTGCATTTCGTATTTGAGTTGCTTGGTCTGTCAATAAGTCAAGAGCTTTAGCTGATTGATTAGTAATAATTTCCAAGACAGCCTGTAGACAAATGATACGATTCAGATTGTAGATAGGTTCTCGAGCACCGCTAATGAGTTCGTTAGGATTCCAAGTTGCAGGTCCATAATACTGTATGATACATTGGGGTGTCCATCCATTTAATAAATATCGGTACCCCCCTTTTCTTGGGAGTTTGGAAAAATCAACTTGCCACTGTTGCCCTGGCTAATTTTCAAACACATTTTGCATTGCTGAGTCACCTTTTTAATTACAGTATACAAGTTTTGCCCTATCAATTTCTGATTTAGACTTTTATATAAATTATCAGCTCCCCAATGCGTCTTATTATGTTCTGTTAGGGCTGTGGTCCATATTAAATTGGATGGTACCACTATACGACCATCCCTCAAATAAGTCCACTTATTTATCATTCATGTCCTGAATTAGCTTTAAGTTTTCTCTAGAATAGTTTGGCTCCTGATCTGTACTTACAGTTTGGATTTTACCGTCTGGTATTAAGCATAATTCCTCCTTTCCTACCTCCTCTGCTACTCATCTGGCCTCATGGTCGGCCAGGCAGTTTCCAATTTCCAAATCAGTGCCTCAATGGGCCGTCTTATGTTCTTTCTTCCTGGATGACCCTCTTATAACAGAGGGGGCCATTCCTCACATCAAGGTCTGGCATGGCATGTTCCCACCGCTCAGCGCCTACTGGGTTGCAGCCAACAGCGGAGCTCAAGATCCTTCTTGGTGGCAAACACGGAGGCCAACCCAGTCTTGCCCTTGATTGTGGTAGGAGGCACCTGACCAACCTTATTCCTTGTACTTTGTTGTCAATGCAGAGTTTCATCTGCGCATCCCATAACAAGCCACTGTCATGGTAAAACACACAGATTTACATTAGTAGAACTACTACAGAGTGTATTTTATTTCAGTTTTTCTGCCAGTATTTCCCACAGCCTTACTGACCAAGGGATATTTTATCTGAACTAGGCAAGCCTCCCCCTTATCGTTTTTACTGTAACAGGTAAAGCATTTTTCGCCTTTCCTGGAATTTATTTCCTGATACACCTGGTTAAAATTTCTTTTACTTCAGGGAGGTCCTCTTTTCCACCTTTTTGTTGAATTAAAGATAAGCTCAAGATTTCAATTAATTGATCATTTTCAACTTTTAGGTTAATTTCTCCTTCTTTAAATGTCTAGATGTTCTAATAAATCTCATCCCAACAAAGATTTTGGTGAACTTGGCATTCTTATTTGTTTTCTTAGTTTGTACTTTAAAGGTTTCAGGATGTTTTCCTGGTGGCCAGCAGCTCCCACAACTGTAACAAATTTTTTTTCACTGAAGTTCAACACCCAATAAGTTGCTTTTGTATTCGCTAAAAATTCCACCTCATTTTTCCTAGTCCCTAGTTCACCAGAACCCCTTGCTCGTTCTTTAGCTTAGGGCAGTCTCGCTTCCAGTGTCCGCTTTCCCTACAATATGCTCACTGATCCAATCCCACAGGAGAGGGGTTCACTCTTTCACTTCTGCCTGACATTCCTCCTCTGCCAGTTTAGCACTTCCCAGTTCCTTTCTATCAATGTTCCCTGTTCCTTTTATCAAATTTTCTACATCACGATTACCTAGCAACAATCAACTTGAACCTTTAGATCATCCTGATAAGTCTTTCACAACAACTTCCAAGCATCTAAATTTCCCCATCAAAGATTCACCTTTACTCTCCTCAGACCCATTCCCTGCCCTAGAGGGGCCGTTACCGGTCCTGTTGTACTGCAAATGCTGCAGCAATTGGGGTGACATTGTCGGGTCCTTCTGCTCAATCGTCAGCAACAGCAACCCCCTCCTCCTCCCCAGCAGAAGGGTTCGGGGCAGGAGGTGCTGTACCTGCTCTGCAGGTTACAAAAGCCTGCCTCTGCAACAGCACTTCTGTTTCAACTCTTTCTTACCCTGAATGCAAATCTGCTTCTTGTTGCTTTAAGTCTGTGTTCTTCCGTGTCACGCCTTCGCAGGCAAACAGCAAACACCCTGCCGTGCATCCAGCGTGACTCCGCCGCACCTTCGAGCGGGTACGGGGGTTTGTACAAACTCACCCCAATACTTCAACACTTTCACAGGGTCTTTGATTCTCCACCCCACCCCCGCTTCAGGTCTTACATACATTAGTACAAGTTTTATCTTACAACGTGTTTAATTCTGGTTGCTCCATAGAAGGATCCACAACCTCCCCTCTGATCCTTTCCCATTGCTAATATTAAGGGATCTTGTGGAGCTAAGTTAATACCACATTCTTTTGCCACTCTGGGTGATTCCTCAGAGTGAAAAACATACCAGCATACATTACTTCATCCCATTTTTCCTCTCGCCTTAAAAACAACATTAATTGTAGCAAAACATTATAATTCAGTGTCCCGTTTAAGGGCCATTTTTCTCCATCCCCTAACTTATACAGGGGCCACCACTGATTACAGTATTTAACCAAAGTTGTCTTATTCACGCTTCCCCCAGGCTGCCCCCCCCCATTTCCTTCCAGTGACTTAGAACACATCCCAGCGGACTCTTTCTTACTATTCCACCACTTTGTTTTCCTCCCATATTATCTCCGCTATCCCAGCCACAGACCACTCTAATTTCACTTACAGCTCTCTCTCTTATCCCAAGGCGTCCAAACCTTACAGTTAGGGCATTCAGTTTCTTGTCCCCACCACACATACAATAATTCTTTACACCATTTACACTTTAAAACATATAGAGGTTCACATTCACCCCTTGGACGTTCAAGACAATAACCACATACCAACATTTATATCACACCTAATACAGAAATGTTTTTACATTTACAATATAAAATAAGTACAACAATTAATATTAAGCCTATAATTATCAATCCTGTATACACAGATTGACTCCAAATCATCAACGTTTCAGTTTTCAAACTAAAACACGAATTTCCGATATTACCTAAATATCAAAACAAATACCAAAACAGAATCAAATGTCAATCCTATGTATGTGGATTGACTCCAAATTATCCAACGTTTTAGTCTTCAGACTAAAACGCAAATTACTAAATCAAAATCAAATGTATACCTGGGTGCTAGCTACCCAGCATACGCCACCCTGCCTAAGCACACAGAAATCTTACGACTTACGGACAGCTTTACAAATGGACCGGTCCCCAAAACAGAAATATCTGAAACAGTACTGTTCTAAATATAATAGTAATATAATATTTACAATTAATATAATATTTGAATAAATATAGTACCTTCGCTCCGTAAGATGGAGCCCTTGTCTGCTCCTGCGGTGATCCAGATGAGATGAGGAGCCCCTCCAGGAAAATCCCCGGGGGTACCCTAGGGAGTCCCCGCTCTCAATGGGTCCTGCAGCCGAGCTGAGGAGGTCCCATCTGGGTCGCCAAAATTATTTAAAGAATCAGTCACCAATATTCGAGTGAGCGGAGGTTATCTTTATTCAGCAGCGCTGGGTGCATGGGGGGGGGCGCTTCACCAAAGTCATGCACACCCAAAGTGACGAACTCTCTCATATTCATACAATAAAACAACAAATACTCAATTAACGCCTATACATATTCACTACCTAAACCTGCCTACTCTCACTTCCTATGTTAATTAGCTTATCAGTCCTTTGCGCTTGCACAAATTCTTCCAAGAATTGTGGGCAAGGGTCTCCTGGACAGCATGTGGGCAGTGGTCTTTGGGAGGAAGGCCGTAGGTCTTCCTCATGGTGTACTTCTCACCCTTTGCCTGGAATGTGATGGTCTTGCAAGTTTGCAGTGTTCTTATCTGTCTGAGCTACTTTATGCCCTTGTCAACTGTTTCTTATTCTTGTTTCTTTTAGTCGCTCCCTCTAGATAACTTATAAACAGGTCCCTTCTTAGAGAAAGTTAGAGAAAGAGAAACAGACCCCTTCTTTCATTAGTTATATCATGAATTATTTCTTTCAAACTATATGGTTACATGACCTAATTACTATACCTACATTCTTTGAGTACATATATTTACACTTAACTTATTGTCCCTATTCCATACAATTTCTTCATATCATTAGGACCAGGTGTCTTTTTAAAAATAGCAGAAATCTGAAGCCTCGGTAATTAGTACATTCTTTACGTCACCAATTCAAGAATTTAGTGCATCCTCAAAGTCAGTAACGAGGGTCTCTGAATGTTTATCAACTCTTGGGCAAACGAAAGTGCGGGCACTTTGTTCTTTAAATAAATTGTACATAGTTCATTATTCAGTTGCCTGGCTGTGCTGAGCTCTATGCCCATTCACCCACCAAGCTGAGGTCTGGTGTGGTTGTGTCTGTGCTGTAATATGGTCCTGGATCTGACTGCAGTATAGACAAATCCTGAATTATCCCTGGCAACTCTTGTTTGTTGGGAATTAAATTCTGGTTCCTGAGGGGCTGAATGTTAGGATTTGGGGGTGGGAAGGGGTGAAGTAGGTTAATTGCTGCAGCTTTAGACTTAAGTCTGGGTTTTACTAGGCCATGGCTTTGCTGTTCAAAGCAGATCTGTTTCACCAAGATAATATGCTCAGTAATTTTGAAGTAAAATTTGCCATTGCTTGTATAGTATTATGACTACTAGAGAGAGGAGATAGATAATAATGTAACTTAGTGAAAAGCACGTTCTTTTCATTAAGACTTTTGCCAATTTTACATTTAAAGGTACTTAAACATGCAGCAGGTTTATTATTTAAAGTTGCTTTTATAACAACATTAGGCGTTGTATAAATACAGGGTGGACAATGCCCAGCATTGTGCTATGTATTTCTAAAATATAAAGGATGGTCTTTGCCTCAAAGACCGTGCAATCCAGTGTGCTCATAGAGCATTTAGCATCATTCTTGTTGTTCATGTAATACATATCTTAAACTATTTTTCCATATTTTTCCATATGACTTATGTTTAACAGTTTTGACTTGTGTTGGTGCATGCGTTTAGTTTGTTCAGCTTGCTTACTGTTGTTTCTAACAGATGGGCAATAAATGGGCACACCAATGCATGGAAATTGCTGTTCAGAACAAATGATGGTTACTTGATGTAAAGGATTCTTTTTTTTTCTTTGTGCCAGCTGATGAAATACATGTGCAAGTCTTATTCAAGCTTGTTGAAATCTGAAATGGTTTTGAATTCAGTAAGTACTTGTATTTCATTATGAATAAAATGACAAGTTTAACTGAATTTCAGTTAGCTTAGGCATTAATAAAGATTTTTACATAATGGTATGTCTGTCACTTTCTTCTGGTGATAACAGTAAGTCTTGATCTTTGAAGATGTTAAGAATCCTCAATTTTGCTCAGTCTCCTACGTTATTATTAGCATTGTGCATCATTATTGATAAAGAAAATGATTGACAACTATCATCCATGAATCATATTCCCTGTTCTTTGATTACCTGTCTCTGCCTGTCAGTGTTTCTCTGACTCATTTGATAAGGATTAGTTATCACTTGCGCATTATCACTTTCCAATTTACTGGTGTAAATTAACTTAGGGACAACTTTTTTTTTTTGCCAGAATTTCCTGGAATACTGTGTTCTACAGAAAAGCAAACCTGGTTTTCCTGCAATGTTCAATATATTGCTGTGGCTTTATAATGTTTATAAAAATGATACTGTATACGTTCATGATTTATAAGTATTTGCAGTGTGATTGGTATGCTGGGTAGCTCTACCTCACATCATGGATGAGGGGTTTACTTAACTGTTCTCTAAGCGTTGGCATCAAATACATGTCCTGCTAAAATCAGACCCCTGAAATCAATAGGTCTTTGAGGGAAGAGTTTCTTTCTCTTACTGTTTGCACTCTGACAGCAATGAACTTGTAGGCCTGGCACTGTGATTCTGTACTTGAGAATTAAACTGATGCTTGTGGATGCTGATCTGTTTTTACTGTTTGTAAACTGTTGTGTTACCGACAGGCAGACTGTAGTGGAACTGTACTTTGAAAGCCTTGTGGAAACTTCGTAGGACAGGGAGTTTCGCCTGCCTGCTTAGTTAAGTGAATCAGTGTGCAGAAGCTTTGGACAGAACTAGCTTTCAACCTGATTTTTAGTTCCACTGTAAGTACACAGGTATAGTTTAAAGCCCTGGGTTCTAGAAAACCTTGTAAACTTTTAACAGCTGGTCACCTTAGAGGTTGTCTCTTTTCCTTTGCACTGTTGGTGTGTAAGTGACCAAAGTAAAACAAGGTGGTTCTGCAGGCAGCCTTTTGATGCAGACAGATGGATCTGATGTTTGCACTTAAGATGCGCTAGCTGTGAGGTTTTCTCTTGTATTCTCAATGAATACCAAGATTTGAGCCTGGTGTCAAATAGTTCTTTCTGGCCAGGGGGTTACTTTTGAAACTACTTATTGAGGGAAGTTGGAGTAGGGGGAATTTATGGATTTTGTCTGTTGTGAGCATTTGGATTTTTATGTTCCGCTACAAAGTTACTACTGTAGACTTGCCTTTAGTGTTAAGAAAATATTTGGTTTTTTCCTACTGCTGCTGAGACTCTAAAACTGCTGTTGATGGATATCTAACCACTGAAAGGTGCAGCTTGTCTATATCTGATGCTTAGTGTAACCATTTATTTTAATATTTTGCAGACAGGAGGAAGCTTCTGCCTTTAATAAAATATTTTAGATAACTGTATGGAGATGGGACTGCCCAGTATTTACGGAGATTCCAAATCACACAGCAAGATAATAATGAGCTCACTTTGCAAGATATCTGTGCAACTCCTTACTAAGTGAATGTAGGTTTTGCACTGGAAAGTATAGAGTACTGGTAGAAGACAAACCACCGTTGAGGTTTTCTGTGCAATCTAAACTTGCTTTTGCTGATAGACACATGAGAACAAGACTTCCCATTTTGTTCTTTCATAGTTATCTCACCACCCTCTTCTGCTGTGATGTGGAGACTGGCAAGGTTGTGAAACTAGGAAAGGTTTTATTGTAGGTGCAAGACTGAAGATCAAAGTATGTCAGAAATTACTTCTTTTCTGATAATACTGTGGTACTGCTGTTCTTGCTGTCCTTCAGAGGCACAGAGATGCTAAGAGCTAACAGCCAGTAAATAAAGACTAATGAATTCTTTTGAAAAATTATGTTTAAATGTGGCTTAAGAGGATGGTGTGGATATAAAGTAAGGAAAGACACAGAAATACATTATATATGATGGTTAATAATCTTTCTAGCACATTATGGGGTTTATAAGAACAACTGTAACGAATGTGTTCACATCATGACATTAAAATTCAGTGCTTTAGAAAACCTGCACAATAGGAAACAAACTTTTAAAATTAGTAGTCACAACTGATGCTTTTTAGTGACTTTTTTGAAAAAGCCTGCAATTCTGAGGCAGCCACCATTCCATTCTGAGTATGAGGCAATTTCTAGGCATGTGTGTAAGCCAGTAGCAGTAAACATCTTAGAAATATGAAACTGTTCACCACTTGTACAACCTCTGTATCTTTCTGGTAACTGTGATCCTAGTTTTTTATTCCATTTCTTTTTAGGTATTTTAAAACAAGGTGTTTGATTTTGGGGTTCAGTGAAACTTTGCTTCAAAGAGTTTTTCCCACCTCTTCTCACCTCACTTACAGAGGAAGCAAAAAACCTGTTTGTGTCTAACTGAATAGGAATAATGTTTCTTGTTTTCTGTGTTTGCTTGTTTATTTAGGAGAAGAAGAATGAGATTACGCAGTCAACAGAAACAAAGTGCTGTCTTTATGAAACCAGCTTACTGATTTCTTGTGAGTAGAGCCTGGGAACATTCACCTCTTCCAGCACTGACAGTTATTTTGCAAAATCAATTCGAAGTAGGATCAAACCCTGATGTCCTTACTTAATGCTTCTGAATTTCACTGAGGTAAAGCTCCCATGCTTCAGTGGGTTTTGGTGAAATGTTTTTGCAGGTCTCTGTTCCTTTGCTCTGTACTCAAGCTCCCTCTGGCATCAGTAGGTCAGAAGCATTGGGAGCTTTGTCCTTCATGGTTATCACAAAACTCATCAAGCTCACTTTAGGTCTCAAAATTTGAGTTTGTGCCAAACATCTTAGAAGCAATAAATAATTCCCTATTGTTCCTTTTAGATTCTCTCCTTCCCTCCCCATATAAGTTAGGGCAAAAGGGGTTCTGGATTTTAAAGCGATTTCTGTTTGTTTGTAATCAGTTTGCAGTATATTGTTTAATCTGTGTTTGCAGTAACCCATTCTGTTGAACCTGCGTTCAAGTGCCTTATTTTTGAACCTGTGTTCAAGTGCCTTATTTTATGTTGCCTTTGTTAGATATTCAAAAAACATGCTCAGTCCTTTTTTCTTTCCCCATAATGATTGGTACTCAAAAAGTAATCAAGAACAATAGATACGTGTTTTGTAATTATTTGCTTTCTAGCTTTTGGAAGTTGGCTTTTTTGGTGTTTCTTCCTCATGCTGATGAAAAAGTGTTTTTTTTTTAAAACATAAAGATATATATGTAGTCACTACTTCAGAAGATGGGATTTTAAGGCAGCTAAGTGTCATGGGATGCAATAAGAAAAATTCTGGGTACTAGCAGTGATACTTAATTTACTATGGGATATAACAATGAAGTATTTAAGACTAAGAAGGAATATGTAACTAAGGCATTTTTGGTTTTGTAATGTACTGGTAAAAAATTATAGTCAGATTATACTTGAGGAAGGAGAATCTTATACAAGAGACAATTCTTGGGCCTAAGTTTGTAAAATACGGCAATAAATAGATGTGTCAGTGTGGACAGATCGCTGAGATTCTCTTGATTTGGGTGTGTATTTTCAATGGGGTTCTGTGGTGCTGCTGCAGCCCAACAACACAGTACAGGGGTGGCAAATGTAAGGTTCTCTGAAGTGCCCTAAGAGAAATTTGAACACTTTTCCTTGGTACTGTTGAGAAGTACCAGTGGCATGATTCTTGTTTGTGGCATCTATTTAACGCTTCAGGTTTCAGTGTGTTGATTTTGGGAATACAAAATAAAGACAACTTGCTGAGCCACTGGCTACAACTGCTTCCAAGGCAAATGACATTATTTGGCTAAGAGGCACCTAAAAGCAGAGCTTTGTGTCTATTCTTCCCCACTCTACCAACATTAGAAGGATGTTTGCAAATATGACAGGTCTGAACTTTAGGAGGAAGCTGTCACCTTCCAGATGAAATTCCTTCACATTAAATCTAGGCACTTGTTCTTTGTCCACTACTATTTCTAGAGCAAGTAATTCTTCACAGGCTTTACTCCTTAGGTTTAAAACTGGTTATGTTCTGGGTTGGTTTTTTCTTTACTACTTCTCTTAGAGCCACTGGCCAGAAGATGGCACTTATGTACACACTAAGGAGGGGTGAGTGAGGCTGGTACATTTAGCTGAACCTGCGTGTGGAATGACAGTAAATATCTTGGGCAAATAACTCACAGGATAAAAGATCACTTTGATCTCATAGCGCATAGGGGCACAGATTCCAGAACAAAGTTCAGGAACTTGTTACTCCATATAGAAACTCTTTATTTCTTTATTCAGGAATAAGGATCTGATATGCCCCTGAATTCAGAAGGCAATCATCAAACAAAAATCCTGTATGTTGAATGTTTTGGTTTTTTTTCAAGGAGAATAATCTAAAAGCAGTTTCTAGCACTTTTTTCTGTTCCAGCTGAGGTTTTGTGCTACACATTAAGGCCCAGTCTATTTTCCACTGAAATAGCTTTATCACCTGTTTTTTTGTACTTCTACTTGCTTTTCCTCACCAAGTTATGATATTTATATCCCTCATGGAGACTGAGTTGTACTGTTCTCCAACAGAACTATCTTATCATACCCTTTTGTGATAAGCCATCCCAACATGAGCCTATTTATCCCAGTATAACTTTGTCAAACATTAGGGACATTGCTCTAAGCTAGTCTTATTAAAACAATACAGCTTTTCTGTGTAGCCAGGTTTGAAGGGATGGAGCTCTGAACTTACATGTAAGAGGTTGCGGGGGGAGGTTATAAGGTAGCTGCGATGCATCTAGGCAGTTTCCCAAGGCTGTCAGCATAGTTTTGTGCAGATCATGGGGACCATCTAAACTGGAGCAGAAACCAGAGTGGTTTGTCTGGCCTGCTGTGCCATGCGGTAGTGCTGCCTAAAATCCCTGGATTCATGCCTGTGGCATTCTCATGGGGTCAGGATCCAGTCTCCTTCTAGCCCTGCTTTTTGAATAAATCTTTTATCAGGGTCTTCCAGGGTTTTGATGACATGTCAGTTCATTATACCAACAGCCATAGTCAGTGACCCCTCATATGTAGGTTGGTGTAAGTTACACAAAAAATCCCATTGTTTGCATGTGGAGTTAGCACTCACTCGTGCAGGGTGCTCATCAATCAGGTCTGCAGGTAGAAGCCCTGTGTTTTTCTGCAGAAGAGCAGTAGACTGTTTGGTGGTGGCGTAAATTCCTTCCAGCGTGACACAGAGCATACCTAGGTGTCCTATCACCATGGCTGAGGAAGAAATTCAGCTTATGTGCTTTGCTGAGACAACCAGAAGATTCTAGTTAGGAAGGTGGTTTGTTGGGTGCTGAAGCTCCTAAAATAGTTGAAGAGCACTCTTGGAATCCTACTGTTAACATAGGGTGAGCCTTGGTTACTTTGTGGCGGTACTACAGGCAGCCATCCCAGGCCCGAGTGGTAGCATGTTAAGCTGTCAAGCATGATAATGCCTGCAGGGTGCTAAAAAATCTGGAGAATGCCCTTTAGCGGTGTTTGCTGTCCACAGGGATGGCAAACTTCATTTTGGAGGGCAGTCTCAAAGCTCTCACCAAAATCAGCAGACACTTAGAAATGCAAAGGCATTTGCCGAAGCCATGAAAGCACTCAGAAGCCTGTGTTCTACAGAAGTCCACAGGAACTGGATAGCCACGTGATGTCCAGTGTCTGTGCCCAGGTCTGTGTATGGGGAGGCATGATGGGCACCCAGAGGAGGGACCCTTGTCAGATGTCCCAGTGCCATCCACATGCTAGTATCACCTGCAGCTCCACATGCAGTATGGAAACGCGAGAGCAGCTGCAGGGTCCCTCCATCATAGTTTCATTTGGGTTGAAAAAGCCTTGAAAATATGAGTCCAGCCATTAACCTAGCACTGCCAAGTCTGCTGCTAAACTCCATCCCTAAGCACCACATCTACATGTCTCTTAAATACCTCCAGGGATGGTGACTCAACTACTTCCCTGGGCAGACTATTTCAATGCTTGACCACACTTTCAGTGAAGCAATTTTTCCTAACAACCAATCTAAACCTCCCCTGGCACAACTTGAGGCCATTTCCTCTTGCCCTATCCCTTGGTACTTGGGAGAAGAGACCAACACCCACCTCACCATAACCTTCTTTCAGGTAGCTGTAGAGAGCGATAAGGTCTCCCCTGAGCATCCTCCTCTCCAGGCTGAACACCCCCAGCTCCCTCAGCCGCTCCTCATAAGCCTTGTGCTCCAGACCCTTCGCCAGCTGCGTTGCCCTTCTCTGGACACGCTCCAGCCCCTCAGTGTCTTTCCTGCAGTGAGGGGCCCAACCCTGCACACGGCATTCCAGCTGCGGCCTCACTGGTGCCGAGTGCAGGGGGATGGCCACTGCCCTCGTCCTGCTGGCCACGCTGTGTGGGTACAAGCCAGGATGCTGCTGGCCTTCTGGGCCACCGGGGCACACTGCTGGCTCATGTTCAGGTAGCTGTCAGCCAGCACCCCCAGGTCCTTTTCTCCAGGCAGCTTCCCAGCCACTCTGCCCCAGGCCTGTAGCGCTGCGTGGGGCTGCTGTGACCCAAGTGCAGGACCCGGCACTTCTCCTTCTTGACCTTCATACAGTTGGCCTTGGCCCACTGACCCAGTCTGTCCTGATCCCTCTTGCAGAGCCTTCTGACCCTCAAGCAGATCAACACTCCTGCCCAACTCTGTGTCATCTGCAAACTTCAGACTACTGAGGGTGCACTTGGTCCCCTTGTTCAAGTTGTTGATAAACAGGACTGGTTCTGGGAAGCAACACTTGTGGTTCCTGGCTGGGTGCAGCCCAACTCATGCCATGGTTGTGGGTGCACGCAATGTTTAGCCCCAAACCTTCCCATGTTTAGTGGAAGTGGGAAAGTCCTTTGGGTTTTTCAGGATTTTGATTTTTAATTTCCTGTTAAAGAGGAGTGTTTCTCTATGTTAGCTTCTGTAGACTGGTCATGTATTTGTACTCTCTTGCCTCCTGAGAGCTTGCTGTGGCACTCTAGCCTGGTGATATTTGGGTTTCTGCACTTGCTCCACTGTTGCTATGCGACCAACCACCAACAGCAATTTGCATGACCCTTCCTATGGATGATATATTAATATGCAGGAATTAGTGCTAGCTGTGGTTGGTGATGGAGCCATTCACAACCAGCCTTCTCCTTCCTGCCTACCTCTTGCCTCTGATATTGCTTGAAGTGAGTTACTGTATGTTGTTTGATATTGGGTAGCATGTAAGAAGTGAATATTGACAGAAGCAGGATGTAAGTGCCATGAGGGTTGTCCTTGGTGAAAACATGAAAATGCTCAAGGACAGAAAATAAGAGCACGGACTAAGATTTGTGTGGCAATCCATTATATGCAACTGAAAGTTAGAAGGCTACATCAAATAAGAAGTCTTTGGGACAGTAGATGAGCAATTCAAACGCTTGTGAAATCTAAGTGTGCTTTTGTGGCGTGTCGAGAAACCTTTCTGGGTAAAGGTTAGACCCTCTGGCCATCCTTTTGGTGGTGGCATAGTCCTCGGGGTGGATTTTCAGAGGCTGAAGTAGCACTTAGGCAGTTGATTTCTGTTGACTGTCAGTGGCAGTTCAGTACCTGATGGCTGTGCCTGCCTTTGAAAAGTCTCTTTCATAGAGAGGGATTTTTTGTTTGGTTTTTTCTCCTTTTTTTTTGTTTGTTTGTTTTTCCCAAACCAGAACAGTGTTGTTGGAAAGCAGTGGTTGGCATTGTAGCGACAGGCACTGCTGAGTGCTCCGTGGGCCAGCTACCTTCCCTCCTCAGCACTGCCACACATCTATCTCCTTGAGCAAAGCACCTTGGCTGGCATTTCCAAGAAGGCTCTGGTGTGTGGCATGTTTTTTCAGGCCATTCTTCATATTCTTTGTACTTCTAGAGGTGCCATTTGTACTCTTGAGTACAACTAAGGGGTTTCTGTAAGGAGCATTCTTAATATATTAGCTGAAGTGAATTATTTATTTGAGATCAGTGCATTGTTTTCTGTTGACATATCATGTAAGTACGTATGTAAATGGAAGCATGATATGTAAAACGTGTTGTCCTGAAGTTAAACCAGAATAAGTTTATAACTGTCTTCTAATTTTAAAGTATTTGCAAGGTCTCTGGTGATAAGTTGGCTGAAGCCATAGTGCCTTCATTAGAGTGATCCTTGTCCTGCACGTGTATATATATGCATGTGTTTAATTTTCCTAACGCTTATGTGCCTGGGGATTTTTGTGTGATGAGAAATATACATTGCAAAGGTCTTTTCCACTATATTCATTACTTTATTCTGTTTTCCTGTAATTAATCTATATCCAAAAATATGAGATGTTGTAAAAATATAGGAAAGTTTATAGTGGATTCTAGGAAAAAATATCTTGTCATAATCATACAGGTATAGTTGGAAGTATATTAATGTTGAATACATGTACTTCTAAATAAGATTTTTATTTAGATATTTTAATCAAATTAGTGATTGGGACATATTTCAGAAGTAGTTATTTATGAGATTTTGGAAAGATTCTTAGAACTGTTCTGTATTTTTGGTATTACAGTATTTGGAATTTGACCAGCTGGAAATGAGATACATTTGGCATGGACTGTGAAGATACGTGTACTGTGCTTTGAATGACCCTGAGGTTTGCTATCATTCTGCTACTTAGAATACTAAGAAAATGAAGGTCATGTAATTATGCTTTTTGTACATGTTTTTGTGTTTTGGGGAAATGAGGCTTTAATCTGGTCACAGGTATATGTCATTATTGATTAATTGATTGGATAAAACCTTGGCTATTGAGAGTCCAAACCTTTAACTCCCTCAAGTAGCAATGCTTATATGTAATAATCATCCTGTTATATCACCAGGGTTACTTCTAAAAATAAACTTTTGTAAGAACGGACTAATTCTGAATATTATGCTTTATGTATATTTATGTATAGCTTTGCTGCACTTAAAACTACTTATTCTATCTGTTTCAAGATAAAGATCTACTTTTTTAATAAGTCTTATTTCTTATCCTATGTTACTGTATTTTAGGGAACAGCCTGAAGGAGTACTTGTAACTTTAAGTGATTCAGAATGCTGCAATACACTTAATAACAAGGTATTTCATTGTAATCTTGCTATATAATTGTCACTGTCAGTTGATTGGTTTTTTTACCCACTTTGTCTGGCATAGTAAAATATTTTGCTGTTTATTTGAGGGGCTTGCAGGATTATTGGCATCAGAAGCAAGCTGATGATGGTTAAGTGTGACTGGACACGTATCACACTCGCTTTTCCTGCTCCATCTCTGGTCCTTCAGGGGCCAGCAAGCAGCTGGAAGCACCTTGGATTCTGCAATTGAACTTTCCTGCAAAATCAGACTTGTTACAGATGGCTCATACCAGAACAGCAACTTTAAGCTGCGATTGTCTCTGTTCTGAAGCGTTAGGCATTTCACACAATGTAATCCAGGTAGGGGAAAGGTCTGCCTTGGGAAAATAGGATGTGCTTTATGTTGTATGGAGCCACCTGTAGTTTTCTCTTTGTAAGTCGTTTGTCTCTGCCCATTCAGCTAACACGTTTCCATGCTCTGATGGTTTTACAGAAAACACTGCATCTAAGGATCTGTGAAATTTCAATTACTTGACCAAGGGGGCAAGCAGCTGATTTGCCAGGCCCTTCCCAATGCCATACAAAATATATATAATAGTGAAGAAGAACACAAGGTCATCAGAGGTCAAATCTCTTATTTTCCATATGATGGATATCCCTAATTGAAAGGTAGATGAAGCAATTGAGCCGTTGTCACTTTTCTAGTGTTTTCTGCCAAACTGCACATGCGCTCAGGAGCTCAGCACCTTTGTAATGAGTAAAGCAAGAATTTCTGCATTTTGACTGTGTACCTAATATTACCAGGTATTTAAATATATCCCTGGATTCATCACAAATACAACTTTGTCCCATTTGTCCTTCACCCTTCCATATTTTGGAGCTTCTTCTCACCTTCATTCTAAGTCTGCTTCTCTCTCCCTTTGCGTTTCCTAATTGCAAGCTTGTGACTAGTCCTTCAGTCATCTTCCACAATAAATGAAGCTGAGTTTGTCAGGAGATAAAATATTTTATTAGATGAATGGATATAGCTGGATAAAACTCCAGTGAAGCTAGTGAGGGCTGATGAAACTGTATCAGTTGATGGAATAATGTCTCTTCCTATAAATGATACTCTGCTTCACCTTTCCGCTCTCCCTGTTCCAACAACATCACTTCCAATTCTGATGAAAAAACTTTCTGTCAATTCTCAGGGGAGAATCTGGTTCATTGCAAAAGAATAATTGTAATTTATGGTTCATAATGCCAGATGGGCTACTGTGATGGTCTAGCCTGCCTTCCTGTTTGACACACAGCATCAGGCTTGTTCCTGTTTGAAATACAATGTCTTTTAGAAAAACATCTGATTTTGATTTAAAGAATTCCAAAGAAGGAGGCTTTGTCATAATGCCTCACTGGGTTGCTGTGGTGGTTAATTACTATCACTGTTAAAAATATGTATCTTATTTTATAGCTTGAATTTGTCTAGATTCAGCTCCCAACCACTGGATCTCATTATAGCTTTGTCTGTGAGTCTGTGTTCATACTTAGACATGCAGACTATGAGCAATCACCCCCTCCCTTTGTTAGGCTCAAAAGGACCAAGTTCTTCCAATGTAAAGTGTATTATTTAGGTCGGTCTTCACTCCCATAGCTCTTTTCTGAATTTTCTTTAGTTTACCAGCTTAGTCCTTGAATTGTGGAGAGCAGAACCAGGTGCAGTTTTCCAGATGGGATTACAGAAATGCAGAATACTCTGATCATTTAGCAGCTTTTTTCTTTACTCTCCCCCTACTCCCCCTGTGTATGCATTTATGGGCCATGTTTTAAATGAGCTAAGGTGTTATTTTTGATAGGTAGAAATACCCACCCAGTGCCTGAGTCACATTATCTCTTTTGGCCATTTAAGTTGAGAGCAGACAGCAAGTAGCAGGGTCTGAAGGTGTAATCAAAGCCAAAGTTTTCATGAGTAATTCCTCTTCCCTGCCAAACATGTCATGATATTTAGCATTCATCAGCCAGGTGGATATATCAGTGCTGATTCAAGGGAGAAATTATGTGTTTGCTATAGAAACAGGTGCAGAAATGAAAAACCTACTGGGTTTTGTAATAATCAACCTGATATCCTGATCTATTTGCATCTTTAAGTGATTCTGTAATCATGTAAATATACAAACCCAGAACTATTTTTTTTTCCTCTGTGGCTCCCCCCCCGCCCCTCCCATTTCTCTAGAAAAAATGTAAAAGCTTTATTTGGACCCAGCAGTAACTGGCTTCCAGTTTTCCACTGAAGGATTTACAAGGATGAGTTGACTGGAACCTCCGTGCAGAAAATTTCTGAGCAGCATTTTCTACACCCAAAATTGGTTTGGTCATTCCATATGTATTTAGGGCTTAATTTTTAAAACTTCCTCACTAGAAGTGGTCTGATTTTTTTAAACAAGAGTGTTCGTTTGGGCATGGATTACCTGTATAAAGGCCGGCTTGAGAGATCATATATGCTCAGAGCTAGACTAAATGACCTGTAGAACACTAACCTAAAAAACTCAAGCAAACAAAAAACCCAAAAAGATCCCCAAACACATAAACCAGAAGGGAAAGACAAAAAGAGCTAAGACTTCTTTCAAGCCAGCTTTGTGATTTTTGGAGGTGTGAAGAATGATTTTTAGATGCTTGGCTTGCCATTACTGAATGAGGGCCTCCTTAGCACCAGCTCTGCAGGAGAGCTGGCTGAGGAACTGGGTGGGAGTCCAACAGCCAGCCCCTCCTGGTGGTGCTGGGAGGCTGGTTTTAGTCTGCAGCTTCAGGATTTTCATGTGGAGGCAAGGCTGCAGCAAAACAAAACCTTCTCCAAAACTGTTATCTCTGTACACTTGAGGTTCGGGAGTTTTACCTCAGTACACTTGGCAGTTCTGGAGTCCAAGATTGCAGCAGGGGTGCCCAGGACTGTGAAGATGTTTTGGGTACCCCCTGTCTGGTGGTGGAGCCAGCTGCCCATTGTTGAGGGGTTTGAAATGATGCATCTGGTGATGCTGCCAGATCTAGGGTGTTTTGGACAATTTATCCAGATCCGGTAGTTGCAGCAGGGAGGAGCACTGTGCAGTGCCAGCTGCTGAGCACAGTGTCCTGCTGAACTGGCTGCGGTTGTGGCTGCCAGGCAGGCCACTGTTGAAGAAACTGCTGTTTTCTGTCGAGCTTGGCAGTTTGCCAGCCACTTTAGCAGTCTGTGCAACTTTCCTTCTGCTGACGCTGGCCAGCTGCTATCCTCTCCCTAAGCACTGGAAGCAAATCCTCCCCTGGCATCAGTGGGACCAGCGCCTGAGTGGCTGCAGCAGCAGCCAAAGTGGTATCTGAGGACACCATTAAGAGAAAGAGCAACAAAATCCTGTAGAAAAGTTTTCACCAACATTTTTTTTTCTTTCTTTTGAGGGAAGTTGGAGCAATGATGTAAACTGTCAGTAGTCCCAGAGTCCCACAGTCCTACTGTTTTGTGTTCTTTGTCTGAACCAATGTGTGAGGATTCGGGCTTCTGAGACTGAAAAATGAGCAAGAATGAAAAAATAACCCGGAGAAAACCAGAAAATAAATGGGAGCAAATATCCCTTTGAGTATGCGGTGAGCATCATTCCAGATAGGCTGGTTTTGGCCAAGTTCTCTGTGACAGAGTCAGGGGTGGCTTCAGGGGGAGCTGCTGCTCACTGAGGGTACCCAAGCCAAAAGCCGGGATTTGAGGGTGTTGTGTAGCTGTGCAGAAAGGGAGCCGTGCAGCACTGAGAGATTCGGTTGTGTGCATCCCACCCATGTTTTAGTCCACAAGCTTTGGAAGGAAGGATTTGCACAGTGTGTCCCCAAGCTTTTGCAAAGAAAACTAGAACAGTATGATTGACAAAAAAAAAAAAAAAAAAAATAATCATACTGCAGGAAACTTTCAGGTGAATGACAAAATAATTACACAAGAATACCGTATGAGGTACACTATCAAGAGAGAGGTTCCTTATGAAATACACAGTCCCATGTTTCCAGGCATTGGTTCTTGGGTTGATTCTGATGCTTGAATCCAAGACCACCAGTTTGGACCAGTGAAACAGTGTAGCTTAGACTGAGGCTGCCTGAGAAATTTCCTCTTTTCCTCCAAGTGCTATCTTGACAGCTGAAACCAGCCAGAGAGCTTTTGCTGACACACCCTGAATCTGAACATCTGGAGAGTGTAAGCTCTGCTTTCTTTGTGAAACATCCTCGGCTCAGGAATTTACTTCTCCCAGTGGCCTAGCAGAGCCGACGTCCATTGACCTTCAGGGCCCATCTGTTTTCTCAAATTTTTGCCTGAGGGTCTGGCAGGGAGGCTTATAGTTAACTTGTCCTGTGGGACTCTGTGAGATGAACAGTGGCCAGCCTGGTGTGTATCTGTGGTTTTAAACAATGTATATGTGTCCAGGCTTTTACAGGGAAATTAAACAAAAACATTTTACCTTACAGGCATTTTACAATAAGCAAATTTATTGAAAGAAACTCCTCAGATTTTGGTACCTGTGCTATGAGGGTTCTTCATGCTTGATTGAGAAAGTGATCTCTCCCAGGCCATCCATTCTTGATCCTGCAAAGAAAGCATATCACAACTACCTCCATGACAACAGACTGGCACGTGTTTTATGTTCAGGATTAGACCAATACTGAATCATTAATTACAAGAAGCCCATGTGACAGAAAACCCTTCTTATCACTAAAAGAATTTAAAGGTAACAAAGAAGCACATTTCTTTCTTTCTTTTTTTTTTTCCTTCTTTCTTCTTGCATTCAGTTCGGTTAGTCCTTCTTTTAAGCATGTAAAGGAAAATGCAAGCCTGGCATCAAGAAGAAATACCTGTTGATTGAAATATGTATGGACTAAATGGAGGGTGGCAAAACAGGTACTAATTAACTCATTTTTGCCATGGTTTTGCCATTGGTATAAAGTCTGGTGGGAATCAAGTGATGTTAAAAACTTGTTAGAAATTACCCTGATCACAAAGGGATCATACTGTCCCAGCTGGAAAGCTCTGACTCTGCATAATCATCTGTTTCCACTTGAAATCGAATGCATTCCTCCAAGACACCTATGGCTTGGCATGGCTGCCTGCTTCCTGTGCAGCATCACATCCTTCCTTATGTTGTTCCTGCTTCCAGCGCTCATTCTCTACGCTGTTTCAGGCTTTCAGCATTTGCAGAGCTCTGGAAGCAAGGGTCAGAGTCAGATCTTTGCCTTTTTACTTGCATGAGCTGTCCTATTAAAACATGAATGTCAAAAAAGAAACTGTGAGTTGATCCTATACTTATTTTCATGTTTGCAGAATGCTGTGCACCCCTTTCTTTTTGTGAGTTAAGAATAGTCCTATATAGATTTTTATGCTAATCGTGAATTTTTAGAGATTTCAGATACTGAGTCCCATTTAGGTAAAATTGCACAAACAGGATTAATAATTTAAATTTTAATTCATCTATTATTGAGCTAATAGCACTTTAGAAATGTTTCAGGACTATGTCAGGTTGTGAATCTATGCCAAAGTATTCACCTGTAAAAAATTGTACAATTTGTAACTGAGTTTCCCAACTATGAATTTTTTATGTAGTTTCAATAGTTAGGGGAGTTGCATACAGAGACATGACTTGCAAATGCGATTTGCAATAATCGTGCAGCAAGTCTATCTGTATAAAAAGGAAGACACTTGGAAAATTCATGTTTTCAGTTGCAAAGCACCAAGATGAATTTTCATACCTTAGTATGGGACTGTGTTCATTTCAAGATTTTTAATCTGATTCAATGTGTAAGTGTACTCAAATTCTAATTAACATTGAAGATACTAACAAGATTTGTATTAGTAGCAGTTTTATGATGGGATTTGTGTGCAACAGTCAAAATGATGGCTGGCTGAGCTTTTTTTGTTGTTTTTCCTTGCCACATTATGCATTGGGAAGATGCATCATTCCTTTTATTTTTTTCATAGGTGAAGTGTTCCGCAAGCTAACAGGCTACATGTCTAGTATACTATGAGCCCGTGGGAACCTGTTTATTGATGGCATGGAGAGTAGTTACTCTGCATCTATTCAGAACCAAGGAAGCCTGGGCCAGAGCTGAGATGTATGGAGCTGCTGTACGTAACATCCATATAACTCAAGCTAAAGCCAGCCCGAGCTGAACCATAAGCAGGTGTCTGACACAGTGCTACTGACTGTGCCCTGCGTGGCTGCTCCTGCTGTACGCCACTGCGCAGCAGGCTTTACACACCTTAAGGAAGGAGCATGAGTTGGCAGGTAGGAGCTGGAAGGAACACGACCGAGTTAGTCCCTGTGCACATCTGTCTGATGACAGTAGACACCCACCTTGCTGCTCCTATCTGTGGAGGAAAGCGGAGCTAAAGCAGAGCTAGCAAAGACAGTGAACGGTTTGACCTGAGCCCTTCAGATCCTATCCCTAAGTGGTTATGCTCCTATAGCCCATAGGTGTAGATTATGTATCTGCAATACTTTTGTGATAATGTGCACCTTTACCACTGTAAAACTCTGCTTTCCAACAATTCATTCAGTCATCAAAAATTCTTTCAGGGTTAAACAATACGTGGAAGTCTTAGTTCAGGAGTGAATCACTGGTTTGTTCACATTTTAGCATGGATGTAAACAAGATATTTGGAACATCTCTTGCAAGAAAGCATTTAAATAGCTGACTTTCTTTGGCTGAAACCCCCCCGATTACTAAAGTTGCAAGCACACAGCAGACATGGGCTGACGGCACTCAGTCTGCAGCGACAATGGGAAAACCACCAGTCCTATATTATATATATGCTGGTACTGGGATGTTTTCTGACATACTGCCAAGAAAAAGGAGAAGTGTAAGGAGGTACAGTCTTATGGCTTGAGGGCATCTTGATTCTGATTTTCCATTGTGGCAGTTACCTGCTTGAACATTATCTGGTATGATATTAGCAGGATTGTTTGGACTAGCATCAGTCCCTACTTGAATATAAAACTTTATTTCAAATACATGCTCATCTTCATTCTCTTTGCATTTAAATCACTTTTAGAGCACAACAACAGCGTGCCATCATGACACCATGGAGTGACCCAAGAAGTTCACTGAGAGGGCTTTGTCAGCATTCATAATACCTCACACCTTTTTCTGCATGATACACTCCAGAGATTCACAGATGTCTGACTTCCTTTCCCTTTACATGTCATCCACCACTGATGTCTAAAGGCTTCTGTGAATACAAGTATTTCACATAGGCATAATTATACAATACTGTTGTGTTCTCTCATATGTAAATGAAACTTAAATTCAAGGTCCTAAATTTTATGACATCATGCGGTGCAAGGAGGGTTACACAGCAGTTTAAGTTCATAAATTGAACTTCTTAATGAAATGTGAAAAATAATAACATCAATACAGCAACCTCCTGTTATTTACTGTGATATTAAATTCAATTTGGTTTATGATACCTCCAGGTCATCACACACTCTTGATTTATATATTGGCTGCAGAGAACTATATTACAGAAGCTGCAGGGCAGAGAGCAAACTGGAGATTCTGGTGGGAGCACAGGAACAGCAGGGCTTTTGGTGCTCGGAGAGACAGTGACAGAAAACCCCATTGCCAACATATTTGTGTAACAGTCATCAGGTAGTTTTAATTCTTACTTAGGTACTTCTGCATATATATATATATATATATATATATATATTTTCTAGATAATTTTGAGGACAAAAATTGTTCAATATTTTTCAAATACAAGTTTTAAGCTTCTGAAAGCTGAACTATACAAGTCCTCTTCCTGCAGCCATTGGAAGGTGAAGTACATTCATTCTCTATGGTTACAAGACTATGTGGATTTAGAAATACCACTGTCACCGTAAGCTGAATGGTATCTCCAGTACCCATATGTAGGCACGTAAGTCAACATCACCAGTTGATACTGGACATCACTGTTACACTGAAAGGGTTGTTGTCTTCACTGCTGTGCGTATTGCAGTATAAGGGAGAAAGGGCACCCTTGCTGTGCAGGGTACATAATCTGTTATTGTGGAAGTGTCAGTAAACTTAGGTTCTTGTCAGTCTGAACTCAGGGGTTTAAGCACTGTAAAACCCCATGTCTTATAAATTATTTAAGAACAAACACAAATACATTGTCATTTCAAAAAAAGTAATAAAGCCAACTGGTTTAAATAAATAGCCCTGTAGTATCTGAAACCCAAACATTACAAAAAACCAAAACAAACTACAAAACACTACAAAGAAAACCCAACCAAAACCCAAACTGCAAAACCCCTGCTTATTTTAAAGCAGAACAAAATACCAAAGACAGCATAAGTAATAGGATAACTTTCTTTTTTAAACTTAAGATACCAGTACTAAGTCAGGATTTCTTCTACAACCTGAATTCAGCAGTTAACCATTGACTTCAAAAGGCCTGGTGATATGGCAGGTAAACGGTAAATTACCCACTTTTAATTTAACCAGAACAGAATGTACTCATTGCTCTTGTGCAGCATTATTATGAGTTTACCTGCTGCTTCATTTACCATCATACCACTGAAGAGAGATGAAATTTCATCGTTCCTTCACTCAAGGATCTCACATCTCTTCAGAAGGATGAGTGAGAGCAATTAATTTGAATCACATATGCAGGTGAGGTGTAAAGGAGAATTTGAGCATCCCAGGCGACAGCCCCATGCTTCCACGAGAAGTGCTTGGAAATCTGCACCAGAAGAGGCAACAGCACAATAAGGTGAAACATTTTGCTAACAGGCTCTCAGGGTTACACACGTTTCCTTTGCAGTGCCATGTTCTGCTGCTGGACCAATGTTTTCCAGTTCTGCCCCCATCCATATCTTCCTTGGACATGACAGAGTAGCCAGCGAAGCTGTGTTTTTGACCCCCTGAAGGATTCAGCCCAGGTAGACCTTGACACTGGGGATTGAGCCCAGGGGCCTCCGTCTTCCTCGTGGCCACAAACCTTCCACTCAGCAAGCCAGTAATACATTTTACTACAATATTTTAAAATGCTGAAGGTGACAAAGGACAATACTATTGGGGTAACTCTGAATTTCTTTGCTTTCATGGGTTTAAATCAAGTTCTGAATTATTTTTAGCAGTTTGTTATTACAGCTTTTGCAACCTGAAGACAGACTACTGCCTTTAATTCATTAGTAATTTCAACAGTTAATCAGAAAATGTCATTACCTAAAAAGACTGCAGCTCAAAATAAAGCACACTGGAGTTAAATTTAAATTAAAACATGGACAGAAATGAATGCAGCCTTTGATCCCCCTTCCATCCAGACTGCACCCTGATGGGCACAGCTGGACAGGATAGGAATCGTGAGAAAGCAGCAGTCTCGCCTGTTTAAAAGGATACTGTCAACTCATTAAGTCCTCAAGTTGAGTCAATTAAAAAAAAAATGTTCAGTGGGTTCTTTCAGAGCTCTCCTAATGTTTGCTGCAATGGCTATTTGTTGCCAGTTTCATTTTTATAAGAGGCTGATTTTTAGGTGTTTGACTGAAAATCGTACCATTAACATCTGTTTAATCATCACAGTGGCCAAACCTATGTTTCTGTGAGCTGAGTGGGAGCCGTGAGCCCAAACAGAGGCACATACCTCTGCCTGTCTGTCTGAAAGCGTGTTCCTTTGGGCAAGGCAAGGGTCCTGCTCGTTTTGTAGTCTGTGAGGTTGCCCTCTTCCCCAGGTGGCACCAGCAGGGAAGCAGAAGACAGAGGCACGTGGTCTCAGCTCCCTTCTCCTATGCCAGAAAGGATTAAGTGATGGTGATGTGCATCCCTTTTTCGGGCATCCCTACTTACAGGTGCTGAGGCTGGCTGGCGTGGGGTGGCTGAGACAAGCTCCATAGCCAGGGAGCAGAGGATGCAGGCCTGTTAATGCAGAGCATCTCTTGCTGCATAGCACATCTTGCCATTTAAACTGTGAGCTGGCCTCCTGCTGCTAACCAACTCATTTTTTACCTTGCAGCTCTCCCTGCCCAAGGGCAGGCTGTCACTGTTGAAACAGGGCTACGCCTTTCCCCTGCTCTCCACTGCTGCATATAAGGATTAGCCAGAAGCCGCATCCAGGCGTGTCTTCCAGCTTTTCCTTGGGCAGCCATGTTTCCTTGTCCAGCACAGGCAGCCTGGAGCTCCTCACTACCAGCCTCCCTGGGCAGCTGCCCACCTTCTGCCTAAATCCAGACCTGGGTATGTTTTAATATGGTTAACTACAGCATGGGAAGCTGGGACCGACATGGGGGAGACTACAGATCGTTATCCGTTACGACTGGCACAGTAAAATCATGGTGTTGCTCTGCTGTGGCTTAAATTAGTAAGTTTTACCAAAGCAGCAACGTCAAGGAAAGGTGGTGTGGAAGGAGCACAGGGCTCATCAGCACCTGCGCCAGCCAAAATCTGATCAGCGATGCAGTTAGACCACTCCAGCGGAAGGGACCAGAGGGGTATAGATCTCCCAGAAAAGTGATAGGAATTGAGACAGAAGCAGAGGCTAACGGGCAGCAGCGTGGCGTAAAATCGGTTTGACATTTTTAAGCAGTGAAAGAGCTTAAAAAGCTGTGGCAGCAGGGAGTTGTGCCAGCCAGCCCTCTAGTGGGAAACTCAGCTTCACATGGGGCGGGAGTGTGATTGCAGCAAAGCTCTAAGCTGGTTTTTATCAGGTACAAATGCATCTTTATGGGAGGGTTTGCTGACATAGCTCGCATCTGTTAGGGTGCGCGTGATTTCTTTTTTTCAAAGTATTAACTAATGTGACTACGCAGGCAAAACTTGAAAACATAGATTAAGCTTGGACATAAATAGGGGTCCTCGATTACTTTCTTGCCGAATACCATGGTAAAGACAGGTTGTGGGTTAAAGTTCTTATGACCCGAGGCCTTTCAATGAATTAACTGTTGTGTTAGATCTTCCACAGCATGAGCTGAAGGCTCCTGGCATCACTGACCGTCGGAAGCTCAAGGCAGGGTAGCTCTGCCGGCTCTCCTCTCCCCGCTCTCCTGCTCGCCAGCGCAGCCCCCAGCTAGGTGGGAGGGGGCCGGGCAGCGAGAATGGCAATAACCTTTCTGCTCCCTCTCCACGAGGGGGGAAGATCGGCAGGGAAATGACTGTCCCCTGGAGGCAGCCTGCGGCGGATGGGTACCCAGGTCACCTCCCCTCTCCCGGGCCACCGGGCCCCGGAGAGCATTTGGGGGGGATGCAGACTGTGTGTGGGGGGGCTCAGCCAGGGACTCCGAGCTGCAAAGCAGGAGGAGTTGGCCGCCGGCAGAGGAGAGCCGAGGTCCGGGAGGAATAAAATGGAGAAGCGGGTGGTGAGGGAGGCGCGGAGCGGTCGCCATCGCGTCGCGGTAGCACGTTTTCCCCCCACGGGGCTGAGGCTCGAGCGTGCTGGGGAAGGACTGTGGGGAAAAGCGGCACAAAAGATACTCCGGGCAGCAGTGAAGCCGAGCCGCACGCAGGCGGAGTCACGGCGCTGCCCGGGAGCCGGGGCCCCGCTTGGATTCCAGGGAGGGATGCGCTGCCACCCCCGGGTTCGGGTGCCGGGGGAGGGGGCGGCCGGATTTGAAAACACCCAGGCTGCCGGGCTCGGGTGGCATCTGCTCCCGCCGCCAGCGAGCGGATTAAATTACCGCAAATTCAAACTGAACGAGCCCTTTCCCCCTCCCTCCGCCGGTCCCTCCCTCCGCCGGTCCCTCCTCCCCGCTCGGCGCGGCAGCCTCACGCCTGCAGCCGCTGCCGGCGGGAGCAGAGCAGAGCAGCGGCGGCGGGAGGCGGAGGAGGAGGGGAGGTGCCGGATCCAATGAGGGGCGGCAGCCCGGGGCACCGCGCCGCCGGCTCGCCCCAGCCCCGGCCCCGGCCCCCGGCCGGCCCCGCTCCGCCCCCCGGCCCCTCCGCCCCAGCCCGGCCGGCGGCGCGCTCCCCCGAGCAACTTTGCTGCCCGCCCGGTGACCGCCCGGCGGGCCGGCGGCAGGGGCAGCGGCAGGGCCGGGCATGCCGGCGGCGGCGGGCGACGGGCTCCTGAGCGAGCCGCCGGCGGTGGCGGGCGGCGGCGGGGAGGCGCGGAAGGCGGCGGCGGGCGCGGAGGGCAGTTTCCTGGCCGCCTGGCTGAGCGCGGCGGCGGCGGCGCCGCGGGAGCGGCTCCGCGACTTCCAGCACACCAAGCGGGTCGGCAACTACCTGATCGGCAGGAAGCTGGGCGAGGGGTCCTTCGCCAAGGTCCGGGAGGGGCTGCATGTGCTCACCGGAGAGAAGGTACCGCGCCCGGACCGGGGCCGCCGCGCACCCCTGGAGTGGCTGCCGGCACCCCGGCGCGGGGTTGGGGGGCGGGTGAGATGGGGGCGCTGGGGCCCCGCGGGCCGGGAGGAGGAGACCCCCGGCGGGGACGGGCCGGGACGGGGGGCGCCCCTCTTCCAACTTCCCGGCGGCTCTGCCGCACGCTGCGGGCTGCGAGCGGCGCTTCCCCTTCGCCCGCGGAGATTTCCGTGGCTGTAATTCTGGTTCCTTCCTCCTGAAGTACTCCAGTTGCCTTGACCTGCCCATTATTTTCCCCCTTCATTTTTTCCTCCTTGTTTGTTTGCTTATTTTTTGCGTCAGAGATGTGTTTGTAATGGTGAGACCTGTATTGCCGAGGGCCGGTCGCTGCGTGCCAGCCTAGTCGCGACGCTTGGCGTGCAGGTGGGCACAGGTACTCCCCGCTCGGCGGGGCGGTGGGCGATGCTGCGTGTGCCGGCGGGGGGAGGGGGGGCACGGCTCGGCGGTTACGGGTTGTTGGTGCCACTGTACGGCAAAAGATACGAGGTGCACCCCGGATGGGTTTTTTTCAAGTGTGCTGGTTAAGAAAAGTCGTCGCCGGGCCTTTGCTTTTTGTTTATTATCTGGAACCTTTTGGTGGAGGCTTTTGCCCATCCATCGGGATCTATCACAACGTTATAACGAGTAGCAGGGGCTTGGCTGGGCAAGAAGCAGAGCAAGGGCAAGCCTGCTAGGCCCCCCCGGTGAGGAGCTGCGCTGCTCTTGTTTGGACTGTCTGAATTCTGCCTCTGTTTTATCAGATCCCTGACAGAGGGCTACCCAAAGCAGGATGCCTTATTGTTGCTGGAAGCTCCTTGGACCAGTGGGGCCAAGTACGGTGCAATTTCCCCCAGCTTCAGCAGCACTGTGAGTGTGCTGCTGTTAAGGTTGCATCTTGGTAGCTTGCATTCCTGCACTCTTGGATATTTCTTGGTTTTTTTCTTTTTCCATTTCACTAAATTTGTCACGGAGTAAAATTTAATATAGGGCTGTGAATTTCATCATGAGAAAAATGATAAGGTTGGTGATTATTATCATATAGGAATGCCAAAAAAAAAATGTTGCTCTCTTCTGTTACCAAGTGTGTGCTTCTCCTTGGTAACAGATACATCCAATGATCCTCCAGTTGATAAAAGGCACATGCACACACACGTCCTTCCCACCTCCACATTTTTGGATTGCTACATTTATCTCAGTCTGCTAAGAGGGGAAAAAATAAAAAAGACCTATCACACCCTGCTCTGTCTCAGCTCCCAGGCCTGCTGCTTCCCGCCCGCCCCCCCTCCCCCCAGTGTCTTCAATAACACACTGTGACAAAGTGACAAGCAGGAACTCCAGGAGAATCACGCTTCCTTCCTGCTGAGCTGCTGTGTCCGTCTTTGTGGACAGGCATGATGATCTCTGAGCTCTGTCTGACCTGATCTTGTGCCATGGGATCAAAGGAGGCTCTTGCTGTCAACTTCAGTGGGTGAAAGATCAGTCACATAGTTTCAAAATGACTAATCAAAGGTCCGTTTTCCCAGAAAATCCACCTATGTAATTCCAGGTATTTATGGATAAGCAATTTGAGTTAATGGAAAGAGAGATAAGAGTAATTAATGATTTGCTTCAGGTGAGGTCCTATCTAGGTGAGGTTCCTCCCTCTAACCGGAGGGGTGAAGGCTTCCCATCCCGCGTGTGACCTCACGTGAGAATTTCACCTCGAGTAGAGAGCCGATGGACACTCGGCTCTTCTGGGCACGTTCCTCTGCCGAGCTTTTGCGTGGCCCCCAGCCAAAGGCAGCTGAAACATGCCCAGACTGGCTCTGCCTCACAGCTGCTGGCAGCTCTGCCTACATGGAGCCCACCACGGGTGACTGAGCTCTGCCTGTGATATAAGGAAGAGAAGAAGGAAAACATCTGCTTCCCTGGATTGCTTTGTTTTGGTGTGCAAGGCTGTGTCGGAGAGGGGGCTGAGGGTGGCAAGGGTGGGGTTGGGAGCGAAAGTGCGAAGTGGCATGAGAGCGGGGACTGGCAGCAGCAGGTCATGGGAGGAGGTTTTGTAGGAAGAGGACGTTTTACATATGAAGTGGTTTATCTCCATGGCAAAGTACTTCTGTAAGAGCATCCTGATACATGAAGGGCCAGATCCATTCATTAAGCTATATTTGTTCCTTCTCAAAAATCTCGGCGAACAGCAGACCAGGCACTGGAGAGTTAGATGCGACTGTGCCAGCATCCGAGCCCAGGTGACACCAAAGCTCCGTGCAGAGCTCCTCCTCCTCTCCAGAGGTCAGGTGGCCCAAGTCAGGCTGGAGTTAACGGAGGAGCTGTCTGAGACATGGCATCAGTAGATGCATGTGACAGTTACCTTCTGTCATCTCTCCCTACCCACCTCCATCCCTAAACTTGTCTTGTCTTCGAGGGGAAAATCCCTGAAAACTTGACACCATGTTCCTCCAGAAGCTGGAAGAGAAGATTGCTCCATAAGGTCCTGATGCAGTCCCTCCTTTCGTGGGCTGAGCCAGGAATTGGCTGTGTGTAGTCTTCCAGTCTGCTCAGTTGCGGAGGAAAAGTTAATCTGCAGGAGCGTGTACTTAATACGCTCACAAGTGTAGTTCAGTGAAGCAAAATGTGGAGACAAAGCCGTCTCCCCTGGACAGCTCGCTGGATCAGAGTAATTGCTGCATTTTTCAAAGCTGATGTTTTATGAGTCTATTATTCCAGGATTAGTGCCTCCATGTATTTTGAAAGAAAAAAAAAATAAATTGACATCTGATTTCTGTCTTGTAAAGCCGTTGTTGAGCAAGGGCATTGCCTAAATTTCAATACAATTGCCATAGGAGTATAAAGCGAGGTCTTACTACTAATGTCTGGTAGTGGTTTTGGCAGGGCCTGGGCCCTTATGGCCACTGAAATATCTAACTTCAGTAAGGGGGGCCTAAACAGGTTTTGATTTGCAGCAGACTTTAGTAACTCTGGAGGAGTTAATGCGCATTATTGTTTCAGAAAATTGTGTGTTTAGAAATGAAATCTGTGGATTAATGAGTCCCCAGCTAGGCTTGGATCCATCGCACTGACACAATGCATTGTACAGAATCAAGGCAATGTGGAGCAGATGCCAAAAATCTGCCATTACCTCACCCTGAAATTGCTAGGAGCTAAAAAGGTCTTCAAAAGAGCATGAGATGTTACATACTGTGGGCCAAAAGCTAGTTACTTTACCAGCTGCTTCGAGGGCAGTTTGATGGACGATGCGTTTTGAGTGACCTGAGTGGGACAGGAATCAGCAGCTCCTATGAGTACCTAAGCATGAGAAGGGTGAGCTAAGGTAAGATTTTTAAACCTTCCCTATGAACATCTTTTAGCATTGGACTTTAAATCAAATCTTTTTACGGTACCTCTTGTGGTTTATATTGCCATAATATCAGGCATGTTATTATTTTCTGGGCTTGAAAAATGTTTGGTAGTGCCTGATGCAATTAAGTGTGTTCTAGCTGAGCGCAGGAGAATGTTGAACAGATTATTCTTTCCATTGCTTTTGAATAAAAATATCGCAGCCTATAATCTGACATTTTTGGGTAAAAGGCTGATTTGTCAGATCAGCTCAGGCAGTCTTTATTGCTAATCCTAAGGAAATATAGTTCCTCTATGAAAAGCAGGCCAATTTAGCTTTAAATTGCGGCTCTGAAAACCCGCTGATTTAGCTGTATTCTGCTAACTTTGGGAGCCTGTGCACAATATACTCTTGGATTGTTTCAAGCCTTCTGCTTGGGGCTCAGAAGGGGCAGTCACTGGGGGTGGGAACTGGGCAAAGGCAGATATTGCAAGACAGTGATTTTTTGCATTTTTTAGACAGCTGAGATTACGTTGTCATCACTGTGGTGGGGGTGGTATGAGGCTCTGTGACTAGGCTGAATAGGTTGTGTTATCTGCTGTGGGCCCCAGTGAAATGGCTGAGTAAGTCCATATAGCATTGCGGAGTGACAATGTATTGACAATATATTGAGCCAAAGTTCTTACAAACAAACTTGAACCGAGATTACATTTAACTACTTTTAGGTGTAATCTTTAGCACTACAAAAAAAGAGTCATTGAGGCAAAGTGAATAATTTGATTTCTCATCCACCAAAAAAAATTGTTTATCATTTTCTTTAGCGCTATTGTTAAGCTCAAAGAAGATGAATTTTTAGTTATAGTTAGTCAGGTGCCTTTCTGCAACAGTGGGAAGTAGTGGCTAAAAATACAATTTACCAGTTTCTTCTATGAAGGCAAAGCAATTAATATTAAAAGTGGCCTTTTCACGGGAGAGTTGGTGTTCAGAATGCATTTCTGTATTAAAGAGGTAAAAAAGAAAGAAAACCAAGGGGTGTATTTGGGCACCCTGGAGATGCAGGGGTGGGCGAGTGGGCAGAGCAGCCTCCCTGCAGAGAACTGGCAATGCTTCTTTGGCCCCGGCAGGTCCTCCTCAAAGCAGGGGGGTGTTTCCAAGGGCACCTGCATGGCCGTCACCTGCTAGTGGTGCATAGCGCTGCGTGCGTTACGCGAAGTACACAGGCGCAGCAGGCGCATTTCTGTGCAAACTTTGTGCTTTGCCTTCACCTTCTGAAGTGCTTTCTGATGAGCATGGGGGGAGCAGTGTAGTTCCCAGCCTTTTTGGTAGGTGTGGAGTGACTGGGGCTGGAGCTACTGCCAGGGGAGCCCACGTGAAGTGGAGTGGTGGTCAGGCAGGTTACGTGACAGCTCTACGTCAGCCAAGTGGCCGAAGAAAATGCTTCCCGTGACGAGGCACAGGCTGTCAGTTTAAGCAGCATTTATGTAAGTGAGAGCGTAGAGAAGTCTGTGTCAGTATCTGGCCCTGGCCCTGCACCCCTCCTTTCCCTTTGCAAGCCCCTTCCCACTGCAGACCCCTCTGTCCCCTCTTTGGGTAGGACGGAGGAGGCAGCTCTCACCTCAGCCCATCAGGACCTGTTAGCCAAAGCAAAGGCTGTAGCAACTGATTCTTCTAGCTACCACTTAAGAGAATAGAGGCAAATGGACACAGAGAAATACAGACAAAAGTGGTGCCCAGTAGACAACAGCAGATGTTACGGTGCTGTATATGCTTTCACATGTCATGGTGTTAATTTTACCTTGACTAAATTCACTGTTTTCCTGCGTCTTCTAACACAGACTTCAGGGAATGGAGACACTTGGTGGCCAAAGGCCTTTGGGTGTGTTGGCAGGCGAGACCATGCCTTGTTAATGCCCTTGGTAACTGTGCCTGCACCGGCGACCTCTTTTCATCTGGGAAACCAGCACTCGTGGGGGCTCCCCACTGAGGGTTTCTATGTCGGGACTAGCCGTTGTCAGCCTTGTGCATATCTCAGGCTCCGGCGTTGCCCAAGTGTGGTAGCACTGGCTTAAAAGCTGGGGAATTTGGTGTATACTCATATATAGTTCTAGGATCTTTACTTTTGTCTGATTTCTGAGTTTTGGGAGCTGTGAGTGTGTGTGGGGGGTCACTTTCATGTTTGTACCATCTTGCCAACCAAATGGGCCAGCAAGTTACTTCATTGCAACAAAAGTTGAGTGTCTAAGGTGGCTGCCAGTCTTTTGGTTCAACCCTTTCTTTTTTTTCCTCCCCTAAATATTTTGAGGTTGCAGGTAAAAGTGTGAAACTTGGAATGCCTTTGTCGCTTTTGGTGGCTTAGGGGGTAAAGCTGCAGGATTTTAATTTGAAATTTGATCTGTTGTTTTATGTTCTACTTCCAGTGATACCTGTATATCAGTTTCCTAGATGCATTTGTTCTCTCAATCCAAGTATTTAATCAGTTCTCTTTTTACCTGTTGGTCTGCATGTTCTTAAATTTTATCTCTGTCCAAAAAAAAAAACTTGTTTTGAAAAGTGCTTACTGCACATCTGCATGGTGGCATCCTCCTGGGAGGCTGTTCGCCTTTATTAAGAGCTGCCAACTGTTGCACCTGGATGATATGCCACTCATAATTATATGCACTGAGGGAATAAAATGAGGGTGTTTCTGCAGCCTGAATTTTGACATTTCCTTGATTCTAAGTGTTTGCTTTCACAGCTTTGACACTATTCTTTTCACAGAGGTTTGCGTGTGTGTGTGCACATGCATAATTTGTATTGAAGCTACTAAACATAAGCTTTTGTTAACATATGATGCTTCAGAAAATGATTCGAAGGACAGTGTCATGGTTGCAGTGGCATCAGTGGGGACTTGGCTGGAGGCATGACCAGAGGATAGGTTGACCGTGTCAGCACAGCGTTCCCCAATACCTGTTGTGGATACATGTTATGGAGCATGCAAGTATTTGAGTGTAAGGCAGAATAAAGCCAAACTGCTGATGTGCACCTACTTGCTCAATTTTTCACCTGCTAATTGTTCATCAGGAGAACAAGCAGTTGTATCAGGCACTTGTTATAAAGCCACGCTCTTCCCTCTAACCCTTTCCTATGTTGCATACTTGACATAAGGGGGAATAGGCTTTAAAAGGCAAGAGAGCCTGTTCATTAGTGTGGTCTGTCTTTCAGGAAGATCGCTTTAATATTTTTCAGCTGTAGCTTGCAACTTGTTCTGCAGTGAGCTGAATTGATGCACATGTGGCAGTTGCTTATCCTCTTGAGATAATCTGCTTTCAAGTTTACATTCAGCAGTTTTAAGGACGTCACTAACAGTGCATGTCAGCAATGTGCTGCTTTTCATATAGACTGTTATAATTTTAGTGGCGTACACAGGATTGAGGGAAGCTGAGTGTTTAGGTTGAATTGACACCAGGTGTAGTTCTTACGTGATGCTCACATCTGGATCCTTGTATTTGTTCTTGCAAGTTTTATATTTTTAACATATTTAATGATATCTAAAGCTGTATGCCTGTTTTTGTAGGCATGTGTTACCTATAAATGTCTTGGTAATTAAAACACATCTTGCTTTCTAGATCTTGCAGTTTGCTGTATCACCTTTTACACCAGTGAGCTGGAGAATGCTACCGTGGCTTCATGCATTTCAGCGGATGTAACACATTAGGCATCTTTGCCCCTCTGCCCTCATGAGTTAGTTGTTTGCCTGCAGTCAGGAAAATGGAGGTTATTAATGAGCAGCACTTACTGTTCACAAGGATATAACCCCAGAAGGAAAGCAGTCATGAGATGGTGTGACAAACCTTCTGGCGACTGAATTGTAACAGTCTGCCTAAAACCCAAGCTGTTGTGTTGTATGAACAACAGTATAAAAATGAGCTGAGAGTTTATGTGCTGAGTACTCTACTCTTCAAGGTTATAGCGAAGCAGCTAAAACTGTCCAGAGCCAATGACTGGCGTGGATACCAGCCAGCAAAGGAATTAGGTGGATTGCACTGTTGGCACTCACTTAAGAGCGTAGGATACAACTGAACCAAAGCAAACTGGCTAGGTTCAGACCATCCTGAGTACTCTGCTGCTTGCAGTGTAGCCGCACTTTTCATTGCTTCAGCTCCAGCTTGGCTTAGCTGTTACAAAAATACTAAGTTGAAGAGGAAAAAAACCCTGAACCTCTCGATCCTGTGGCTCTATGAAACTACTTCGGCTGCGCTTCCCTAGTGGGCTGTCTGGTGGCTGATTTCCTTGAGGGTATGAACTTAGTGGTGCCAATGGTTTTGGTGGGCTGGTGGAGGTTGTGCTGATGAAAAGAACCAGGTAGGTTTTTTCAGTAAGAGAGAAGCCAGCATCACAAGCACAACTCTGGGGCCCGTGCTAGAACATCGGTACTCCTTTATAAGCTGATACAGTGAATCACTGCAAAACCTGTGTGTTGATCTGCATTTAGTGTCAGTGCTAGCAGGGAGCAGGATCAAACCTCATACTCACGGAAAGAGTCTAGGAGGAGTTACTGTGGTCCCCCAGGGAGACCACCTGCAAAAAAATTAATAGAAAGCTGGTGCTGCCCTGACCAAAGTCTCCTTTTCTTTCAGTGCTTTGCTCTGCTATCACACTGCTGAGCTTGAGGTCCAGCACCTTTAATGCTAGCCCCAACAGGGCTCTTCTCATTTGCGGTGCAAGATCAGTGCTACTGGCACTATGAGGAAAATCACTGCAACAAAGAGAACTAAAAAAAGCTAAGTTATATATAATAAAGTTCCTTTGCTCTCTGCCTGTTGTGGAAGATTGTCATGGAAACATTTTTTTCAGAGAATAAATTTATTTTCTGTGAATAATGTCCACAGAGCTAAGGGAGATAACATATTATTTATATATAAAAACTTTATTGGAGACACCTTTTTCTTGGCTCCCAACAGCTGTAAATGTTTTATCAGCTGTGTTTTAAATCGCTACAAAGGAGATTGTTACCTGGGCCTCAGAAGCAGTGGCTCTTGGTTTTTTTTTTTTTGTTTTGTTTTGTTTGGTTTGGGTTTTTTTTTTCTTCCTTAAAGCCATAAAGCTATATTGGTATTAAAGTGCTTTAAATCAGGGACACTTAGTCTTCCATCAATCCATTATGCGTTTGATCACTAAAATGTGAAATGGGTACTATTTAATATGAAACACATTACGAGTCCGTGATCAAGAAAATGGGAAGCAGCATTAGCAGCCAGGTTTCACCTGTAAGGATCAGTGTTGGAGCAATGTCTTTTGGTATCACTACTCTGCTTTTGCTTCCCCACACATAACCCGAGGCCTTCATCCATCTCACTGTGACAGAAGTTTTCAGCATTAGGAAAGCAAGTTACGGTTTATCAGAAACAGCTGCATACGATACGGTTTGCTTGTGACGGAGGCATCAACTGTGCCTTGCCGTGCCTTGGCTCTGGTGGCTGCATCTTGTCCTGACAGCCTCTTTAGGGCCGCATCTGGGTGGAGAGGACCTCCATTTTCCAGCAGTTGTCGCACCGACCTCCTCCAGGAGGGGCTGGGGGTATCCGTCAGCTCCCATCGATGTGAAGCAAGGACCTTGCTGGTCCAAACAGGTTTTCCATCGGCCACAGTGACTGCCCATCAGGCTCCCCGTGCGGTGATGTGATGGGCCCTGAAAAATGTCTTTCCTCTTAGTTGATCATACCTTGAGTTCAAAGAGTTTTCATATTAAGTGCTGGCCAGTGTTCCAGCATACCAATCTTACCTTATGAATGGGCGTCAAAAAGCCTTTTTCTGTAAAACAGCTAATTTTTGGAAAGTGATAGTTGATTAATATTTTACGTGTCAATGGCAAGGCAAACCCATCTGTCCCAGGGATCCAGAGACATGCTTTCTCCTTGCAGGGGATGTCTCCAGCCTGGAGGCTGGTTTTGACAAGCTCATAAGGATTTCTTTTGGAACCTCCTTAGTGCATCCTTGCATATCGCTGCATCTGGCTTTCTGCCACCACTACTGCCATCACTCTCTGCATAATCTCTCTTGACTTGTGTAGATCTCTGTAAAGGCCAGGGAGGTAAAAACGTGCCCCTCTCCCTCAGGGCGTGCAGTTATGGCTACCCCATTAATTAGTTGACCAAGAGGGCACTGGAAGGTTGCTGGAATTGATTTCTTTCTGCCAAAGGCAAGGCGGATCTCCTCCATGACCCACTCAAGAGAAACTATGTGTCCCTGTGGATGGGGCTGTGCTGTAGCCACACAGGTTCCTGCTTCCCAGGCTCCTGGGCTGTGCCCTGATGCTGTGGCACCTGTGTGTTTTACAAATCTTGCTGATTTGGACGTAGAGCACCAAGGAAAAATGTAATTTGTGGGGGTTTCATTTCAGAGCAGCTGCATAGAGGCAGAATTGCAGCATCCCCCGTGCCTCAAAACCATAGAATCGTAGAATATCTCGAGGTGGAAGGGACCCGTAGGGATCTGGTGGCTGTGCTGTAAGGGTCTGGCCATTGTAGGGGGCAGAGACACTAGCAGGTGAGGAGTCTGTCTGTCAGCTGTTTGAAAAGGGAGCAAAGCAGAAGGTGAGAGAGAAGGGGGCAGCTGGCTTTATGGAAACAGCAGAGCAGAAGCACATCCAGGAGAGGATAACAATAGTTGCCCATGAAGCATGGCATGAAGTTGCTCGTAAATATTATGTGAAGTAAAAAGTGTGCTGGAAAGGAATACGGCTGAGAACAGCTCTCCTCCATGGAAGCTGAGCTGCTCTATGGGAATGGACCACATCAGACAAGGCATTAGTTGTGTGTTAAATCAGCAATAACCTCTACTCTGTGTCCTTTCTTTCTGGCTGAAGTAAGAGGAAAGGGGAGGAAGAACTGCAGAAGTACAGGGAGTGCCAGACTCTGTGGAAGGGCATTAAGGGGGAGCGTGAGGAAGCCCTGAGGAGTCCCTGAATGCAGCCTTGCAGTATTGACAGTCTTAAAACTTTTGTGTGGTCTGTCGTTACTCTTAGCGTAGCAGGAACAGCCTTGTAGTATGTCCTTACAAACGCCACTGCCTTGACACATGTAAACTCTGTCTCGCCATGGAAACGCTGATTTGGCTGTGCCGATGCAGTTGGCAGCAGAGCCGTGGGTGAGCTGGGCTGTCTGCGGCAGCATCAATATTTGCGTGACTCCTCATGACACTTCATGTCTTCTGCGCTGGGGGAGCTCCAGCAGCGATGTCAGAGAGCATGCAAAATTCACACCCCTCGATGCGACTGCTGACAGCTCCCAGAGCATCTTGCCTAGGTCAACCCTCATCCTCCCATGTTGTGCCTTGTCCCGACACTCTCTGCAGGGACCAGAGGCTCCTCACATAGGTACAGGCACTGAAGCCCAAAGGGATCACAGCAATCATCCAGCCTGACGTGCTATACTTCCTGCAGAAGATGAGCCCCAGTACTCTCATCAGGAGTTTCTGTATCAATGTTTTGTTGAGCTATTGCATACCTTTAAAGGCGGGGGGGATTCAAGATCTATATTTATCTCTGTAAAAGAAGTTGTCTCTATCCTTACTTCACCACACCTAAAAAACCCAGGGGTCGTGTTTATAGCCGGAGTTTGCCCAGTTTACCTTTTGGGAAGTTAATTTTTATTGAATTAGATTAAAGACCTTTCTGTTATCAGAAACCTTTTTATCATGTAAGTACTTGCAGAAAATCATTGTCAGTGATTAACACTCTCCTAATGAAATATTTTGAGCTTCAGTCAGTTATTACAACAAACGGTTCATGGACCTCAGACTGTTCCTGAAGCTCTTTCCAGAGCTCTTCCCAAATTTTTAACATAATCTTGTAATTACTGGCACCAGAACTGGATACAGTAATCTAATAATAGTCCCCAGTGCCTTGGACAGGTGTAACTAATACCTTTTCTTATTTTAACAAATACATCCTGCTTATGCTTTTAGGGATTATGTTTTAAGTTGGCTGTGGCATCGAGAGGGCTTATGTTCGTTTGCTTGTCTGAAGTACTCCTGAATCCTTTTTGGCATTGCTGGGTACTGTTGCCTTTGGGTTGTAGGTAATGGTAAGATGTTCTTTTTACCCCCTGGCAATTCGATTCTTTCTGTTCAAGCTACCTTGAATCTGAAGTACATGAGTGAGCACACTCGGAGCTACCTTCTGATTTGGAAGACTTTATTTCTTCAGGGGCTGATTGCAAGCTTTCCTTGACTGTGTCTAGTCTGCCAACAGAGAGCAGCCTTCTGCCTACTGAGGCATTTATCCTGTACTTGTCTGTACAGCAGCTGGTTTTATGTATTGCTGAGTCCAAAACTCTTCGCTTGCAGAGACTTGGAAGAAAATACTTTAACAGAAGTGACTCCTCTCTACTTTTTTTGATTGCTGATTTTACTGATATCAGAGCAAACACAAAAGAAAAACTATGTATTTGGCTGTCCTACAAAGAGCAGATATAAAAACTGTCAAAGACCAAACATTGCCAGTCAGGTGTGAAGCAAAGAGATGATACTGCTTGTTTAACGTAAAAACTTAATGCGTCTCTAGTTGTATAGCTACAGAGCAGTGTTTTCACAGTGCATATATGTGCACATGCACGTACATGTTTAACTGCACCTCTGTTCCCCCTGTTCCATCTGTAGCGAGCATACAAGGCAAATATAAAAGGTATCAGATGGCCATCACTGAATGGTTGTCCTTTTCTATCCTTGGTAAATAGGACAGACGTTCTCGTGGAAGAGTCTGCCTTCATGCATGGCTGTGGGTTTGGACGATCGCTGGCTTCCTTGGAGTGAATGGCTAAGCTATAAGCAGAATTAATTGTTAGGGAGCGATTACCTTCTTGTGATACTTTCAGAAATGCTCTGCTGTTTTCTCTGAAAGTAGTTCTTGAGAGGTGAATAGGACACTAACATTTGTTAGGGAACCGGGAAGCCAAGCAGGGTAACCCAGGGGAGTCCTACCAAAAATGCCACCCCAGGAGCCTTTTGAGACAGGTTCTCCAAATTGGGTGGTATGGGCTGCAAGGTAATTTGGCAAATACCTAACATCAAGCACGTTACCTTCACAGTTTCATTGTGTTCAGTCCCATGGTGAAAATTAAGTTTGTGTTTCTATGGTGGTGTCTTGACTCGTTTGTGTCTGACAGTCCTAATGGAACACCTGTGATTTCCCTCTGCCTTGAGTGGAACATGTGTGGTTCTTTCTGAAGGTGTACAGTTTATTTATTTATGGTATGCATTTGCTTGGGTGATCCTTTTCTTTAGTGCTTTATTTCTTAACATATTAGAACTTGCTGTGTGTACACAAAACTATTGCTTTGCCATGCTGTAAAATTTGCTAAGTTGTAACAGCTAAAGGAAAGAATAAATGCTACCCAGTGAATGAAGTTGGCATTTTTCTAATCCTTGGATTCAGTTGTGAAAAGCAACTTGTTACATGCCTGGCTGGTTGGTTGCCCAAACTGAGATACCCTTGAAGTGATGCTTTCAGGTCTGTGCTGACAGTTGTGCAGGCTTCAGATTAAGGTCTGCTCAGTATGATTTGAATTGGCTACCCAAAATCACCAGCCAGTTTTAAAAACTAGGCTCAGAATTTTTGTGGTGAGAACAGTGGTAAATACACAGCAAACTAGAAGTGATGCCAGACAGCTATCACTGAAAGGAAGGAAGAAAAGAAAATTAATTCATTGCATGAGCCTTCTTGGGCACATCAAAAAAAAAAGCTGGAGATGGGCTTGCACTAATGATGGCTGTAAAATACCTGCATGGTCTGGCTCTTCGTCTTATTTTCCTGGCTAAGATTAAACTAGACAATAAAGGTTTGTGGGTTTAGGTGCAGGAGTCCAAGTCTCAGGCTTTCCCATTGACTGTCTCTGCACTTCGAGCCTGCAGCTTTGAACTTCATCTCAATGGTTAGGGTACACCAAGCCTCCAATGGCCCATGGCCCAGGTGCTGAAAGTCAGCGCTGCCGCCTGGCTTGGCATCATCTCCAGCAGGTCTGCCAGAAGGAGGACTCTGGCAAAAAAAGAGGAGTGCAGGAGGAAAAAAAAAAAAAAGGAAAGGGGAAAAAAAAAAGGCAGAGGGGTTGTCCTTCCAATAGTTGAATAGTCCCTCTGATAGTTGAATTTGCTTCTCTTGGTCTCCTGGCCAACGGTGCTTGTCGTATTCTTATTCAAACCACTTTCCTCTCAATTCAGCTGAAGCTCCCTTTGGCAGAGGTCTGCAGGAACTGCCTTCCTCTTTTTTAAAGTTAGGAGAGAACTTGCAGAAGGAAACAGTTCAAGTGGTTGGGTAAAGGGGAAAACTCTTTAAAGGCCCTCAAAATGTCATCCCCAGATTTTGCAAGGTCATGTACCATCTTCTGTTCTCTGTAAAGTTAAAACATGTTACAACATTATTTGCTGAGCTGGGGCCATTGCTATGAAGGGTTCTTCTCGTTGTTATGGCAAACATCTGACGTGAGTATTGTTCAAGACCCCTTGACTTTGACTTGGCAAAGAGGCCATTGAGAAAAACCTGTTTTCTGGCAAACAAGAAGGCTTGCTGCCATTGAGATGCATCCTTCTGCCAAGAGGCAGCCCGTACAAAGACATCCGACCTGGCAAGCGAGAAACCTGAAGCTGAACTTGGACCTGTGTTCCCTGAGTGCTAACGTACCATGTGACTGATGTCACTGCTGATCATAAGGTTGTTACTTGGGTTTTATTTATCATTATTTTATATTGTGATGTGGCTTAACTGGTTGAAGCCTGGGATTCACCAGGGAAAGCTAGGTAGAGGGATAGATGTTTCTACTGTTAAATCAGGGCTTGAATAAAGCTCTTTGCACCTTGGGGAGGAGGGGATGGCCAACCGAAACTACAGAAACCTGATTGCCTTCCATCAATTTTGTGTGTAGTTGAAATTAGGTTCTACAACAGGCTTGGATCCCCACTCCCCCAGCATTATTATGTTTTTATGTTCAGCATCATCCTGGTATCCAGCATTTGGTTTCCCATCAGCAGCACACTGCAGGTGTACCATGCCTTGAATTTCTTATTGAAGTACGACAGAAGTTGAAAAATCCAAGTTTTCAAAGCAGACTTCCAACACCGAGGAGCATTTGTGAAGGGTTGGTATGAAGAAAAAAAATCTTTCACTGAGCTGTGCAGTGTGACAAAACGACAGTGCTGCAGAGCAGTCAGGCAGTGATCTAAATAGACCTTTGCATGTCCGCCGGGTAAGCAAACATCTTTGCCTCACTAACAAAAGCACAACTTCTTGACCTGTGTTTTTTTCCAAATGTCACTGGTGGGGTTATAAATAGCCAGCAGAAGGGGAGGGGGAGAAGATGACAGTGACTTCTGCCCACTGAGCACCTGGAAGTTCCTCCTGCCTGGCACAGCAGACCTGTCACTGGCTCTGTGGGTTCGGCGTGTGGTCAGGGCACAGATATGGGGAACTGCCCAATGCGAAATGTGCCTCTTGCATGGGCATGTGGATGCTGTGCTGGGACATGCTTAGGATGCATGTGAGCCACCTCTTTGCTTTGGTGCAATTTCATATGTTTGAGGCATGACTATTCAGAGGGAGGGTGCAAAATGTGTTTTCTTGGATGCAGCAGTGATCTAGCAACCAAAACCCTGGCTGCCAGATTTCTCCAGGCAACGCTTGGTCCTTTAAGCTGTCTCTTCTTGCTTTTCCTCAAGGCCTTGCTGTCAGTGTTTTTGTGCAGTTTGGTGCCAGTCAGCTCCACCCCCCTGCCTCTTTCTTGCAGATTCAGAAGCTCTCCTAGAACACGAGCTGGCAAAACCCCTCCGCCTGTGTGTGTCAAACACGTGGCTTTGTTTGGGTGATGACACGTGCCTGTATTTGCTGATGGTGTTTTAACTGCTTCATTCTGTAAGCAGTGTCACCATCTTCCTCAAGGATCTGGGGAGAAGAGTGGTGCTTGCACTTCCACCTCACCTCCGCTTCAGTATGCTTTAGCTCAACCTGAACTATTTTAGTGCGACGATTGAGAGAGGCAGCAATTGCTCATATGATGTGTCACACCATAAACTTCAGGAAAGTAATTCATTCCACCAGTGTAATTCTAAGAGTCGGGAACCAAAAATATGGCCTATTACTCATCTTTGTATCTCATAATACAGAATAACCTAAACCATTTATTTATTTACACAGCAAAGCTTTAACCAAAAGCAAAGTGTTGAATGTCAGGAGCCTCTGTTGCTACATATTTAGAGTAATTACTTGCTTTACCATTTGGTTTTTTATTTCTGTGCCAATATTGGCCAAGAATTTAAGTCAGGAGATATGCATGATGCAGAGACAAAGAGCCCATACTTGAAACATGGGAAAGCAAAACTGAATAATTGGCATGTCTTGACTAGGCTATGAAAGCTCGGATGTGTTTATTTTTTGGTTATCTAACATCTGCAGTATTTTCTCTACTGGATGCTTTTTTCTTCTACATGAATGAAATTTTCAGGTATATGCACACACATCTACACCGTACTGTGTACATTAAATGCATCAGTGCACATTCAGTCTTCACTTACCTTGGTCTAACTCCGGATGAACTCGGGGCTATTTAGCAAAGTTAACCCTGGAGTAACTGAGCATGGAGTGTTTGATCCCTAGATTTCCTATATATGCTTCAGAGAAAATTGTAAATCAGAGGAAAATCCAAGAAACCCAAACAAGCAAAAAAGATCCATAGGAGCTTTGCTAAGAATGCTGACTCCATTGCACAACGCTTGTACACGGGATGCATTTCATTTAGGAAAGCAAAGTGATCTTACAAGAAAGCAAAATCAAAACAGACTGCAGTGCAAGGGAAAAGGCGTTGACTAGATGGACAGGAGACTCAGTGAAAGGAATCATAAGGAAGAAGACCCAGGAGGAATAGAGAGGAACAAAAGCTAGAAGCTATTATGGAGGACGTCCATATGAAGGTTGGTAGGCTGCTTGTGTGTTTAGGTCAGGTACAGATCTTTTTATTTAGCTCTACAGAGGTTTCTTTAAAGCCCCTGGCTTTTGAATAGTCCCCGAGATGGAGAGAGGGGCGCATCTGTCTACTGCAGCACGGACCTAGGAGAGGATGCAAGGTCCCACGCACGTCTGTCCCAGGAGCCAGCAGTGTCACACCAAAGCTGGTTTCCTGCCCGGTGTGGGAGGTGGAAGTCTGCCACAGCCTTACCTGGTGGGGTACTCCTCTCTTTCCCCTATGTAAAGCTGTTGCCACAACAGAGCTGTTTTTCCGCCTTTGTCAGCTCTGTCAGCTCTGTTGGTGGATCTCTGGGACCTGATGCAAGGGGCCTGGGAGGGGGAAAGGTAGCTTGGAGTCGAGGGTGGGTCTGACAGCAGCTTTGCTTGTCTGCTGGGATAGGTAGGGTGCCTGACTAAGTATCTGTCAAAATCAAGGAGAAAATTTGTCCTTAAGGCACAGAAAGCTAATTCCTTGTGACAGTGAAAAAGTCATCAAGTAGACGCGTAGTTGGCTCTGTCTCCTGGGTTCAGGTGGTTGCCCCCATCTCCACAGCTGTGTTCACCCTGGACAACAGATGTGGACACATGTAGTAGTGTGCTTTTTGTTGGTCAATGGATTGAAGATGACTTACCGATACAGGTAACGGATCACTGCTCCATACTGTTAATACTCCATGCTTTGTATCCTGCAGCTGTGGAAAATATCAGCTTTTTTTTTTTTTTTTTTTTTTTTTTTAATTTTTGCAGAGATTGTGTTGTGCTGCCAGCAAACAATCTGGCATCTCATGTTTCTGTAAGCCATGAATTTGTCCTCACCAGAATAACTTCTGTGGTTTGCTGTTTAAATAATCCATGCAAGCCTCTGTGTTCTCAGTTCTATCTCATTAGATGGAAGAACGTGCTAATTTAAGACTGTTTCCTTGGTGAATCACCTGAGGCTTTCAAAACCGGTGAAGTTAAGCTCTGATTTACCTGTTGTTTTATCTTGCGACTAAATGATCTTTAGTGTGACTAGTCAGAAATGTAGCTTCCAGGTTTTTATGGTCCAGATACTGCTCTGGGCTTCACCTAGGCAGGTGTCTTGTGTGTGGTGTTCAGCCTTATCTTTTGATCAAGAGTATTTCATCAGAATGATCTGTCAGCAGCAGAACTGTATCCAGCTATTAACATGCTCAGTGATACTGACTTCTGGCTCTTAGGACAGACTATGAAGCCCCAACTCCTGTAGTTCTATTTTTCAATTTCTCTGCTGATAACGCCTTGAATCAAGTCAAGTTCTCCTGTCAAAGGGTATGGATCTATTTTTGTTGACATATTTCCAGACTGTGTATTTTGTGGCTTTTGTTCTCTGTAAAGGAAAACCAAAATGTTCGCTAATTTAACCTTTCCTTTGCTTGCAGAAAAAATAAAGGTAAGGCTGATCAGACTGGGAGCTGTCATGTGCCTGATGTGTGCTTGGCACTTTCTCAAGCTAGGAAGGCAGCCAGATCCATTTTGAATAAGTTTGTCTCCCTGTTGCCAAAGCCCACCAGCACACTGTGCTGTGGATTGTCACGGGGTTGTTGGCCGTAGTTGAAAGTGAGTTTGCTGCGAGTAGTTAGTTTATCAGCCATGAGGAGGGATGTTGTACGAGCTGGAGGTGGAGGGAGGCCTCTTGGGCTTTGCGCTGTTGTCTGGGTGTTAAGAATAGGGTAAATAAAACTCTGAGGTTTTCCCCACATCTGTTACTCCTTTTCGTTGTAGGAGTAAGGTAATGCGGGAGATCCTCCAGGGCCAAATCAAGGCAGACAGCAAAGCTGTGGATGCAGCATCTTTGTGCCTCTGTCTAAGGGGGGCAGATGTGGCATTTTCTGTGCATTTTGTTGGACCTGTACCCATGCAAACAAGACTCCTTTGCATCATGTAAAATTCAGGGTCACGTAGGAATACCGAGCACTGTGTTTCCCCCCGCCCCCTCATCCTGACAAACAAGCAGCTGTCACTTGGGTAATGATGGGTGAGCTGAGGGCTCTGGGTGTGTGCGGTGAAGGACTTCTTTGTGGCAGAGCTCTGAGGAAATGAGGAGCCCTGGAGGAGGATTTTGTGGTGCCTTTTGTTGCTCAGCCTGGCACAAGCTGTTAAATCATTGTTTGGTGCAGATGACCTGGAAGTCTGCAGCACCCAATCTAAACAAGAAATCTCAATAGATAAATAAGTGGCTATAAATTTGAGGCAGAAAAAGGCAGATACTTTTATTGTGGCTATTTAGTGAATCCATTAAAACAATAAAAAGAACCAGATTCGTTAGGCATAGAAGAGAGCGATACCCTCGCCTGTTCCATCCTTTTGTTCTCATTTGGCATTCCGCACCAGCAGTGAGAAGGGAAGCGCTTGGATAGACACTAGCATGTGGTGTGTCGTAGGTTGTGGTACAGTCTCCCTAGTTTTATTGCATACTTTCATGATGGGCTTCAGTTGACTTGGACAGCTGTGAGCAGGTGTGCCCCTGAGAACTCGCATTAAAAAAAGTTTTGCAGAGTTGCTTAGTTTTAGAAGTCACAAGGGAATCTTCTTTCATGTACGTTTTGAAAGAGGAAAAAGAAATGTGCTAAGAGAGTGGTACCAAAATTATTTTGTTTTTCATAGTATGTTTTTATTCTGTCATGCGAAGCTGACACTTGGCTATAGTTTAAGAAACTTGTCATGGAAGCATGTAATCTCAACTCGTATATCCAAAGCCAGGAAAAGCCAAAAATGACACTTAAAACTTGTAAACACAAGCCTGAAGACTTTATGGGAAAATAGATAAAATAAATGCCCAGCATTAAGTATACTAAGTGTTATAGTGGGTATAGTTAATGAGATTGTCTCCTCTCTTTTGTTACCTATTCCCTTGCAGTAACTTTTGTCTGTCATTGTAAAAGGCAATAAAGAAAGAAATTGTCAGTGGGGTTGGAAAAAACAGCTATTTCTCAGACCTGGGTAGCTGTGCCTGAAACCATGGCGCATCAGTTGAGACTGACATTGTTTTGTGGTTTGGTTTGGTTTGGGGTTTTTTTTGAGGTTGTTTATACAAGGTTAAAGGACTGAATTATAGGTGTGACTACCAACAACTCCCTCTCCTCTGTTTTTTCATTAGGTGGCAGTGAAAGTAATTGACAAGAAAAGAGCCAAAAAGGACACCTATGTCACCAAGAATCTGCGACGAGAAGGGCAGATCCAGCAGATGATCCGCCACCCGAATATTGCTCAGCTGCTGGATATACTGGAAACTGAAAACAGCTACTACCTTGTCATGGAGCTGTGCCCTGGTGGCAACTTGATGCACAAGATCTATGAGAAAAAAAGACTTGAGGAGCATGAAGCACGCAAATATATCCGGCAGCTTATCCTGGCAGTTGAACATCTTCACCGGGCAGGAGTAGTTCACAGGTAATCTTAAAAACCCTTTCTGTTAAAATTTATCTTAAAGCCTCCAAGTGGTATTTTGGCATTTATTTGTATTAGTAAGGAGACTTCCTTATGAGAACATACTTCTGACAGCTTTTTTGGCTAATCTTCATGGTACTGTTGTAGATACTCATACTTTAGAAAGTACCTGCAGAAAGCACTTAAGTAGGTATGTAGCTGCAGGTGAGCACACGGGAGCCATGCTGACTCCGTGTCCTGAAATATAAGCCTGTGCTTTGCAAAAGTAGGGCTCTTTCCCTGTAAGTACTATTTTGCCTCTTCAGAGCTCTGTGCCAACATTAACTAATGAATCATTTCAGTATTTCTTTGAGGAGGTGGTTGCATCTGTTGTTTTACTGGTGGAAATACAGCGGTATAGGGAGGTGAACTGATTTGCCTAAAGCCTCGCAGCGACACAGCTGGGACAAAGCCCAAATGGGACCACACAGGTCCCTTGCTTCTGCTTCTTTGCTCTTTCCATTTGTTACATTGCCTCAACAGGACCTTGCAAGTTTGAAGACAGTGAACTGCAATGCAGAGTATGCAACCATTTAGTTCATCTCGCAGTGTCTTCTCAGGAGAAATCCAGAGCTGTTGCAATATGTCACTTGCTTTCTTTAGGACCTTTGTTCAATTGGTGTATAAGCAGGATGTGGATCTCCTTGCCAGGAACGTGCTGTGGAGTTAAAAGTTTCCCTGGGCTCCAGAGGAAACAGGGCAGGTTCATCAGAGAGAAGTCTGTGGAGGTTTGCTGAATGAGTAGCTACCTCTGCCCGAAGCCTCTAATCAGCAAGTGGTAGAGGCTGGGAGAGTGCAGGTGGAGATATCACACATTGTTACCTGTCCCTGTCACCTTCTCCACTTACGTGCTCTTGGCTGCTGTGGAGACAGGACGGTGGGCTGGGTGGACCTTTAGTCTGAGCCAGTATGTCTTGTCCTCTGTTCTTAGGTATATTTATAGGATAATGTCTAAGACGGAGGCTCTGCTTTCTAAATTTGGGCCAACTGGTGTTAAGTCTGGACTCCCACATAGTTCCCATATGATGCTGAGCAAGTTGTGTGGGCCCCATCCTCTTAGGTTATGTAGGCACGTCGCAGGAGCTAGATGCCTGAATACTTTCGAGGATCTGGGTCTTAGTTTCCTTGGCTGCACTGACTGTGTAGAAGATGGAGAGCTGTTGTACACACCCATCCAGAGGGCTGCTGTGCAGGCAGCTGGCAAACCGCCTGAAGGCAACCCACAGCCAGCTCCTCCAGCTGTGCCCAGCTGTGTGCTGAGCTGCCTACCACTGTGCAACGCTGTTGGGTGCATCTGGCCTGGTGGAAATGCGTGTGCTCTGAAAACTGCCTTTTTTTTGCCTAGAATCAATCTGTGTGTTCCCTGTGGTCCCTTAGGGATAGGTGCTATGTGCACATACAACCTTGGGTGTACTGAGGTCATATCTTGAGCGAAATTTCATGGTACTACTGAGTATTCGAGCAGCCACCATGTCTGTTCTGCAGGTTCTCTATTGGCAGCTAAACTGCTGACCTCTTTAAATTATTAACCCCACAGTTTGGGGCATTAAAAGGGAAGTCTGCTTCCTGCTTTAAGGGATCAATTGATACCTGGTATGTACAGAGAGAAAGGAAGGAAAAAGGTCAAAGTTTCTGAGATGGGCAGAGGAAAACCCAGCAGGAACAGCTGAACATGTTTATCTTTTAACAGCAGTGTTGCGTTCAGCAGCAGCAGTTCGTCTCCCTGAAAAATTTACCCTCTGCATAGTAGCTGAAGCACTTGCGGGGGGTTGGTAGGCTTAGCTTTGATTCCCTTCTTTTTGAGAGGAGATTCAGACCCGTATTTTGTACAAAAATAGCTTGTTCACTAGGTACAAGCTAGAATCAACAGGCTGCTCTGGTGGGAAGAAAAGGCTTTGGGGTTCAGAGAGACCGTGAGCCTGAGGAGCTCGAGTTCCTGGACGGATGCTGCACACTCGCGGCAGTTCTGGCCCTGACCCCTTCTCTCCGCTGTCCGTGTGAACACAGGCGCAGCTCAAAGAGACTGCAGTGTGTGGGACCTTGACGAGCAGAGCAGAGGGAGGAAGCAGCCCTGGAAATACTGCCATGCTCTGCTGCATCTGCCAGCTGAGTTCTATCCGTCCGGCCCTGCGGCATTGGATTAATCCTTACCCCAAAGGCAGTGTACTCCATCCACTCTGTTTCTCAAGTCACAGCACAGCACAGAGCTCGTTCTTGGGAGTCTTCCATCTGGGTAATGAGCAGGTCCAATTCTGCTTGAGCTGATAAAACTTGACGGAATCACAGGCCGTGTATCTGCAAGTATTTTCTCTAGCTTAACCATTCAATGCCTCGATTTATTCTGCAAACAGAGTATGTAGAGCAACGTAGGGATGCAGGAAGAACACTGGTGGCACAATCCATATTTATTCTCCTGGTTCTCTGTGAGCGAGAGAGGGAGAAAGAATAATAGTTACCCCAGGAGTTGTCCTTCAGCATCAGCCTTTTGATCGTGGCAACTCTAAAAACAGGCTACTCGATCAGCAACTGAAGAGGGAGGAAAAAAATAGTGCAGAAGTCTGATTCATTCTCACCCTGGATGAAATGGCAATGTTTTGTTGTTGTTATTTTTAAAGCAGGTAAAAATAACAGCACTTTCATCTACGTGGTAATCTGTGGGTGTTGGCGTTCACTGCCTGTGAAACAAAACACGGCATCCTGGGCCAGAAGGCAGTCTACTGTTTGTCTCTTTCCAGGTGCTTTCATCGTTCACATTGAATGGGGCAGGACATTGAAAAGTGTTCACTGAGTATTTTATTACAAAAAATCACTGGGTTTGTCTGCATTATTCAGGAAATAATATAGATGGCTTACCATGTTCTTTAACTCGGGATGAAAAAAAGCCAGATGAAATAAATTGCATGCAATTTGCTTACGTTATTTGATGAATACTACTTGGTAAGCTTCATGACTTACAATCAAGACTCGGCATGGCAGAAAAGCACTCTGATCTTTGGACAAGAACTCAGTGGAAATGCTTTTGTTAAGAGGCACTGATGTGTGAACAGTGTAAAATTAAAAAACTTCAAGAACCATCCTTTTATTTAGAGAGGTTACAAAACCCCCAAACTCATGTTTGACTGTGTAATATAGATATATTTTAAATTATAAATATTTCATCTACTACGGTGGGTGAAGGCTGCAGGTTCCTGAGTGCAGGAGCTACGTCTTTGATGAGGGGTGTCCAGGTTTCAGAACTCCTTGGCTGCTCACTAAAAAAAAAAAAAAAGCCACTGTTCTATATATAATTTTATGTAACTGTTTGTGTTTCATTCCTTCTATTAGAAGAGCTGGTTGGTTGCTAAAAATATACTTTCAACAAGCTTAGCTGTGAATCAGGTAGGAATATTTATCTTTCCCTCTGACAGAGGAAAACAAACCCAAATGGCAGTGTCTGGTGAAGCTTTCTCTTTTCAGAGGGTGTTTACATAGGCCTTCGTGCTGTCAAAAAGCAGGATGAACAATAAGCCCCTTGGGAGTGTAAGGACAACAGAGAAAATGAAGCAAAAGCCTTGGTGCTTGCCACTGTATCCCAAAGGAAATCCTCAACAACCCCTTTAAAGTAATTGCAATTACTGTCAGGATGTCAAAGAAAAGAATTTAATAATGTATTGGTAGCAAAGATAGCTTTCTATATTTCCCCTTTTTCTGTCTTCGTGGCAGTGTATTCATACCTTCCACTGCCATTTTGTAATTAAAACCAGATCAGGAGTTCGAAAGACACAAAAAAGCCCTGAGGTTTTGAGCGGAGTTTGTATATTTTTCCATGATCTCTTTCCCTAGCTGAGTAAGGTAGTGCCATGCAATCCACTTGCTGAGGGTGCTACGGGGTTCCTGCTTTGGTACCTGCTGCTTTGATATGTTGGCTTTGATAACTTCCATCCGATTAATTTTAAGTGCCAGTAGTCTGGCTGCTGATGCAATATTTATGATGGATCCTGCACTACAGAACAAAGTCTCCTTTTGAAGTGCAGAGCTGGTTTGTCTCTCTATTTGCTGTCAGATTTCAAAATTATCTTTGGGCATTCTCTTTTGGAGTACTCTGCTGTAAACAAACTAAACATTGTTTTAGTGAAGACAATAGACTGAATTCCTCTTTTACAGAGGCAACTGCGTTGTACTCGGTGACGTTGTGACTGATAGAAGAATCAGACTCAATAAATAATATTTTCATAATAAAGCCTTTGAAATGTATATGGACGTGATGGTGAACCCAAATCTCTCCAACCTTGCCAACTCACCTCCGGCTCTTGCATGGGGTAGAAAGTGGGCTTGCGAGTTGGTAGTTAAGGAGTGATTTTTTTGTGGTGCTGTTCTGATTAAAAATAAGGTGCAGGAAACAGCAGCCAACAACTGCTGCTTTGCAGCTGCTTGCTGGTAAAACCTTCCTTCTCATCCCTCCTCCTCCAGACAAGCAATAAAGTGTGAAATGCAAAAACTTAAATTTTGCCGTCTGATGCCTGCAATGGCACTGAATAAGCGTCGTTCAAAAGCACACTGAGCTGACAGCTGAAGCCGGCGGTAGCTCGTGCGGTGGAGCAGGCTTGTGTTGCTCAGGGGAGGCAGTGGCTGGAGCTGGGGTTTCCAAAGTGGTCTGTGAAGCTCTTAAGCAAAGCCAGAAACAAATCAGCCCCATCAACAGGAAAGCAAACTCCTAGACAAATGCATCCCATGGAGGTGTATTTTCGAATACAGGGAATGCTGAGTGTGTGTTGCTAGCTTCACGAGCTGACTAGGCATAAATATATGCTGACTCCCCACATTGTGGTAATGCAGTTTGGTGTTTCTTGAGTGTCTTCATTATTCACAGATTTGACTAACTTGTACTATAATAGTTAGACACTCTCAGCATCATGGAACTAACCCCTCAGGAGAAGGCAGAATCTTTTGTTCCTTTAGTATTTAATCAGAGGATATTTTGAAGCTTTTCAGCAATGAATGCCAAAAACTTGTGTAAGGGGGGGGGGAAAAATCCTTTAGCCCTATTTTATGAGGAGCTGTGACAGTAAGAAACAAGGTCAGATTTACTTCAAGGAGGAAAACTTATGGTCTCCAGCAACTGCATTTCTTTTCCCCAACTCAACCCCACACAACGTGACGTGTGCTGCTGCCATAACAGAGGGCTTGCCCAGCCCTTCCAGTTGCAAAGCAGCTGTGTCCAGCCCACCACAAAATGCAAGCCACGTGCGAAACTATGAGGCTCTTTGAGTCCGCAGGGACCAGCATGTGTATCTGATGTTCAGTGCTCTGGGTCTTCTCATTGACTTCAACAAGGACTTCAATTGCTCTGCGTGTCATAGCTGGTAACTCACATTCTGCCTTGCAGTATACAGCTATTAAAAACATGCAAAAAACTCCACTGACTAAAATAAATAAGGAATTATGTTTACTTTCATTTGTTAAGCCATTGATAATATAGTGCATGAAATTCAGGGTTCCCTAACACTTTTGGTACTACTCTCTCCGTTGCAATGAATTAATGTAAATGTTCAAACAATGCAGCAATTCAGATAAGCCTCTCTTTTTCTTAAATGTAACTAAAGTTTGAATTGGACAGAACTGACATCATAAAGCATTTAGGAAGTTTGGGGAAAATCAGTCTTGTCTGTAGGGTGAACTCAAGGCATACGTGTAGTTGGATCGTACCACTGCACTTTTTGTCAGAAAGAAATGGTGGGTAACCTGGTGCATTGTTAAAGTCGCTTAAGGTATTCACTGAATAACCCTTCTGTCCTGATGGCCACGGATCTTGTCCTGACATGCAGGCTCTGTTTGCCCTTCTGCTGTTCTGGCTGTTGATAGCTGCCATCTGTATGTCCCACTGCCAGCTTGCTGCAGGGGGTCGGGCTGCCCAGGGGTCCTGCCCTCAGGTCCACATCTGTGTAGTAGCGGTTCTCCAACTATGGCTTAGTCTGAGGATTTTTGGTTTGGTTTTGCACGGCTTTTGCTTCACGCCTCTAAGGCTGGTTTGTGTGAAAACTTCTCGTTAGGTTGCATCAAGGAGTAAAAAACGATTGTCCTAGCTCCTGGTGTCACACACACAAAAAATGCTTTCATTGACATGGGTTGACAAAAATGTGCATATGGACTATTATATCAGTTACTACTTCCCAGCAAATGTGCTGAGAATAGACATATGGGTAAATATCTTTAATTAACCAGGTCTGATTGCACTCTATACTCAGGCTATATTTATTTCTTAATTTTTTTTCCTATAATAGCTTTAAAATGCCCTGAAATATTTACCTTTAGTTTTATGTTTTTAACCCTGAATCCTTTTAAATATCTTTTCTTGTGTTTATGTTTAACCCTCCTGTCACTCATTTATTATTCTAATTGCCTGCATGCCTTTTCTCCTCATCTTACAGCTTTCATCTTTCCATTCCCTTATCTTTAAAGTCTTACCTCTTCTTAGCTAATGTTTAATATACTCAGAGATTCCAAATGTTTTTTCTTCTTGCTTTGAGATGTTGCAATGTATGACCCAAAGCTCCACATTCTTCTGTTAATTTCAGTTTAGTTTTGGCTTTTTTTTTTTTTTTTATCCCTTCCTCTTTCCCATATTTTTTTTTTTGGCAGTCTCTCCAGTTAAATTCCCAGCCCCGATATCTTTCTAGAGGCTAATCACACTGTCTGTGAAAACCTCCACCTGCAAGCAATAAAGACGTGAGATGTGAAGAAATAAGACCTTCTTTGGCAGTAGGGGGAAGCAGAAGCGGGTTGATCCGGATCCATCTGGCAGGGCACATCCTCCTTGTATGAAGCCATTTTGCAGCAGCAGCCGCTGCCCTCCGAGGGAGGCTCATTTTGGAGGTTGCAGGGCAGTGGGTCTGCAGCGCAGTTGCAGCACGTGGAATCTCCTTTGGATGAGGAGAGGGATGCTGTGGGTGAGGAGAGGGATGCTGTGGGTGAGGAGAGGGATGCTGTGGGTGACAGCTGGGCTCTTGGGGTGCACAGCCTGGAGCCAGCGCTCGCCCTTGGAGCAGGAGCAGGGCTGGAGAGTGGGCTCTTTGTAGGCTGGGTCTTGGTTCAAAACCTGGCCAAATGTGGTAACATCGTTGTTCTGTTATTTGAAATTAGCTGTTACTTTTAACGTGGCTGGTTTCCTCAAGGTAACGCACTGGGTTATTGCCAGGGAGGGAGCATAATCCCCTCCTCCTGTCTCTCAGGCTGGTGCTTTATTGCCTGAGTTACATTCCTTCTCCAAGAAGACGACTGCTGCAGAAGACACTCCTCTCCTGAAGACGCGTTCAGCTGGACATTCTAGGAAAGCCTGGATATCGCCCCTGAATACCTGAAATTTGCAAAATACTCTCCTTTGGTAGATTCCTGTAGTATTTCCCCTGTTTCTTTCCACATGTGTCAGCAAGGAAAATCTGCAAGAAATGCTTACTAGGGTGTAGAAGCATCTGGAGAAGGTACTTGTAGTTGTATTGGTGAAGTGAGTGGCATCCTACCTGCAAGTGCTTTCCTGCCTCAGGTTTATTTGAAACACAGCATGGATGTAAAGTGAAATGGAGAGGAACGTTTTTAAAAAGGCTTGGAGTTGATGACAGCTGTTTTTCTTTCTTTCCCAGATCCTTTCTTGTGGAAGTACTTGGTGTGATTTGGTTGGTTTACTTGTCTTATTTTATTAAGCCTTATATCTTCATCTGTAATAGAGGCATCCTTCATTACTCCCTTTGCCTTACAAAGGCAAAATACCATGGATGTCACTGACTTCCCATAATTATAGCTGATGGCTTTATTATCCAGATTTTTCTGAAGCGTGCTGGGAGAAGCATCACTGCCCATCTGAGCTATTGATATCCCGGCATGGTGATCGTTAGAAATATTTAATGTCTGGATGGAGGAAAAAATCTTATGATAAAGACACAGCCAACTGATCGAAGTCATGAACAAGTTGTGTAGCAACCCAAAGGATTTTTTTCATATTATACTTAATGCTTAGTCTGTACAGTTCGGTGTTTTGGGGTGTTTGTGTGTGTCTGTGTGAGATCTCAGGAATATTTTTCTCAGGTAGAACATGGCTTAGGAAAGCACAACCATGTTCTTAAGTGATGAAGGGGTACATGTAAAGCGTTGGTTGTCTTGTAGAAGGAGACTGCTTTCATTTTATCCTCTCCTTCCCAAAACTGGTCCAGGCCCTGATATGTACTGTGGCTCTGTGAGGTCAGGCATGGTGGAGAAAGCACTATATGTGGCATTTGGAAAATCTGTGTGGTTTCTTCTCTCAGCTTTGTTACTGGCCTTCTGGATGGCATTGGGCAAGTCATTTCAGTCCCTTAGCCTCAGTTTTCACCTCTATCAAATGAGAGTACCAATGCTGACCACCCCTATAAGGAGCTTGGATGCTTCATCCCCAAGGAAGGTTGATTCTGGTCTCCCTTGCAGATGGTAGCAGTGGATAGACGTTTGACTCCTCAGATAGATCCCTGCAGAAGAGTAATGAGAAAGTGACTTCCAATTCCAAAAACATATATTAGAAATGTTTCCTGTGTCTTAAGATTTCTGCAGACTTTTAAGTACATGAGAATTCTGAAGAACCTGATTAATTACAGGATGTACTGACAAACGTTTATAAAGTAATTTTGTGCCTGAAGAATAGGTGGGAAACTGTGTGAAATCACTGGTAATTTTGGAGAGGAGATAATGCACGGGGCTTTCTGCTTTGAATGTGGAACCGTGTGCTGTTTTCATGATACGTGTTATTATATATGAATCTTGTAAATACACTGGTGAGAGTGATGGGAAACTGCTTCGTTATTTTGGAGGCTCACTCAAAATATTTTATTTCTTTCAGAGACTTGAAGATAGAAAATCTGTTGCTAGATGAAGACAACAATATCAAGCTTATTGGTATGAAACCAGTTTGGCAATTCCAGTAATTAAAATTGGTAGTTTTGGAAAGAGAGTTTTTGAGACTTCATAATCCTCCCTGTGACAACTGCTAATGTTGCTGCAGAGAGGAGCTGAGAGAGTATAGATAGCAATCAAGCTGTTCCTGACAGCATCTTGTGAAAAATTGTTCCAAGTAATTCATCTTTAACTGGGTATGGGAATAATCCTACATCTTTTAACCAACAGCTTTCATATTCAAATCAGGAACTTTCTAAAGAATTAAAGAATTGACACTACAGAAGTAATTTATTTTATTATCTTGATAATTTCATATTTACTAAGGGTTGGATTCTGCCCCCATATGCATATGCTTCCGCTGAAGTCAGTGGGAGTTGCACACATTTTTAGCAGCTGGCAAAATTTGGTACTATATTTATATTCATTAAATTTGCTTCCAGCACCTAATACAAAATTGGTTTAGAGGGCTGTTAAAAAATAAAAAAGATCAGTGATAGAGTCTTGATTGTATTTGGGTATCAGCTGTAGGCAGTGCTCGCTTCATTCAAGCTGTGCAGACATTTTAGATTAATCATCGGTGGGTATAGTCTCTCACTGCCTCTGCGTAACTCCCATTAATGTTAATGTGGGCACTGAAAAGAAAATATTCGCTTCATAAAATAAACCCCAAACATCTGTTTATATTTATCTCCATGCCTACACTTTTGCCAACAGCAGTGTCTGTAGTTCCAGGCTTAAAAACTCAACTACTTTCTTTCTTCGGAAGGTTTCATGATCTGAAAAGTGATGAAAAGCACTTAACATTCAGGTCAACTGGACACTCACTGTAACGTATAAAGCACACGCACTTCCAAACAAACAAGAAGAGGATGGCAATGAGATCTGAAATACTCAAAATTTACATAGGGAATTCAGTCTTTGGAAATACTACCCTGACTTTTAGTCATTACTCCGTAGTAAATCAACTGACTCTGAGCAAATAATAGCAAAGGAGAACTCTGCACTACCTCAGCTGCGGGTCAAGAGGATACTGATATGTTACCATGAATCATTCATCAGTAATGATGGATACCACCCATTATCTTGATTTAGCAGATAAGTGAGACCAGATGGTTTACAACAGTGCTATATGAACATCTGATAGATTTAAAGAATTTTTATAACTTTCCTGTTACTGGGTGTTTGATTACACAACAGTATGTGAACTTGACATCCAAACCCAGACCTAATCAGATGATACATGTACAAGTAAAACTCACATGCCAAAAAAATTACTTCAGAACTGTTCCAGCAGTTTCATTGGCTTCGGTTGCACAGAAAGGTCTCCTCGCAGTGGGTGGTGTGGGAAGAATAGAGAAAAGAGACAGTTTGATTTTCCATAGCCTCGCTAGCATTGAAATAAATTGTCCTCAGGTCTGCAGCCTGATGTTTTAAGCAAAGCAGATTGTGCACAGTATGTATTTTAAAACAAAGCAATTAAATTCCACGTCCAACTGGGTATGTTACAGAAAAATAAAGGTTGTTTTATTAGTAATAATTTCGCTGTAAGTAAAACCAGATTTAATATCACAGTCAGCTCATGCTGTATCTCACTAGCGATGTTGGTGATCTCTGGTTGTTCACCTTGAGGAAGCAGTGCCTCTGTTCTGCGTGCTCTCTCTGCTGCACTTGCAGGGAAAGCTGGAGTGGGGGCTGCAGAAACCATCCTCGTGTCCCTGTGCAACCTCTCCTCACCATTTTCCAGGTGGTAGCAGAAGTAGTGCTTGCACTGCTATGCAGTTTTCCATTGCCACCAGGGTTTCCCAGGACAGGGAAAATTTTCCAGCACCCATCTGTGGCTGGCAAAATGGACCATACAATTTATAGACCAAATAATTTCCTCTTCCTCCTCCCTGCCTGTTCCCTCACTCAGCTCAGTCAGTGCTTAGTACAATATTTTATGTAGTCTGTCTTTCTAGAAATGTAATGAATCAGTTGTGTCATCACATAGTTCTGCCCAGGAAGGTTCTTCAGGAGGGAAGAACATGTTTTGAGGAATTACGTGCTGCTTTTCATGCTTGGGAGAAGAGACTTAAGCTACAAAACCCACTCACATTAACAGCTGTGGGGTGGGAGCTTGGTCTCAGTGTCTTGTACAGCAGCAAACACACTAGTACCTAATGAAAATGTTGCTTTTATAAAACTGTGAAATGAAGAAAACCCACCATAAAGGAAAAAGAAAAGGTGAAATGAAGATTAAAAATGTAGCAGGAAGTGACATTGAAAGTCTCTGCTTGTTCATGCATTTCAGTGAGAGATGAATCCCTTGAGTCCCTTTCTTCACCCAGCTTCTTAATGGCACCTTGCTTTTGTTACTCGTTTTAGCTGCGTGACGAGATGGTTTATAATATGTTCTTAGATAGTATTATTAGAAAAATTCCCTTTGCTGTGCTAAGTGGACTTATTCTTAGCTGTCTGTTAAGTCTCAAATCTAAGAACATCAGGACTGGAAATGCTGGAAATAACTCACTTCATCTGCCAGCCTGTGGTGCCAGGTGTCTGATAAAGATGCCATGAAAAGCCACTCGCAGGCCATGAGAAGTCCTTGGCATCCTGCTCGAGTACCTGTGGCACCACAAACACCCTGCCAATACATAGCTCTGCTGAGATCTGTGGAGCTCTGCTGGTCAGACTTGTCCACGAGCTTGGTGCTCAGGCTTCTGTTATTTAATAACTCTTTCCCAATTTTAACTGTCACAGCTTGAGATAGCCATTTATCCATAGCTTGATGTTGATTTCCTGGAGGCGTTAAAGAGTAGTAGTGTAATGCGATACTTCGATAGTACGAACAGTGGGGGTGGTGGAGTTGCCATGTCATAATATTTACTTTGGAAAACCAAGTGTGGCCTTTGATCTGAATTCTGTAATTAGCTCGGCTTATTGAAAGGAAGCCCAAGGCAGAGGCAGGAATGGCAGTGAAATTATCAATGCCGCTGGTAATAATGTTCTTACCAAGATCAGCAGTGCATCCTTAATAAAAATCACGCTGCGATCATGATGTGCTGCCACAATGTTAATAACAATATTTCCATTTCTTTTGCAATAAAACCCCTGTCCCCAGTATGCATGCATTTGTGCGCATTCTGCATTTCAAGAGGCACTAGGGGAAAAAAAAACAAACAAAAAAAACCACCAGCCTAGACTAAAAGAATGAGCTGAAAAAGATGAGTAAGATGTGTATAGTTTAAGCAAGTAAGATAATGAAAAGCACCACTAGAGCATCCTTCCATTGATAATGATAGAGGGATGCAGATTTACACCATCTCAGAATATAGCCCTTTGATTGTAATACGTTGATTGTAAAATGTTGTATTACAGTCAAAGTAGTTTTGAGGTGGTATGACACAGTAGGGTAAAGACCATGAATAATACTGCGTTGAGATGTTATTTCTAGGAATTAAAAAAAATATTTTACAGTTGATATAACTTGTCTCAGGCCATAGCTAATAAATATGTTGATTAAGTAAGTGGATCCTCGGAAGTATTTGTGTAAGCCTCAGGAGTAATACGCATCTAGCAGAGATGATTAAGCAGTGTCCAGAGACAATTGTTTTCCATCAGAGACAAGGAAATTGTCTTGATCCACCCTTCAGTTTTTACAATGTTCTTCAGCAAAACCCCTTTGAGCCTCTTTAGATGTTTAATATGGTGATTCTTGTCTCTTTTATGCTTGTCTTGCTCTCAAAGATGACTTTGGGCACTCCAGCTCACGTAGTCATCTTTATAATTACATTTTTTTGTAAGCATCATTATTATTTCTTTTGGCTGGTTTTGTGAGGGAAGAAAGCTTATGTGACTGCCCTGTCAGGGCTCTTCTGATCCCTCGAGGAACTCCTGTCTGATTTCAGCCAAATTTAACGTGGTGCGAAAGCTAAAGGCTGGTACTTCAAATCTTAAGCAAATAAGTAGGGAGGAGGGACAGGAGAGAGGCCCACATTAATGACTGTGGGGAGAGAGTGTTGCATGGGCCTGCGAGATGTGATGCTTTTAGCTCAGCTGAGCAGGTGGGTAGCACACCCAGAAAGCTGCTGTTTTGCGAGACACGTAGATGCAAGACATAAGCCTATAGGAAGAGTCTGCCTCTCCTGCCTCGTGTATGTTTAAGACGGTTTTCATTTTAAAGGCGCATGCATTCTGGGAATTTTTAAGACTAGATCAAAAAAAGGAAAGAAACAAACCAGATGTAAGTGTTCTTAATAGCAGTATTTTAGTTGTTGCAGCTGTCATCAGTAACAAGCTATTAATAAATGTGAACCTCTTTGTGACCTCCCCTGCTCCGCTACTCCTGGATATGTTCCCCAGCAAAGGCTGTTGTCCTGGCCCGTCAGCTTTGCCCATGTCATCCTCCTCTTGCAAGCTCGTCTTGCTTCTTCTCCTTATCACATCAAGTTGTTTGACTTAACTTTCAGGACACTTTACAACCTCTCCTCACCATCTATGTCAGCCGTGGTTTCATAATTGCTTTCTCCCTTTCCAGGGGTGGGCTACCACTAAACCGGGTGGGCTTGCACTCTCCTGGCTGCACATTGCCCCCAGCTGCTTCTGCTGCTTCTGCTGCTGGTGCGACTCTGTCTGCCTTTCTTTCCTTGCTTAGTGGTTTAATTTTTAAGATCCTTCCCTAAACCCAGCTCGGCCTGCAGCCATACCAGCACCAGAGCAGACGGGAGATTTTGGGAACACCCTTCTTGGCGCCAGCCTGGTCCTGGGTTGGCTGAGAGCACTTGGGAAACTGCAGCCTCCTCCAGTGCAGAGAGGCTCCCTCTTGTCTCCAGTCAGCTCATGGTGCCAGCCTTTGCCAGTCCCTTGTTATTAATGCCAGAAAAAGTGTCAGATACACCCAGGGGCCAGAAATACAGTAATTCAGGGCAGAAGTTGGGGAGGGGGGAGCCAAAGCAACACATTCCTCTTCTTGCTCCAAGATCTCCCTGTGTTATTTTAGAGCTGAAACGCTGAGTCTGCAACCCTGTGCATTTGTGCATCGCCACAGTAGTCCCAGAAAACAATAACCTCTGCCTTATAGCTGATGGTTCATTTACACGATTTAGAGGAAAATGTTGAAGAAGTCTCACTTAAACTTAGCCTCTGCATAACATACTGCAGCAGTATGGAATCCATGACAGCCTGAGGTGGCCTTCTGCCCCATGCAATGGCATCACGTAGTGCTTGGGACAAGCTCAACAGTGGTCGTTACCATCCATGAAATGTAGTTGCTTTGTGTATGAAATTGATAATTGTGCATGTTCTAAGATTTTTTTTATTGTTTCTGGAAATCTCTGGTTATTTAGCACCTCAGAGAAACAAATTATATTATATAATGTTTTTGCATGTGGGTGATTTTTTTTCTTAGGCAGTTCATTGCTTAACTTTTGGAAAAAAATGTACTTTCTTTCCTTGTGTTCTAGTGTCGTTTTACTGTATGTCTCTTTCATAACTCTCTCCCTGTGCCTTTCACAGACTTTGGATTGAGCAACTGTGCAGGCATCTTGGGTTATTCTGATCCATTCAGCACCCAGTGTGGGAGCCCAGCATATGCAGCCCCTGAACTTCTGGCAAGGAAAAAATACGGGCCCAAAATAGACGTTTGGTCCATGTGAGTTACTTCGCTAGTTTATAATTGTTACTACTGTTACCACTACCCATTGCTCAAATGAGAAACGTTATTCGTGTGTTTGGCTACTCTGAGCAAGAAAAGCTGTTTAATTAGCATGACTCTCTGAACTAAATTACACAGATATTTTCTTCTGAAAGAGATCTTTTATGTACCTGTATATAGATTACTAGAACATACAGCACAGAGAGACTGCAGTAAAGCACAGCTGTTGGTCAGTGATGTTCAGACATAGTAGAAGGCATGGCTCTGGCACAAGAGGGCCAACAACTTTTCTTGTTTTCCCCGAAGGATTCTCAAGCATTCACGTGGGCTTCGTGCACTACCCACAGTCAAGTGGAAATGTGATACCAAGTCAAGTCATCACTTTGAAAGGACCGTCATTAAAGGGGAAATAAAAATGGCCAAAAACTTGTGAGCCTTTGTGAGCTTACTAGTGTTCAGACAAAAGAAGAGACAGAAGTTCCTGTTGCCAGTGGTAGAAGAAGCTACAAAAATATTTTGGAGTTGGTGAATTTGTCCTCAGTACTGCTGTAGACTGTGCAATTCCCACTACCTGCCAGTTGGCCCTGGACATGGTATTGGTTATCCATTGATAACCAGGAGAGGAATTGGCTGAAATCAGTTGAGTTTTAGCTTTTGCTTTAGTATCAATAAGTTTTCCCTGACCAGGTGGGGATAATACCATTTGTGTAAATTTCAGTAAAGTAACAGAATTACGGTTATTCCCAAGTTGAAGTATTTGGAATGCCTGGAAAATGTGAAGAACTGTATAAGCACTACTATTGCTAAGGAAAATTGGCCAGTGTTTAGATATTAGATGAGGACCTGTGTCAAATTCATCTCTCAGTTTGACCTGGTGGGTCCCCTGTTGCACTTCAAGGCTCTTTAGAACTTCGTCCCCTGCTGAAGCCTAATTTACAGTCTGTCCTTGGAGGAGACCCACAGCTATCATTGTATGGCTACTGAATTTCTCACTCCAGCAGCGAGCCATCCGTCCACATCAAGGGTGATGAGTACTAGCCCTGAGGAATGCAGGCAAACAGAGCACAGTCATTCTTGTAAACCATTTGAATTTCTCCAGTAATAAAATCCTGCTCTTTTTTTTAAATTGAAAAACCCCAGAAAATATGGTTAACTCCTACTTTTCCTCATAGCTGAAAAAAAGGTGTCTGTGATCACTGTTCATGATAGTGCCTCGTGTTAGTTTCTCTCTGTTCACATATGTGTGTTCAGCAGACTAGGGAAACAGATTCCCAAAAGGGAGGTGTTCCATTCAAATTGGATTTGAAGCCCTTTTAAGAGGAAAAAGAACAAGAGTTCCAACCCACTTTTCATCACGGACTTTTCTGGGTATAAACAAGCAGTAAGCTTACTGCTCTGAAAAATGTCATTGTTCACACCTGATCTTTGGGCTGCACCAGAGGGCGTGGAGCTCACCTTTGGGTGCTCCACCAGGACCTGCAATGTCCCTGTTGCTGTGGGCAGTCATTCCACACCAAAGGCAGCACCAGGACAAGGCCTCCAAAAGCAGTGTTTTTGTGCAGCCTGAGAGACTTAATTGTGGTGTGGCATTTAGCCGAGGAGTTGCCCAAGACCTGGACTCACTTCTGTGGCTCCCAGCTTATGCCCTGCACATTGTGTGGCCCTCCATGAGCAAACCTCTGGGAATTCTTGCCCAAATTGTTGTGTGCAACAGAAGAGAGCGCTTTTTTTTAATCTTTTTTAAAAGCTGTCAGACACTTAAGATGAAGTACAGTCACTAAATCCTAAGCTTATGTTTTCCCTTGTTCTTGATCATTTTCTCTACATTTTCTTTTAGTGGGGTGAACATGTATGCAATGTTGACTGGAACATTACCTTTTACTGTGGAGCCATTCAGCTTGAGAGCTTTGTACCAGAAAATGGTGGACAAAGAAATGAACCCTTTTCCCACCCAGCTCTCTGCAGGTAATCCAGGGGGTGTGCTAGGACCTGTTCGGATCCAGTTGGTCAGAACTGTTGTGGGATTGTGAGTCATGCTGCTGACATGGCACACTAATAAATACTCCTTTTTTCATTTTAGCCTCCAACAGATCTGCGGGAGTTGCTGTAGTATAAATACTTTTGCTTTGACTTCTGTATGTAAGCTGGAGAAGTGCCAAGTTGTGCTGAATGTGAGAGAAGAACAAACCTGTGAAATTCTGTGAAATTGCTTTTGTAGAGTAGTTGGTCAGTTTTGCTCATTCAGATGATTTTACCATACAGGATGGATGCAAGGATGCATCACTTCGAAATAACAGATTCCTGGGCATTGTCATGACTAGGGCTGAGTGATAAGCTACCTTGAATGACCTCAGGTTTATTACAGAATAATGACATGCATGCAAAAAATTATTTGGGGACAGTGACCTGTGATAACCTTTGTGTGTTCACAAAATGCAAAATTGTTGATGTCTTAGTATTAGAAATATTAATTCCTACATCAGAGCGATGTCACTAGGCAACAGGATCATTTTTCAGCTTATAGCAAGACCGTTGTCAGCATTTGGAACAAACTCTGTTTTGTAGTTGGTTATTTTTGTATGCTAAATTTGTTGTTCATAGAGAGCTTCTGTTCTTCTTATCTGGCAGCCTGTTTACAAGGGACGTTCAATAAAATTAAAAGATGGCAAATAAAAAAAGGATAAGAGAGCATACATTTTTCACTCAGTACACTAAGGATAGCAACCATTGTTACAACTTGTAAGAAAAACCCCTTGAAAGTTGTGTCACAAGTTGAATTCTTCCAAGTACAGATTTACCTGCATATGGAAGAAGTAGGTAGTGAAGGGTTTTCTCACGCAGGTTATCCATGGGTCGAGTGGAGCATGTTGTTCCTTGTTCAGTCAGCATCTGTATGAAGTACACTTTTCCTGCCAGCAGTTCATATTGCTGGCATGTTGTAAAGTGGTAGGTTTACAAGTGAGCTGGGATGCTGCAAGTCTTGTTGCTATTTGGCGCAATTAGAGTGTTTGGTATTTCCATTCTGGAGACTTTCCATTAGGATTCAGTTGCACAAAATGACTATTTTAATGTTCTAGCACATGCTCTAAAGCCCCACTGAGTAAATTAAAAGAAAGATTATAGTGACTGCTTCATGCTGTACTGATTTAGATGCCAAATCCTGCATTGATTGCAAAGTTGCTCTTGAATTTGGGGACTTGCATGTGATAGTAAATATTTTCCAAGTTTGGCAAAAAATTTACCAAACTTACCTCCCGGAATGAGGCTGTTAGCAATAAAAAGCAGTGATATGGTGGCCGTGTAGTGTCTTTGAACCAATGAACTGTTTCCCTGATCATTGTTTTCTTTCAGTCTTCTTTAAGTGGGAGATTTCACCGACTTCATTGGGACAACCCAGTTGTTAAGGGCTGAATCACCCACAAAAGGCCTGTAGAAAACCAGACCTTGGGTAGCAAAAAAAGATAACATTACTTTTGACAGGTTTCATTCATCCTATCATTTCATAATGGAGATCAAATTTTCTCACAACTGTGTCTCTGTAGCATTTCTAGCTCACTGATGCTATGGTCTCCAGTGAAAACAGTATTTTCTTTATCCTGTGAGAACTATAGCAGCTTGAAGTTTCAGAGATGGTCGCAAATTAATGGAATAGATTTGAACGTGTTAACCTTTATGGATTGTGAAGAAAGGTACGCATCAGTTCTTGATCTAAGTCATTGGCATTGTGTGTTCACTGAGATGGCAAACTGTGATTTAAGGTGACATTTGTTCTTGCAAGGGTTAGGCTTTGGGTCAGTTGGTAAAAACTCTGCTCCTCTGCTCTGCGAATTGTTGTGTTTGTTAACCTCTTAGGTTTATAGATCTTTTTCTTTAATCGGGTTTTCTTTTCCTGTGCATTCACATACAGACTAGAGCTTTTTTTGCAGGAGTCTGTTTTGCTTGTTCAGGACATTGTCTTTCAATATTTAATTTCACAGTTACTGAGCACGCAGTACCATCATAAAAGTAGCCGGTCTTATCACTAAGCAAGAGTATATTTTATTTGTGTTAGTTAAAATGTTGGGTGACTGTGAGCACCCAAAGCAAATGTGTAGCAACAGAGAAATTTTGGAGTCAGTGTTTGATTTTCCCATTTAGGAAAGTTTTTCATTAAGCTTCTTAAACAACACAGCTGTCTGATTATTGACTTTAGGTAAGCAGTGTTCAGTTGCTCAGGAAGCTGGTATTCACCTTGCACACGTTCCTTTTTCCCCTCAATTTATGGCTTCTGTATGCTCATGGTCTTCCTTCTGGAACAGAGAAATGAAGTGGAGACAAGAAGCGCCATCGTCTATCCATGCCTGTAGTCTGGAGGAAGGATTTTATTAGGTGCAGCTCGCTCATGGCTTGTGAAATGACCTCATTGCATTTTCTCCAGCTGGTTTTCTAAGCAATACCAGTATACCTAATTATAACCAGGCACACCCTCACAGTGTGAACAAGATGCTACATTGGTTTGATTTGTGGCAATGAACATGAAGACGGCAGAAGTCTTGCAATCCCCACCTGACATGCACTCTGCTTCTGCTCACTGCTGAGCTCCATGCACTCAAGGAAGTTAACAGAGAAATGTCATTTTTCATGGTGCTGGTCTCTCATTTGTCAAAAGACCAAAGTTTACCTCCAAATTACACCATGGGAACAGAATTCCACTGAGTGCTGGTCAGCGGCTAATCAGATTAGTGCTGTCCTTGAGCTCGTCGTAAATGAGGCCTCAGGTAACGAGGCCCTGACGGGGTTTGCAGTGCCCTGTGCTGCCAGCCTACTTGGTGCAGCAGGAAAAATGGCTTCAGGCACAGTGGATCCAAAAATCGATTGGGCAGCTTCGTGTTTGCTCCCTGGCGGACTAGTTTTGCTGTCCCACAGCCGTGTGGCTAACTGGGAAAGGTTTCTGTTCTCCTCCTGCCATCTGACAGTTCAGATCAGCCAAGGTGCTGTTACTCATCTCTTCCATGTCGCCTGGGTCTGTCTGGCCAGGGAGCTCCCAGGGGGGATCTTCTCTCCAGAATTCATTTCTCCCGGTCTGGATCTGTGGATCTTTGTGGCGCTTCACAAGCTTCATTTAGTTAGTCTGCCTTTTGCCAAGGAGGGAAAAAAAAGTAACATTTTTAAGGAGACTTGAGCTGATTTGGACGGCTGAGGGTGGTGGTGATGGAGGGGCAGGGTGTTGGTTTGGGGAGGGGTTATTTATTTTGCTCTGAACCTGTGGGATACATACGGTTTGTAGCACAAGAGATGGATGAAGTGCTGGAGAGAGGAGATCGGGTTCGTGGTTGGCCGTAACAGGGGGTTCGGTGCCCAGGACACATGGAGGGCAGCCGCGCATCAGCTTCCAGCAGGCTTACGAACTTGGATGTAGGGTTTTCCTGCTGCTTCTGCAGTATTGCTGTTGTAGGAAAATAACAAAAATGCTGGAAAAGATTTAAGTAAAGTATCTCACAGAAATCAACGATTTGTGAAGAGAGTTTATTAAAAAGCCAGCTAATGCCAAGCTGAACTGGTAAATATGTAATCGTAACACTCTCTTATCCACATACAAGCTTCTTGATGGTAGGCCTGTGTCAAAACAGAGAGCTTCTTGGGGCCCTCTCCAGCTGATACTTGATTTTTGCAGGATGTTGAATGCTGAGGTTACCCAAGCTGTCAGGAGTTGGCACCTATTGAGTCTAACCCTGACTTATTTGAGTAGAACCCCTCCCTTCCTCATGCCTTGCCCTGCCCTGGCGTGTCAGCCCAGCCGTCCTGTCCCATACTGGTGGGGAGATCAGGGTGCTCGGGAGGACAGCCAGGCAGACACAGAGGAGGGCAGCAGGCTCATAGAGGAGAACCGGTGAAAGGCCGTGGCACTGTGCCAGTGTTCGCATTTATGCCCTTTTCAGATGAGGACATAGTGGCCTCACCAGCAGGTGTATTATTCTCCTAAAATTGCATGTGGGAACGGGGATGCCTGAGGGTTTCACTGGATTGCTGGTGAAGATGTGTCGCAGCTGCTCTGCTTCAGAGGTGGTGCTGAGTGAGCGTGCTGTGGCGGTGAGACCAAACGCCTATAAAGCCCAATGGGAAGACTGCCTCATAATTTCAGTTTTCTAGTATTTAGGGGTTAGTACATGCAGTTTAATCTGCTTTGTAACACAAACCTTTAAGGGGTTTTGTTTGCCTGTACTGAGCTGAAGTAGCTGTATTGGCAAGGCTGTACTGCAGCTTACCCAGAAGACACATCCCAGAAGACACCATGTCATGCCACAGTGGTCCTGTGCTGCCACAGCCCAGGGCACCTGTGCTAGTAAGGAGACAAGCAGACGCAACACGCTCAGGAGAGCGAGCGTAGGAGGGGAACTGCAGCTCTGCTGTGCAGGAAGGTGGAAAAAAGCCCCCAGGGTCCTGTCCATCTGATCTGGAGAAAACTGTGCCACAGCCATCATTTCTGACGCTTGCTTGCCATTGACTTAATCTGGGACTCATTTGGTATCATCTCACTTGACTTTTATCTCCTCTACAAAATCATTCTGATCTTGGTTTTCCCAGAATTAGGTTTCTTTGTTTTCCGTGCAGGGAATTGTAGAGGACATAGTTAACTCTTCACTGTCATGTAGCTGATAAACTGAAGCTAACCTCAATAACTTAAAGAGTAAGACCAGACCTAGGTAAAACAGAGTTTATTTTCAGCTCACATAGACACTTTTTGTGAGTCTTTAAGCAAATCACTTGATTTCATTGCTCCTAACCATATAAGAAACACATGACTTGAAAATATCAGAAAAGTACTTTTGGGGTTTTTTGCAAGAAAATCCCAAGGGATGGTTGAATGTCACTGAAAGTTGAAGGTTCAGTATCTGAAAACAGAACAAAGCTCATTAATTTTACTGTACTCTTTTAATTTGTCTAAAACCTGCTGCAACTGATTGTAGGTTGGATGGAAGCCAGGAGAGAATTTGTCCTTATAATGTCAAAGGGAGGCCAATTTTCCATGTCTTCCCTCCCAGCTTTGCATCCCTACCCTCCTCTCCACTCCTACCCAGTCCATATTCTACTTTAAAACACAGCTTGAGTGATTTGCCTCTGATCTGACTCCAGCCTCTTGTCTTCATACAAAAGTTAAGTTTTGGCTAATCTGCTCAGAAACTTCAAACAAGCTCTGAAACAAAAGGCACTTTTTGTGCTCTCCTTTATGACTATAAATCATTGTGACTATAAATCATTGTTTATTTTACTTCCTAATCCCTTATCAGTTTTTCCTCAAGGACATTAGAGGATACTGTAAGGAAAGCATTCCTTTTTAGTATACGCTTGGTCAGGCTACACACCTGTAGTAACTCAACTACTGTGTGAAGTCATAAAGCAGATGACATATCTATTGGTTGGGGTTTTTTTCTTGATTTCTTCACAGCGGCCGTAAACTTTCTACGATCTCTACTAGAGCCAGATCCTGCAAAGAGACCAAACATCCAGCAGGCACTTGCAAATCGATGGCTTAATGAGAATTACCCTGGAAGAGCACCACCTAATGTCACATATCCAAACAGGTACTGTGCTAAAGAGTGGAGAAAGCCTGCCAGGGTGTATATACATTATATGTTTTAAAATGTGAATAACTCTGGTGTTTCGGTTCCATTTATGTGACAGCATCCCAGTGCATTTTCTGCGATTGCTTTTGTGACTCTATCCTAAAAGCTGTTAGGATTGGCTGTGGCATATGTGTTGCTTGGAATGGTCAAAAATACCTTAAATTAGAAGCTGGCATATTGTGCATTATTTGCAGGGTAGTCTGGGGTGGAGATGATATGATTATTTGGCTCCAGACTTTGGAATGAGTATGTGTGGCAGGTAGTTCTGATCTTCTTGTTTACCAGTAAAAGCAGTGGTGAGAAAGGTCAGAGTTAAATGATCTTGCTTTGTGGTTGTTGATCTTGAATACCTGTGCAGTGCTGAATGCATGACTAAATGCAGAGAACAAACCTCATGGCCAGTCAAACATCCATGTAGGAAAAAAAGAAGCAGAACGAACGATACTTGTGGTCCACTTTGGTTAGAAATAATCTTTCTTGACTTTAATCATCTGCAGTATAGAATCAACACATGAGCCAGCCAGCCTGGGCTCTCATTACAGTCAATGGAGAGAAATAAGAGCACTTTTTACATAATGATACATCTGACTTTTTGATTCTGTGATAGGATGATTTTGTGCCCAGGAGATCCAAGTTCCTCTCCAGTGACTCTAAGTGGAGCCTCAGGCAACTCACTTAGAAATATATGTCTATATTTGATCAGATAAAACCTCCATCCTGTATCAAAGCCCTCCAGCTGTGTCTCATACACATTCTAGTACCTGCAGGGGAATTGCTGTAGGAGTTACTGTCTTGCAGGCCAAGATCCTAAGTAACACAGAGGCAAAGACAGAAATTTAAAGCCCAATTTTGGTGCTTAAAATCTGATAGTAGGCCAGAATTTCTGCTCCAGCTTGCTAAGAGCAGAGTCCCTAAGTGAAGATCCTGACTTCCTCCCTACAGTTTACTTAGTTGCCAGATACCAGATGTAGTGAATGCCTAGGGGCATGACAACTTAATTTTTTCTGAACATCTGAATGACTCTCCTCCACCCAAAAATGATTTGGTGTTCACCAACCACTCCATCTCTTTGTGTTGGTGCCCTGAAGGACTCAGTCCCATAGGCATGCTCAAGCCATGCACGCAGCCAGCCTTCAGCATTCAGCCCAGGTCAGAGCTTTGGTGGTAAGAGTGCCTCCCACCCATTTTCCCCTCTTCTCTACCACTAGCCGTGTGAACAGGGTATGTTTCAGAGCCATGGGTCATACCATGTCATACCCCCTGTGGGGCTGAGAGGCACCTCTGCTGAAGCAGGTGATGAGCACTGCCACTTCTTGATCATGATGGGACCTGGGCACAAGGAACCAGTTTGAGCCTTGAATCTCGGGACAGTGTTTAGGAATGTTTGGAGACCTTTGCCTTTGATGTTGGTGTTGGCTGGCTTATGGGTCACAGCCTGCACAGTCGGGCCTCCTACCTGAGTCACCTCCCTTTTCCCTCTGCACTGGCAGGGAACAGAAGTGCCCTAATTTAGCAGCAAGCGTTTCCTTTCTGGAGGGGGCGTCTTAACTTTCTGGTAACTGCCTTGTGGCGAATCGCTGTTGCTATGCCCTTCTTTGACCTGTGGAGAATAACAGGTCTCATGCTCTCAAAATGTGGTTGGATAGATGTTGAGCAGCTTGGATGCCTGCAGGCATCACTAGAGCCATCCGCTGAAATGGGGAGGGAAATGTGAGGCCAGCTGCCTGCAATCCCCAACAGAATATAAAGATGGCCCCTACAAACAGTTGTTTCACAAGGAATGAGAACAGGCGGACCCATTATCTTGACATTACTGTGCCAAATTTAAGGGCAGTTGGGTTAATTTGTGTAGTGTGCTGTCCAACAAAAGGAAATCTGTGTTTCTATGGTGCATTGGACTGTACTGAAGTATGGTACGTATGAACTTTGTATGGTAAAGAAAGGGAAAACAAGTGTAAACTGAATGAGTCGTTAAGCTAATGAAATCACTGTCATAATGAGTCCAATCAATCTACTAAATGTGGCATCTGTTAAGTGAATGTAAGTGTAACTGAGAGCTGTATGGGTAATTTAATTCTCTTGCTGTGTGTGTCTTATCTGCAGAAAAGAGGAAAAGAGACAGAAATAGGGCTTGAATGTGCTTTCACAATTCTTTTGCATTTTTAGGTACAGCTTCATGCCTCTTTTTTATTTCCTAGCTTGCAGTTATCAGGCTTTAGTCAGGTTGTGGTGGAAGTGTCCCTTCTAGAGTTTGCTCATCGGTGCAGTTAGGTAGGTGACTCACAGAAGAGGCCGGCCTCCATTAGAATAGCTGTGGAACACTCTTTATTTATGGAGTCCCCATTAATCATTCCCACCTGAAGGCAAGTGAATCAAATGTCAGAAGAGAGGAAAATGCTGTGCCAAACTATAGAGAGGGCATATGTTTGCTCATGCGTATGTGTGTATGTGGTGATGATAATAATCCTTTACTATTATAAGCACTTTTTAAGGGAACATCAATGTGGAGTGCTGTGCTTTGCTATTGAAAAAACTCAGTTTCATTCATTCGTTCGTTTGTTCGTTCCTTCCTTCCTTCCTTCATGCCTGCCTTCCTGCCTTCCTCCCTTCCTCCTTCCCTCCCTCCCTCCCTCCCTCCCTTCCTTTCTCATTGCACTCCTTTTGTTATCATGTGGTCTGAAAATAAAAGTACATGTTCCTTCTGTCTGAACCCAGATTTTATGTGAAGCTGCAAAGGATAAAAGCCATACAGATTCATTCTTTCACTTCATTTTTTGGATACTGTTTCTTTAGTTTAATTAGTTGATTCCGCAAGCTTGACCTACCTAGACTTTGTCATACTGGAGCCTTATAGGAAAATACTCTGTAAAGTTTGACATATTTAAAGACATGGCCTGAATGGCCTGACTCCTTTTGAGCTTGCCTCAGAAAGTACCACCAGGATCAGCTTCAACAGAGTTTCTCCAAGTTTTTGTTAGTGTGCAGATGCAGGTAAGATGGGTCAAAATAGTTCTGAAAAATCCACTACTGTATTTGTAAAGAATCACTTCCTCTCTTAATCAACACAAGGAAGAAGCTGTGTTATGTTCTTGCAGTGCTCTTCCACCACCCGTTATTCCCAAGACAGGAACATGGTAGGAAAAAGGAGAGATGAAGATAAGGTGGAAGAATGGCAGAAACTGCATTTTCAGGAGAATATTCTCCCAGGCTTTTTATAAGCTTGCTTTTATTAAAGAAATTCCCTGAACGCAAGCAAAAAATTCCTATTTTGCTGAGCACTTCAAGTAGAAATTGCTTGAATTTCTTTTGCTGTCCAGATGCTTTAACGTGCAATGGCCAAGATAAGTTTTGCTTTTGAACTTAAAAATCCCCAACCCCAAGCATTCCTTAGCTGCAGAATGAATGTTAATAAGGATGCCAAATAAAGGAAAAGAGTTATTTGAGATTTTCCAGACTGTGTTTTACATCTTGTCTAAATCCTCTGTGTCAGACCCAGACTGCTCTCTGGGCATCACAGGTGCACAGGACAGGGGGGCAGCAGGGCAGAGGTGGGAAAGGTGGAGAATGGTCCTTTTGAAGGGGGAGGCAGGTTGTAAAAAACCCCACAACCTAAGCTCCCCTAAGTTACCATAGCCAGATATTAGGCTTGATATTAAGAGCAAGGAATACCCTTCAGAAACCAAATGAAACCCAGTATTTCTTTGGAGGTGGATGGGAGTTGACAGGTACATCTGGGAAGCTGGTCAGCACTTTTAGAGGTCTAAATAGGAGCAGAGTTCTTAGGCAATTTTGGCTTTAGCTTAGACTGAGAAGATGCTTTGCCGTTTCCACAAGGCTGCTGTACTCCATTTCTTGCCTTAGCTGAGTCTATTACAGACTTTGTAAAGGAGCTCATACATAAACATGTCTTGTGCTTGTGCTTTTAACTGACAAGAGTATAGCAGCAGCTTTACCATTTTAAGAGCCGCTGTAATAACCCTCCCTGTACGTCCCCTTTCTCCAGCATGAAATTCCCTAGCTGCTTAGTGCATGAATATTGTGCAGCAGGTAAGGGGTGAAGCTGAATGCAGGGGTGTTTAATTACAAGGAAAGGGTCATTTCAGAAAGCCAAATGTCGCTACCTGAGTTGGGTTTTACCTTCAAAACCAGCCGGTCGATCTTGACAGTCTTCACTGGTCAGATGTAGCCTAACAAACGTAGTGAGTATCACAGTTTCATTTAGCATCGCGGTAGGACATGGTGGAAACAGTGCTGTTCGTTCAGCTATCACAGCTTCCTGCGGTGCCTGTGGTTCTGGAATAATCTACCCTTTTGATGCCTGCTTATGGGAGGAGAGAGCTAATCACTCCCATGTTACTGAGCCTTTCAGTCCTTTTCTTTACGCTCTGCCACATCCTCCGTGGTTGGCAAGGCTGTGTTGCTGGGAGGATGGTATGAATGGCATGCTCTGCCTCTCTCTCTGTGCAGGATTCACCTTGAGGACCTCAGCCAAAGCGTGCTGCTCCATATGACCGAGAAGCTTGGCTACAAGAACAGCGATGTCATCAACACTGTGCTCTCAAACAGGGCAAGTCATACACTTGCCATCTACTTTCTACTTAATAAAAAGCTGGAGCGCTATTTGGCAAGCCTTAGGGTAGGTACTGCTTGATGCCGATTCTTTGGACGAGTGGGCGAGGAGGGTAAAAAAAGGACTAAAAGTTTCCCTGCTTGCTGGCATTTGATCTCAAGCTTTACTTGAGGTTTTTTGTTTCCTAATTTTGTAGCAGTAACCATGAAGGGGACATACTCCTTGCAAACTAGTAACATTATTTGAGATAAGAATTCCCCAGGTTGTGAAGCTGGTAGGCTTTATGTCTCACAAGTCCCTGTTTCCATAGGACATCCCCTCTGGCTAGGCAGTTACCCTATGGAAAGCAAACTGTTACCATGCAGAACCTTACTTGCCACTTGTGGTGTACTGTGTCTGTATGTTGAGATAGTTCTGCCGCTTGAAATATCAGTAACACAATATAATTTGATTCAGGAAATAAAGAGGAAGCTTAAGAGCTATTAAGATTTCATGTAGCTTTTAAGTGAAAACTTAGCTGGAAGTTTCTATTTTACATGAGAAATATCATGAATATAAAGCCTCCTAACCTCCTGCCGACCTTCCTGGCTCCTGAGTATGGCTTGGGGGTCAGAAATACTGCTGACGGGTTTGCACAGCAGCTTTCTCTAGGGTAGGAGAATGATGCTGCATGTCATCCTTCCTTGTATGGCCTGAGGTGCTGAGCCCTCAGGCCACGTTTTGCATGGTACTTGCTGGAGTGCTGAGATGGGCACACCCACAGGAAGGTGGGTCGCATGGATTTTTTCTTCTTCATGTGTTTGATTCTTAGAGAAAATATCACCAATGGCCTTCTGATCTGAAAACAGCTTCTTTGTTTTTTTTTCTTTTCTCAGTTCTTTTAGCAAGCTTGTTTTAATGATGATGCCATCAATGATATTTAAAATATAATGGACCAAATTCACCATCTCTGTATGTTGATGCACCTCCACTGAATGCCAAGAGTGGATACAGTCCATTAAGTAGGACATTGGTGGTCTCTAATTATCTTGCATACTTCACTTTTCTGTGCTTGTCTCTCTACAGAAGTCTGAAGGCCAGGACAATATTTGCCACAAGAACCAACTATACCAGATAGAAAAATACAAGATGAATAAAGAATCCTATGAGGTAAAGCTCCTTAAAACTCATTGAGGTACTTTGAAAACCGACAGAATTTGAGGATCCTTGGCAACTGTGATTAAGGCGATGGGTTTCTGGACCTGTGGAGAAAAAAAGGACCTGTGGTCTTACCTGTGCAGGACAAACAATTCCCTCAATTTCTTTCCAAAGGAACAAATAGCAGTCCCCTAGGGTGGAAGTGTCAAGGTGACTTTCAGCTTTTATGAATAAAATGAATGTTTTAAATGCTCTGTTTAGCAAAATAATGCAAAGTTCTTCAGGGGGTTTTGTAGTTTCATTCTAGTATGTAAGTTGCTGGTGTTGTAAGAAGATCGTAACTGAGTCTCAAGACCTTGGTGGTATAGGGCAGAGAGCTGAGTGACAGCCAGGGTGACCATCCTTGGTCACCTGGTGGTGTTCCTGGTGTCCTGGGCCAACCCTGGCTTGACTGCCAGAAATGATGAAACTATATTATCTCAAAACTCTGCCCAGGTTAGTATTTTTTGCTTCTTAGCAGAAGTGATGCGGAACTAGCCCACTGCATCATATGGGACTTCCCTTGACCAGGAAGAGATTTACCCAGGTTACCTTCTGCTCTGTTGGTCTTCAGTCTTTTTGCCTGCAAAGAGAGAAGGTAGTTTGTGTTAAAGGAATATGCATCAGATACAGGAGTCTTCTCATGGCTCGATTTTTCTTCCCTGGCTGATTCTTTGCCAAGCACTAAAATTACAAGAGTAATATGAGCTGTGCAAGTCTTACCTACCAACACAAAAAGCAATATTCTTGAAGAGTCTACCTATTTCAAAAGCCACTCCAGTGCTGGATTGATGATCTAATTGCAGGGGCAGATTTGTATCATGGCTGGATTTGTTTATTTTAAAGACTGCTTGCAAAGCAAGTTGAACTGCAAGCCAGATGGAAATACCAGGGCACAGTACTTATCATTCTTTCCTTACATAAATCAAAACCCAACATACTTAAAATGTATCAGCTGTGGGTAGACTCAATGAATATAATATTTCAAAATGCTCTTTGACAGCTCACTTCAAGCTGTTGCAGGGCAGCCTTCCCTTGGAAACACAGACAGGTGCCTGCAGGTGAATGTTGCAGATGTCTCATGGTGCACCCTGATAGTCTCTGGGCCAGCTTCCTCCAGCTGCCTCTCCAGTCACTTCTCCAGTGTCACTTCTCTGTGCAGTGATGGAGAGCCACGGATGGCTCTGCCCACCATCCAGGCATTAGCTTTCAGCTTCTGTGTACCTACCCTGTGCAGGCGAATCTGCAGCAAGGACTGCCTGTGCCCCTGCATGTGGCCAAGAGAGAAATGCATGGTCTGGTTTGGTGGTGATCCTGACATCTCCACGACCCCTGAGGGGAACCAATGTTTGACTTCCCTAAGGATAACTGAAAACACTGTGTGACACCAGTTTGCTTTGTAGACATGCTTAGGGATAAAGGCTCCCTCCAAAGCCTCCTTACTAACTCGGAGTTAGTGCCAGTGTAGCTATTTAGAGGATGAGGGGGTGTCATTTCTTTCTTGAAATAGTTACCTTGATAGAATCACAGTGCAGACACGGTGATAATAATAGGGTGTATTTTCTTTCTGCATGGGCATAGCTGAGTATAAAACGTGTTTTATATTGCTTTATCTGTATTTACACAAGCGGATTGTGTTACCATTACTGTACCAGGACAGCTGAAGCAGCACACGTGGGTGAATACAGACCCTAGGATGCTACTGCTGTTTGTAACTATGGTAGGCAACTCTCCTAAAATGCCTTCATGTGAATGGGAACACAGCCCTGGTAGTGTCTAGCTCATGCCACCGGGATCAGTGGGTGCCACCAGGACTCAGGGGTAGGGATTTTGGAAGTTCAGGCAGGTTCATGAGCTGGAGTTAAAGTCCGTTTATCATCCCCCATTTCCAGAGGGGAACTGGGAATCACTGGTCCCTAGGCAGATACTGCACAGAGAGTGTAGCTGTGCGTTGCCATGGGAATAGCAGGGAGAAAGAGCTGGTCAGCTTCAGCTTCAGCAGCCAGCTGAATTTCTTCCACCTCACTCCAGCGATGTGAAATAAGGATTTTGCCTCAGGCAGCGGCACATGGGCAGTGGTCAGGCCAGCCCCTCTTCTCCATTAAGTTTTCTAACCTGGGATGGTGGGATCAGTGTGCCAAGGCTGAGGGTGCTGGGAGCTGCTGTCTGTGCTAAGTAACCAAGCTGGTTTGTAGGCTGATTTCATTCTAGTGCTCGGGTTGGATGGGCAGTGCAGGGAGGAGGGACAGAGGCAGCAGCCTGTCTCGCACTCTCTCTTTCCATCTCTCTTATTGTTGGAGAGGCCTCAGGTGATGAGTGGCTGTCCCTCCAGCGAATCCAGGGGACCAGTGCTGGGGATACCTGCCTACTGCAGAGTAGCTAGTGGGCTCAGACTCAAGGAAATTGCAATTTTAAAGAACTTGTCATTGTCCTATCTCCATTTCAGGCATGGCCAAGGCATATACCCTTCATCTTCCTTGCAAATCTGTTGCTGGGACTGAAAGTAGGTTTTAGGGTCAAGGTCAGGACAGGAAATAGCAGAGGATGATGTAATGCCAAGTATATATGAAAGTATAACATACCGGTACAGCTCTGCATTGTGTGACAGCATACCATTATGTGGCTGCACACGGTACAGTGAAGAGCGAACTTTTGTAACTCCCCTGAAGAAAATCTTCCTTTCCTTTTAAAATGTAATCGTGGCACATTGGGAGTTTAGGATTTTGGTAGTTTCCCCTCTCACAACCATCATCTAAGAGAAACAATGTTAGTAATTTTTAAAATACATATAAGGCTATTTGCAACATTCATCCATGGTAAACTGATTAATTGCTAACACCGGATATGTTAATTTTCTTTTCATGGGTGCTTTAATTGCATAGTATGACTGTGTTACTGCGTCTTAGAAAACAGCAGTGTGAAGGCAAAGTCAGGAGCACTTGGCAGGTGAGGAGCTGTGGCTTGGCTCTTGCACCATTAGGCTAAAAATTTTGCAGCATTGAAACGTCCTGCATTCTGACAGATGCTGCAGCAACTGACATGCAAATTCTTTCCTCACCTATCCAAAATAGCAGAAAGCCACTAACGATCTGATTGGCTCCTTTAGGCTCTATATAGTCACCACTTGGTCTCATCCTCACAAGTACCTTTAAAAAAGATACTCAGTAGGGCCCAGTCTCTGCTGAACTTGGCAGCAGAGTTTCAGAGCCTGGAGAGAAAAAATAGTGTGGTGGGCTCAAAATTAACTGTACAGCTCCCACTTGACTGTTGTCACAGGGTGTTATTCACACAGCAATATTATCATTATTATTATTATCATTGTTGTTGTTATTAGTTCATCATCATCAGTAGTGACTGTGCTTGCCAAGACAGTGCCTGGGACCGATCAGATGCTGTTTGTTCCAAGCACAGCATGGGCAGAGAGGAATAAATGCTCAGTGCTGGATGTGTTTACAGCCCCTAAAGGCAAGGAGAAAGACATCAGGTGGATGAAGAGGTATCATGCAAGCAAAGTGGTGATGGCTCCGTAATGTGATGATTTGTTTCTGTGGAAGGGTTAGCCAGCTTTACCTAGCTAAAGGGAAAGAAATTGGAAGAAAAAAGGAACAGGTGTAGAGAAGGCTGGGGGAAAAAAATGCATGCACAAAGGGGGACTGAGGTGAAGGCAGTGAGAAGCTCACAGAAGGCCTCTGGTTCTTGCTCGTCCAAGCCACCTAACCACTTCTGTAATAAAACTAAATACTCTAGTTCATGATTCACTGAGGTTTTCCTTCTGACTCCGTAATGTCTGAAAATTCAAAGGTTAATAAGCCCAGTGGTGCCCAGACACCATCTATGCAGGGAGCTGGACTCTGTCGGAGCTGGGAACGATTGTAACAAGTGCAGTCCAGTTATTTTCCTCTTAGGTGTCCTAACATATTTCCAGAGCTGTTTAGCAGCCCAAGAGAACCCAAGTAGTCTTCTGTGTCTTTCTTTCCCTCTCTCATACGTAGGCACTTTACTTTGCATCTGAAAGTTCTCATAGACTTCATGTCAAGGAATTTTCAAAAAGAAATCATCAAGAGTGTGCATTGGCAATGCATAATTATCAGACAAAATACAGGCATATAAATGGGAGTAGGAACTTTCCTGCATCTTTAAAAAAACCTTGTAGTTACAGTGACTTTTTAATAAGACACAGCAAACCATGTTGCTTAAATGAGAATTACAACCATAGAAACAGCCTCAAAGCAACTAAAACAAGAGCCCCACTTCTTTGAGACTGGCATCTCAAACCAGACCACACAGCGTTGTTCCACAAAGATAGGAGGAGATCCTTCAAGACTTTGAGGAGTAGCAAAACAGAGCCAGAAATACGATGCCTGATTTTTTTACATGAAATAAGACTTTTGGCTCCCCCTGAAATCAGTGGCAGGTAGAGAGTGTTACATAGCTTGCAGAATCTAGTGATTCATGTTGAAAGAAGATACAGTGAATTTTCACTGTAAAACAGTGCTTTGAAAATTGGATTCCTCTTCAGCGTCCCACTCCCAGGTTCTGTTTTACCTCTGTCATCACTGGAGATCAAACCTATCTTTTAGGATGTATAAACTTGTAATGCCACCTTCAGCTGCCTTCCCCATCATGAAAAGGAGTTAGGGTTCAGTGAAGGGTTGGGTCAGTCATTTTCTTCCCCTCCAGTTCTTGCGCAGTTGCAGAGATGCTGTAAAAGCAAGGGCTGCATTCCTTTGGATCTTGTTTGGCCAGAAGATAAATTACTCAAAGAGTTTAAATTTCTTGAAAGCTTTGCAGCTTACCTTTTCAAATGTCAGAGGAAGTACAATAAAGAGAAATCAAAGACCTTTTCCAGTGCTTAAATAGGGAGGCAAATTTCAGGTATGGCAGAGCACAAACCTGTATCTGCTTGCTCCAATGAGGTGTCCTAGGACAAATGGCCTCTGAAGAGAAAGCTTTCCTTTTCCTTTAATTTTCCAAAACCAGCTTTCACACTGCATGAATGTCAGAGCAGATGGGAGCCATGAAATCATGTCAAACAGATCAGAGGAAAATGGGACATGGAAGAATTAGTTATTTTGAGTAGCCAGGAATAAGGTCCTCGTAAATGTATAGTTTTTAATTCAGCTTTGGTAAACGATGTGCTTATAAGTCTGGGGGTGATTTAAACTTCCCTTAAGTAAACCAGATTGTTCTTGTTTGTTTTACAACTTAAAGGACAAAAAACTCAAAGAACAAGAAAAGAAAGGGGAGATTCTTCACCGTCAGCTCCCAAAGAAAACTGAGAAAAGTCCAGTTTCATATAGACAGCCTTCTTCCTGTCTTATCTCACAGATACAGAACACCAAGGCTTTGCTGAAGGACCGGAAAGTCACCAAGGCTGGAGGTCCGGAGAAAGGTCAGTGAGAGAAATACCAGTGGTGTGTCCCTGTGCGCATGTGCATGCATGGGTATGCGCAGTATTAATGAGAGCATCTTGTGTGTCATGTGTTTGTTAGTAAATAGTCGTGGGCTTGCATTTGCTGTCTGCTCTGGAGGTGGTATGTGAAAGAGGACTGGATTATGTAGTCAAACATTGAACAAAACGTCCTGAGGAAACCATGACGATCTTCAGCAGTCATGAATCCTCACTTTTACTTCTCTTTTTATTCAGCAGAATTCCCACAGTGTTTTAAAAAAAGCTTTCTTTCCCTATTTATACATACTTATACAAAATCATCTGCAGTTCACACTGGTGCTTTGAAAGCATCAACACCCACCCCAGATCACTGACAAACCAAAAGCTGGTAGACAAGCTTCTTCCTACCAGCAAATTCGTGTTCCTAAGAGGGGACTAAGGGGCAGCATGGAGAAAAATCCCAGACCCTGAGGAGAGTGCTGGTAACAGTGGCATCCCTTGGAGAAGCAGTGACAGCAGTTGGTGGTGGAGGAAGGGGAAAAACACAGCCGAGAGGAAATGCAGGTGGGACTGCCAACCCCAGCACATTTCAGACAGCACAAGGAGGGGGAAAAGCAGTAACAGGGAAAGGAAAAGACGAGACAGCCAGAGGAGAGCAGAGCATTAATCACACAGGGTAGAAGGCAGCCTGGGAGGGATGGGTGAGAGCTGCTTGCAAGAGGAGGCAGAGGAAAGGAGTGGAGGAAAAGGGGAGTCAGCGGGGAAAATGGGGTGTTGGTAGTGCACAGCTGGATGGGAGACGCTGAGGAGCAGGAAGGTGATGTAGCCAGCTCTTAAATGAAGGAACTAAATGAGGGGAGGTCACTACAGAGCAGCAGGGGGAAATACAGCAATGTAAAATGCTTACTGTGGTGTCAGGGGGTTATTCAGTGTGGTGGCTTATGGTGGCTTCATGCTCTTTCTCATAACTTGATAATTTATCATTTGATGCTTTCTACTGGAAAAAAATGGCAAAATGGTGTTCATCTAGTAGTCTGCGCACCTCTGCTGCAAGGTAACAGTAGTCCAGTGAGCTGGTCAGAAACGGGACATACTTTTTAAGAAAAATGTAAAAAGCATTTTTTAATATTTGTATTGTTCAGATTTGTTGTTCCTTTTGGGAAGAAGGTACAGGGGCAAGTAAACCTTGTTTGGTTTTTTTGCTCCCTCTTTAGATTTCTCCCTGCTTTTTTGAACTGAAACCTGAAAATAATTCAGATCTCAGCTAAAACATTTCTCTGCTTATGGAAACCATGTTTTGACACTTCTTAAATGAAGTGGTCAAATAATTTTGACCAGTTTTAGAGAGAAACTAATCAGATTAAACCTGTTCTGCTTTTCCCAGGCAAGTCTCAATGAGTGATTTCATCCCATACATCCATTCAGGTCTCAAACCCTGCCGAGACCATCCCTTTCAAAAGAAATAAATGTGAGATTTGTTGCTGTGACCGGAGAGCTGGCAGACCTGAATTATTTTACATCCCTTTTAGATTGTTTGAGACTGCAGGAACTCGTGGACTGTGATTAACTGCCAGTCCGCTATTCTTTCAATTAGGGGGAACCTAGCAAAGCAGGCTCCTTGGACAGCTTTCCGTAAAGGTAGCAAAATGTGTTTTCTTGGCATAGGCATGTGCTTGGCATAGGCATGTGCCAGTATCCTGTAGAAACCAAGCAGATCTTCCCCACGAGCTGTTTTGTTTTCCTGGGCCAAATCCTGCAAAGATTGTTCCAGTCCTTGCTGGAGGAAGGTTCTCACTGAAGTCGATGCAGCAAATCTGTTCCAACTATAACAGCCTGAATCTGGCCGGTGCAGCTACTCTGTATTTACACCAAGAACAGATCTTGTTCCAAAATGCAAGGAAAGACATTAGGGATTAACTTATTGTTGTCCCCTGTGTCTTCTAGGTATGTCAGTGAATACAGTATGCAGATGCAATAAAGACCATGCAAAGTTGTGCTAAGAAAGGGGAAATGTGAGATTTCTCAGACGTGGCCTTAGAGGGTATGATAAATACAAACAGCTGAAGACATCTGTGGGTTTTCCTTTTCAAGGCCTTGTCTTACTCAGTTTAAGCACTCTTCCTCCTTTGAGGAAAGTGGCAGATAAATTACCCATGAAACAATGTAAGTATCAAATGAGAGAAAGTCAGGGAATTACGTTCTGAGTATATCCCTCAGACCATTTGTTTGACCTAGTGCATTTGTCATGCTGTTCTAAAATTTGTTAAAGGTGATGTTGGACGCTGTTAGCCTAAGGCAGAGCAGGCAGTGCTATTAAACGCAATCTGCTCTTCTGGTTCCTTTTCTGATTGCTTTGCAGACTCCAGTGGTGGGGTAAGCCCTTTCCACGAACCCCTGGCAAACAAGACGGGCTGTGTCACTTCCAGCTCCCTGGAGTACCTCGAAGTCCAGCAGCCGCCCCCCAGAACCCCTCGGCTCCTCAAGAGGCAGGAGTCTCCACAGCAGGAGCCAGCCAGGATTGGGGGCCGGGCAAAGGACTCTCCTCTCATCCTGAATATTGTGCACTCCTTCGAGTCAGTTGACAGAGAGGACCAAATAGACCAGGTTTCTCCCTCTCATCAGTACAGGATTTTAGGCTCGCCCATGAATTTCCCTTACAAAAGTTCAAGTGAAAGGACACTGTCCCCACTTTTTCAACCAGGAAGTACATCCCCCATCCACCCCACCCAAGTTTCTTTCACGTATGAAGAAAAAGCGTATCCAGCAAAGGAAGAAGCAGTGTCCCCTACTCAGCTGGTTTCCAACAACCCCTTGGGCAGCCCTAACTGTGTTAAAAGCAGAGGCAGATTCCCCATGATGGGGATCGGACAGATGCTGCGGAAGAGGAACCAGACGATGCAGTCAGCGAGTGACAAGCCTCTGGAAGCGAGGATGCCTCAGCTGCAGCAGATGAGCCCCACGCAGATTTCCTTCAATGCAGCAGATGCTGTCAGCGGCCAGTGTTAGTCTGACAACCTGGGATTTGTGCTGCTGTTCTCTGGGACCTAACCTTTTCTACTTTTAACAAGAAGGGAAAGCCACAGTCATGTTACTGTCACTACGCAACACACCACAGTGGTCCAGCGTAGAAAATCAGAGGTCTGCTTGTAAGGAAGGCATTGTCCTACATATTAAAGTTGAAAGAAAAGGGCTCTGCTTGTGCTGTTAAGAAGTATTAGCATCTGACTGTACAGTAAAACATGTCTTGGAAGAGCTATGTGAATATGTATTTTCACTGCTCTCATCTAGTATCGCAGTAAGGTTGGTTGGAAGACCAGTGAGCGTCAACAGTTTGATTCATCAAGGCAATCTCTATGGTGCCATGAATGCCGGTCCCATCCAGGACCTGTGGTAAGACTGTCCCTGCTCCATCTGTCTGTGCCACACAGTACGTGGTACTGCTACAGGCATTGTTTATGTGGCTAGACAAGTGGAAAAACTCAAGGTACTATGTCCAAAGTCAGCCGGCTAAAAAGCACTGCCAAGAAAATGAAATTGGTAGAAGCTTGAATAAAGATATGATTGATCTAAACATTCAGAAAAAGTGGGAGTACTAGAAGTCAAAGCAGATTTTACTGTTAATTACATAAAGTAGCTAATAATGGAATCATTTTTTTCCTAAATGATGATATAATGATCTCACTCAGAAGAAACACGATTATTTAAAATCAAGTTTCATCATGTGGAAATTCACTGCACTAGAGGCCTGTTCCTTTCAAGTGGATGCTTCAAACAGAAATCCAGATCGCAAGACGCTGTGTTTAAACAATCCAGTCACCTCCAGTTTTTGCATCCGTACTAGTTCCATGGCACAACTACATGAAGGACTGTGTTAGCTCGTTACAGCAAGGCAGCATTAGACACACCTGAAGGCTTTTCTGAGAGACTGCAGTGAGCTAAAAAGACTAATAAAGAACACATGAACCTGTACCAATGCTGTTTTATACTGCAAGATTGGTAACGCAGTGGTTACCAAAAATTTGGTATTGTTATGAGCGGTGAAGATTTAACTTTCTTAACAGGCACCATGTTCTGCATAACAGTCTTGTTTTTCTAAGTAAATAATACATCTGAGAGGTTGGCAGCATTTTTTTGGTTCTGGTTTTGTCTTCAGATCATTTTCTATAAATTAGAAGGTTTAGCCAAAGACTACTCTTTTCTTTTGTCTGTACCATGCTTGCTTATGTGTTTATGTGTACAGGATGTCTCATCAAAGCTTGTTCCAATCTAGTTCCCAAGCGGGCAGCCCTGACGCGTGTATGCCCCACTGATGCCCACCCACTTAATGTCATTTCAAAACCCAGGCAGCAGAAGCATTGTCTTCTTCTTGGAGTTGTTGGAAGATGGGGATTTTGTCTCAAGACCATCAGTAGGAATCCAAGCCCTATTTTCATCAATGTTTTTGCACACAGTTTTGTGGTCCCATTGGTCTGGTGTCTGTGCAAATGCTGAGTTACCCCTGCTTGAGAAGCTTTCCTTCCAGTTTCATGAGAAGGATACACAGGGACTGGGGGAGGAGGGCCAGCAGAGGCAGGGGGGAAGGTCCCCAGCAGAGCCCATATCTGAGTGAATGTTCCCGATTCTCAGCATAGCACAGGCCTTACACCAAAATTGACAAGAGGAAAAACTGGACATTAATCCAGATACTGACATAATAGATAACTGGGCTGTTCAGTATTTTGAGTGCTTGCTGACAAAACCAGCAAAGCATGAATGCCTAGAGCGGCCTTCACATCCCTGCAGATGGGACCCTCACCTTGGCACTGAAGCCACCCATCAGTTAGGTACAAGGGAGTCCATATGCATCTTGTACTCTTCGGTGTAGTGAGGACACCCACTCTGGGGTAGTTAAGCTACTTGTAAAATAATATACAGGAAAATCCCAATATGATAAGAAAGACTGCCCTGAAATAATTTCACTCATTTTCAGACTGAAAAAATATCATCTTCTGTCTGTGCAGAGCACCTGTGCATCCCAGGGATCTATTTTAGCTCTTCCTTTCCTTTAAAAACATCAAAGCATTTTCTTTTTCTTCACGCTAAGAACCTGTTTGTGCTGAAAGCTAGCGAGTGGGGACCACTGAAATCCTCCTGTCTTTTGCATGCGTCGGACTTCCCTACCTGAACAGATGGCAGATACTGACTTGAATTACAAACTCAGGTTTATTTGGAACCCAATAAAAGGTTGGGGGAGGCAGGAAAGAGACATGTATTTTTTGTGAAAACCCAGTAAATATGTGTAAGAATCAGAATGAAAACAGAAATGTTAAATCTTTTATTATATTTATAGAGAATATATGAGTACTACACTGCTAAAACATAACCATGTATCCAGCTTAGACAGTAGCTATGTACAGTCAAACTGCAGTGACCATAGAAGGGACTTACTGAAATAACAGTAGTGGAAATTCCAGGGGAAAGAATTGTATTTGTTATCGTTATTAAATATATGTACTTTTTGAACAAGATTGCTATGGACTGCTGACTTTGTTTGCCAGGACACTATGTAGCAAGGATAATCTAAGCACAAAAACAACCAGCAAAATGGTGAGGTACAAGAGGATTACCAGCACCTTTACTTTCACCCGTCAAAGACTATCCCTTTAAATCTGCTTGCTGACTTGCCTATAAACCCTGAGTGAACTGAAAGGCACAAGGTGGGATTTCCCTTGCTTAATCTTAGCCCTCTGCAAGTTGCACATCTAGTCTCTCGTCATTATCCAAGCTCTGTTTGTCACCGTGGAAGCTGATAGGTATCTGCAGTTCTTCCCACCTTAAAAGAGAGGTCCAAAATGATGAGAATTAATTGCTCCTCAGCAACACATACATGTATCCAGATACAAGGGAGGGAATAGGGTCAACTGGTTCAATTGAGAACCAGCTTTTAAACACCCATAAGGAGTCACCCTGATATAAACAAAAACATTTGCTGATCAGCTTTCTGCACCTCTGGAGCAAATATCTTCAAGTTGTAGGGACTAGTCCAACCTTTGCTAAACTTGGAGTATTTCTGTTGTTGTTGATCCCAATATTCTTGTAAGTACAGTTTCTTGCCCCTCCTACCTTTGCACAAATCTGTTTTCTGCACAAATTTACAAATCAGAACAACTGATCTAAAGACCTCCCCAGAGTCAGCTGAGGTCTTTTTCTGGTGATTGCAATAGGCTTGGCACCGAGCCCGTGATGAAGCTGTTCGGTAGATCTGAAAATTCACCTTACACTTCAGGTTGTGCACTGGGGAAAAGGGCACTGCTGAGCTTTGGATGCAAGGTGGAGGCACCATAGCTTTATGGGGCCTTTCTGAGGTGCTGTTTATGTGCAGAACCCAATGGAGCCAGTGGAGCAGTTACAAAGTACTTAAAAGAGGATTTTGCAAACCGACTGATCAGTGGACAGCAATTCAGGATCTGTAGTGATGGAAGTGATTTTGTTCTGGCTTTTCTGCCTGGAAAAAATAGGCGTCGATTTTATTCAGCAAGACAAAGAACCCAAATCAGCATCTGTTGCTAAAGGTGTTGATCTTTGTACTTTTCCTGTAAATGGGCTGATAAATATTAACATTCCTGAGGTTAACAAATTCTAAAACTAACAGGTACTCTTGTACTTTTGCACTTGACATCATCACTCGATCTTTGCAACAAAATCCCTTAGTGAATAGCTGCAAAAAGGCTGGGTCAGGTTTGCAGGAGACTTTTAAGTCTCCAGTGCATCAGTAAGACGGTTTGTCAGCAACTCCCCGGAGACAGCCCAGGACAAACCTGCCCAGGCCAGCAATGTGGCTGTGGGTTACTGTATGTGGGAGAGGGGTAGGGAGGGGGGAAGAATGACTCAGTGGTCAGTACAGCTTTGTTGTACACCTGCTGGGCAGGCTGTGTGTCAATGGCAGAGCGTGAGGCTGGTGGGTAAACTGGTGGTGTGGTGCTGGGTCTAGGGCTGCTGCTTGTGGTAAAGGGAGTTTTAGGGTGGCACAGGTACACCCCTTCCACTGGTGTGAGGAAAACCTCCAACGCAAGAGGAAGCTGCCCTTTCATTTGCTTATTTGTAATTAAGCTTCGCTGTTCCAAGCACCCCAAGCTCATAAGGGCCTTGCTAATCAAGAAGTAAGCAGAAATTTCTGGGATGCTATTGCTGTGTGCAGTAGGTTGGATTTTGCCTGCCTCTCCCCTGCTTTTTTAATACTCAGTGGTCACAAATGGTCAATTTTCTCTTTTTTTTTCCCCGCCTCCACGTAGCTTCCCTGGCACATAGCAAAACTGCTGGGTGCACCACTGGCGCCTGTTTTTCCTATTAAAAAGTTATTGCAGCTCTGTGGACTGAGAGCTACAAATCACTCACGTGCATTAATATAACTGTGTGGCAAATTCATGAATAGGTGTGACTCCTACGGTCTTTCAGAAAGCTCCCTGTGTCCTGTATTATGTGAGTAGTCTGCATCAGAGGCAGTCTCAAGTGGGAATAGTATGGGGGAATACTGGGAGAGGGTTCAACTTCATGTCATCGCTTCTCATTGAGACAAACGTGCCTCTTCAGAAGTGAGCAAGTGTCTTATTTGCAGTAGGTTTTCCATCAAGGGAGCTGCTTGAGCATTGATTCCGAAGCTGTGTACATTGGCATGTGTTTCCTGGAGCGTGTTTGCATTGCCTGTAATTGTCTCTCACAAAGATGGCTTGCAGATGTATGTAGGGGGAGGAAAGGAGAAATAATTTTGAGTCTTTTCAGTGTTTAATATCAAAAGAAGGCTGACATACAATGCTTTCTGTTACTGAGGTACAGGCAGTTAGCTGTTAGAAACAAACGGAGTCAGGTCCTACAGCAGGATTTCAAGTTTACCTGAGCACCTCTGCTATCTGCCTGCTGATGCCAGGGCACTGAAAAGCCTGAGAAAGAAAAAAATAAGAGCTTTATTGATTACGGGTGAAGTGCTAAACTTGTTTTAAAATTTTGCTTAACATATACAAACTGGACTACTGCATTTTTGAGTTACAGACCATAGAGAAATACATTTGTTTGTATGAATAGCGCTCTTCTACCTATAAATGTAGATAAAATGTGGATATAAATCTACCTAAAAATCCCCCAGTTCCTTGTACCTCCTACATCCAGAAAAGACAGACTCAATCTAAAACAAGAAAGGCCACCAGAGGCTTTATTTTAAAATAGCTTCACTTTTTCTGTTTCACAGGAGGAAACAGAAGTGTTGTCCTGTGCTTATAGGATAGGGATGGCTGTTAAATAAAGTGGGCTTTTTTCCTCCCATCCCTTACCTCCCCCAGACATTTTGTTTCTGATTTGGCCATATGTGGACTTGGACACGTGTTTCCTGTGCACCCCACCAAGCTCATCTGAGTTTCCTCTACGAGGTCACCAATCCTGATGAAATCTGTGAAAACTTCAGATTTTGGAGATCTCCTTTGGTTGAAAGCAGCCAGGAGGGCCCAGGCATTGTTCAGAAGGGGGATGGATGGATGGACAGACCGATCTGCCATCCACAATATCTTTTTCACCCCACGTTGACCTCAGTGTTATTGCGGGGAGCATCGGACACGTACTGATATCCAGTGCGTGGGGCATTTACCCCAGAAATTACCTGGGCACTCGTGCAGCAAAGCTCCCGCACACATGCCAGGCTGTCAGGTAGGCCTGACTCTGAGATCCCCAGCTACCACACCGGCGCATTAACCACTGGAAATTATGGTGGGGAGGTCAGTGCCTGTTGCCAGGCTCCACTTTTAAAACACTTTTAATGCAACTAAAATGCGTCTGTCAATTCTGAGGACAGGGCTCAAGGGGCGAACAGAGATTTGCAATTGCCAGGTTCCCAAGTTCTTGCAGCTTCTGCCTTTCTGAGCACAAGCCCTTCCCCATAAAGCCTTCAAAGTGCCTGCGGGTGGCCTTTGTGCCGGGAAGTGGTCTGTCCATCCCTGTGAGAGCCACCCACATCGCACCAGACCATAAGTCTTTGAAAAATGTCGATGGGCAGATCTTTGAGAGGAGGCTGGGTTGTTTTAGCAGCTTGATTCCACAGAGACCCTGCCCTGAAGACACTGGCACTGCAGAAGTAAGGGATTTGGGGGGGGGGGCAGGTGGCAGAGCCACCCCCCACAATGGTTAAGTGAAAGCTGAGGGTGGGATATAGAGCTGCTGCAAGTTTTGAATAATAAGTTTCTGACGTGATCTTGCTGTGTGTGATCAGCACGCAACAGCTTCAGTGCGAAGTCCTCCAGGCAGTGCGTGCAAGCCTTGGAGCTCATCCTGTGAAAAGCCACCATCACACTTTGGGAGCGGGGAAATGGGAAGCCACCCTCGAAGGTAACACAAAGCAGGAGCCCCCTACGAGATTACATCTGTAAAACTGGAAGGATCTTCTGCCCTAACATTTTAATTGGGGCACTTGCTGTAAATCCCCCAGCAAAAGTTTCTCTCTCGTTATTGATCATCACTTTCCAAAGAGCAATTAAGTAAAAGACTAGTGCAAAGCAATTTTAGAGGGGTGAAAAAGTCCATTTTCACAGCATGGCTTCTGAATAGAGGAGTTAGATATCCCAACGGAAAATGTCTTAAATCAGTGCTTAACTCTCCAGTCCCTGCAGAGGCCACCAATTTGTGATGGTTTATGGTTTAATTAGATTTTACTTTGAACCCCAGGGCTATTGATAAAAACTTCAGGCTTTTTACTGATGGGCTTAAGGCTTACCTTCTTAACAACCATGGACAATGCAAACCTTCTCATTTAGTTCCTTAAGCACACAGCAAATTTGCAAGTTACAAAACCAGCTTTTCTTCATGAAAACAACAGCGTAGCGGGTGTTGCAGCCAACATTTTAACAGGCACAGCTGTGTTGCCAAGCACCATTGAAGAGGAGGGAAGGGAAAGAACAAGCCTTCATCCTGCTGCTGAGCAGGTGGTTGCTGCAGAAGGCGGCCTTTGGGCTGGGTCCTTCAAGTGCCAGCTCTGGGAATCGGCTGTGGGCAAGGGAAGGTGGAGGAGACCCATCCTGGGGGGAGCAGGCTGAGATCAGTAGCCCAGGGAGGCAGCTCGCCGATGGGACTCTCCTGCTCTTTGCCACAGCTAGGATAGTCCTCGGAGCAAGCAGGTTTCCCACATGCTCTTCAGCACCTTCCATGGGGCAGTATTTACTGCTGGACTTGCCGCTTAGCCGTGGGAGTGGACACCAAACCACATAGCTCCTGTGGAGCCGTTATGAGAGCTGCGTGGGGCTTTGCTTTCCCTCCATGCACCTCCTGCCCTACCCATAGAGGGTTTCCTCCTCCCAGTTACTGGCCTGAGTCCACAAGCGAGGTGACACGTGCAATACACTTCAGTGACTGCGATTTGCAGGTTTAATGTGAATAAAACACAGCAGCAACTTAGGCCACCGAGGTCGGCGTGACTTGGGATGCCCAAAGGAGGGTACCTCCTCGATGGGAAGGTGCTGCTGCTGCCAGTTGATGCTGGGAGTGGTGGGTGGTGTGGGGCAGCTGGCTGGGGTGTGCAAGGGACAGGCGAGCAGCTCAGCCAGGCTGAACTGGAGCCGATGGGTACTGCCTCCAGGGAACCGGGGGCAAATGGGGCCTGGGAAATGCTAAAGGACAAGTTAATAAGTGACACTTCCCCCAGAGCTGAGTGTCCTGAAGGGGAGGGAAGAAAGACTTGATTTACAGCTGAGCCCAAACGACCTCGGGATAAAATCTATGGCTCTGGAAGTACTGCTGGAGGCTTGCTTTATTAGCACAGAGCAGGGTAGAACTCCTTCGTTTGGGCTTATTTTGTGTGTTAGGTGGGGAAATCTAACTTCAGCCTGTACTCTGCTACATACTGGTGTTCACAGGTAAGTCACATGCCTCTGCTCGTGGTTACGTGCAGCAACGGCATGACAGAAACCATCTCGGCGAAGACAGCATTGTTTTGCTTTCTCAGAGAGTCAGCACACTAATTATTAACTCAGTCAAATGAAACCGGAGGGCAGGCGTAGGGAAGATAAGGAGTAGGTGGGGGGCAGCTCTCCCACAGCTGGAATCTGGAACAAACCCAAGGCTGTGGCTGGACCATCCATCCCTTTCTTCTCATGCCCACCACCCTCCCCCAGCTCTACTGACCTGTTTCTGCCCTCTCCCGCCCTGAGGCTGGTTTTCCAACACTTCACAAGGAGTGGACTTCAGGAGGTGACACAGCTAAAAAATAATTAACTTATTTGCTGGGCTGGTTTTCAGTTCCCCTGAGCCCACATACTTTCTTGCATCGGAGAGGGGACAGGAGTGCATGGGATAGGGGGTGCCTGTCACTCAGCTGACCAGGCCAAGCCCTGTCACCAGTCCAAGGTCCTGCAGAACTGCACCCTCAGGTGCTCTGCTCCCAGGTGGCTTTCCTGATGGCTCATAAACAGAAATCAAAGGCCTGTTTCTTCATTTAAACGTGAGGGCAAATTTCAGATGAGAAGGAGCACCCATCTGCTTCAGCAATGGGACTGCCTCAGCCTTTGTAGCAAAACCTACTCAACTTTTCACATCCATACCCCAGAGGCAGGAGAATCTCTCATTTGTCCTGCATGGGAGGAGGACATGGCCAGCTTGTGCAAAGGTGTCACTGCAGTTGCCAGGAATGGGGTCACACTCTGTCAGTGTGCGGTGATAACTGTGACAGGTCACCCACCGACACTTCTGGCTGGAATCTCTTGCAAGCAAATCTGAATGGTCTTAATCAGCTATTAAAATTCCTGTGGCCTCAAGACTCTGACAAGAGGCGATGCTGCACCTAGGCTAGATGGCTGGGTGCAAAGCCCCAGGTGAAAAGATGTTGATGCTTGGGCAGTGAAAGTGTTCAGGAATATAAAGCTGTCAAAACAATGCATCCTGGGTGATACTCTGTAGCTAAGAGGATCTCACGTACAGAAACAGGGCTAAATAATTATAGTTTAATTATTTTTCCTCATAATGAAACAGTGCAACCTAAAAAAAATCAACATTTTTTAAATGAGTAAAAACTGCAAAGAAATAGAGGAAACAACAGGGGTTTTGCCGATTGCAGCATTAAAAAAAGACAATTCCTGCCTCACCAGTGGCTTTCGCTGTCCCAGACCTCTGTTAGGCCAGTTTTGATGAGTGTGTAAGCGTTTTATTTTCGAGGAACATGTAACAAGGCAAAGCCCTGTGGTCTTCTGGGACTACCACACCACCAGTGACATATGGCCCAAGTCTGAGAACATGGATTTAGATAAAATGAGAATGCATCTGGTGCTTTTCCCAAAACTGAGACTAGTTCTAACCTTTCCCCTTCCTGAGCTTGGAAAATAGCTGGAACTGATGCTTTTAAAAGCATGCCTTATTCTTTCCAGCAGCTGTGTTTTAGGTTTCTCTGCTGAACCAGCAAATCTTTCAGTACTCGCTCCACAACACTCGGTTCAGCTGGAGTATCTCCACTGTAGTTTTGGGGGCTGCTGCAATGTCTGAAGGGTAGATGGGGATCTGAAATGGAGGGTCCCCGCCAGGCAGGGCTGCCTAGAGACTGGCTCAGTCTTAACCCAGGCTGCAGAGCTTCTTTAAATCAATCACATGTAGACACGTGTGCCTCTAAGGGCTTAGGTGCCTCTGGATGCAAGCAGGAGAGGGTGGGCTCCACAGCATCTCCTTTGGGAGGTAGTCATAACACTTCATAGCCAAAACTGCACTGTGGCGCTGACAACAGGTATTTCAGTGTGTTATACCTACCGAGAAATCACTGCGATAGGGAAGGGAGCCAGTTATTCAGAGTCTACATCGTCTGTCTTTACTGTACATCTACAGTAACGGGACTGGGGCAAAGCAGAGTGCCAGAATAGGGCGAATTGTCTTGTGCATTATAAGGCACATGCCCCAGGGGCCCCTTTCACAGTATTTTATTTAAATATTTCATCCGTGGATGCATCTGGATGTGACCCCTCTGTCCTTTCCCGACGACTGGGTGAGGATGTGAACCTTCAGCTGTGCTGGGAGTTCCGTGTGGAGCTGTGCTGATGGCTTTGCATCAGCAGCACCTGGTTAAGAAATGCTTGCCTTGCTATCCTGGGGTGCATCTGGGTGCAGTTATTCATCACTGCTGTTTCACAGAGTGCCTGTCAGGCTGTAGATTCAGCTCCTCCAGGGTTGCTGAAATGTGCAGTACATTTGATGCATAAATCCATGCAGTTGTTAGCCACGGTTGTCGTTCCCCTTCTCTGGGTCCGATGTCACGCAGACTTGCTGAGGGGGCAGGGATGGGGCAGAGCCGCCTGTGCAAATTCAGCAAGAAGCTGCCAGCTCTTTAGTGCGGTTTGTCTCTGATCTGGCAAATCCTACGGAGGCTCTGAATTTTCTTTTTCTCAGAGCTGTGCTCTTTTTTCCAAATGGAAAAGATGACATATTTAGGTCTACTCTCCAGAAGGAAGCTTTGAACTACCTACAGCTGAGTGCAGTCGCCCCAGTTCACTTGTACCGAGGCACCTGGAAAGGACTCCCATGTCTGAGGTATATGCTAGTCTCAGCTCCAAGACATGTTCGTGCAAGGCTTGGCAGAGCAGCATCTGACTACCGTACTGCTTGTGCCCACAACACTAGGTAGAGTGATGAGAGATGCTCATGTCCCAGCTTCTGAGTGAGGAGCTGGGCTGGCACATGGCCTGGGGCTGTGATTAGAGCATGTAACACAGTTACCGTGACTGTAAGTGACAGCAAAATGCTCCCTTCCCTCCCCCCAGCCCAGGTTTTTCCTGCACTGTGGGCTTGGATTTCAGATTGTGTGCCAGGACCAGGGAGGATGAGCTGCTCCTCAGGGGTCGCACACCCAGACATACCATAGCTGCTGAAGGGCGCAGTTTCACTCAGCAGGTTTTGTGTTCTTGGGCTATTGGGGCTGCCTGGCCTTTGGTCCAGACATGACTGGAAGCCCTGACATGGAAACTTGAGGTCTGCCTGCACACACCTCCATAGACTGACCTTTGGACCCCGGGTACCTGCAGCTCCCACTGACTTCTCTTCCTTTTCAGATGACTCCCTGAGCAAGCCATTGCAAGGCTTCACACACAGTGCAGAGTCTTCCGTGAGGTTAAAACCCTCTATTAGCGTGAAGAATGGGAGACCCTTCAAACAAATCTGAATCCAGCCATCTGATGAAATACCTCCGACTCCTACAACCTCCACTAGTCCTATGGACTCCTCAGCTCTGGGAAATCCTACTTAAGCACCTGGCTTACTGTTACTTGGAAGGCAAAAAACCCTCTCTTTGCCTTCAAGCGCTGCACGCCAATGTGAAAAAACAGCTCTTTCCAAAAAGCTGACCAGCACCTATCACTTAGTGCTCAGCTGAAACGCCAAGCCCAAACTGGTGATTTTGCAACAGTCTCCCTAGTGATTAATTGCACCTTCGCAGGCAGGGCATGGTGACTTGGCAGGGGGAAGGCGGCTGCAGAAGCAAAAGGCCTCCTTGCTTGTAATAAACTGGGGAGGAGACACACTTGATTCAGCAGACCTGCTCTGTGTTACCGCTGCTGCTCCTCAGCCTCTCTAGGTCTGTGGAAGGTGCTTAGGTGGCAGCGCAGGGCTGAGGCGGAGATGGAGAATTCCCCCCATAACCCAAATGACTGTTTTCATGGAAGATGAGACTGCCTACCACACCTGATCCAAACAATTAAGTGATGAGAAAGTGCAGGCTGGCAGCACTGGAGGATGAAAATCCTCATGGTGTTCACTGATGTTTGTGCTGAATGGTCCTTCCAGGAAAGGGGGATGTGGCCTCCACCTGAGCCCACGCACTGCCTGTTCTATTGTCAGGGCACTCTCAAAACTATCGTTACACTCAGTCTCATAATCTGAAGGTCGTGAGTTCGATCCTCACACGGGGCACCAATTGTCACAACACTCTCCAAACTATCAAGCTGCAACAAAGTCTTTTACTGTCTCATACCAACACACTTTTCATACCAGTCCCTCTGCTGCCTTCTCCTAGTCTCTCCTCATCCCAGGCATGTGTTCTCTCTCTGCTTCTTCCTCTTCTCTCTTCCTCAGCTGCTCCCTCTTCCTTGGCTGCCCAACCTCTTAACAGCACCAGCCACAGCTGCACCTGATCTACATCAGGCAACCCGACACCCCTGAAGCCAGCCCACAGCTGTGTATTATCAATGCTAATTAACCCAGCTTCATCCCTCTACATTCTATGTGATACTTGGGCAAACTTCTTAAGAGAATGATTTAAGGATGGTCAGACAATACAGGGAAGAAAGGATGTCATAAAACAAGTATCTTCCACTTTTTCTGTCTTTGAAGATACATTCTGGGAAAGCCTAGCATCTGTGTACTGAAGCAACTGCTTCACTTTCCAGCCCAACCTTTTCTCTGAATGTTTTTGGCTTCTCAAATTATGGTTACCAGGAGAGTGGCTTGCATGGACAGTGTCATCTTCAGGGAGTCCTGCCTCATCATTATTCAGTTACCTACAATCCTCTTTGAATGAAGACACCAAATCCCTAGCTCACAGCCAGATTAGAAAAATGATTAGTTACCTGTGCATCCCATGTTAGAAGGATTGGATTATATGGCAATTATAGAAGATCAGACTCAACCTATTTAAAGGGATGCTGACATCTTGGAAACAGTTTTTACAAGCCCATTTTACACTGAGTATCCTTACCTCAAATCCTCTCAGGCATGTTCAATAAAATCTTCAAAGTCTGTCTTAAAACCATTGTGGTTTGTATTTTGTAATTAGGGACAAGAAAGGCAAACTGCTGGCAACTACCCTTGTCATTCTCAGTCTCAAGTCCCAGGCAGCACCATGGTGATGGCACTGCTTAAGCTCAGGTGCTGACCTGGAAACATGATATAGCTGTGTGCGGGTTTTTTTTCACCTTTGAAAGAAAAAGTAATTGATGCATTGGAGCGGCTGCTGTGCCTTCAGAGTTTTAAAGAGCTAATGACTATACAATCTTTTTAACAACTAGTAATATAAACTGAGGGTTACAGTCACGTGTTCATGCATTTTTACTATCCATTAATATTATTATACACGAATATATAACTCACAAGCGAGTGTTTGTTACCTGATTCACACAAAAGGTAAGTGGGAGCAGGCAGGCATTGCAAAATTATTAGTCATTTTTTGTTCCTCAGTGGGTATGTCTCTCTTTCCCCATCATTTCTGCACCATTGGCCAAGCTCAGCTGCAGTTCACAGGGATGCAGCACTTGCAGAAATCATATTATTCCCAGAAGTTTCATGAAAATACACAGGGAGGTAGAGGAGGGAGCTGTTGCTTGTCTCCCCAAAGAGGATGGGCTGTAGGTTGCACCCAGCTCCCACGAAAGCCAGAGTACCTGCTCAGAATGCGGTTGTTGTGCCCACCACAACTGTGGGAAAGAATCAGTCACAGCCGGTGTCCTCCCATGGGCTTCACAGACCCTGACCATGGGACTAATCCATGGGAGGGTTGGTTTAATTACTCCCTTAATTACTTGAACCTGCTTTAGCAGAGGGATTGGACTAGATGATCTCCAGACATCCCTTCCAACCCCAACCATTCTGTGATTCTCTGCTCATACAACTACTCTTTTTGTCATGCAGTGATGCCCTCTTCCGCCCATCCCCCACCCCTTTAAAATGCAACCCGCTACTTCCAACTGGCTATTAAGTCTGTCATCTCAGTCGTTCTCAAATCCCCAGCAAGCACCCAAGGGCTTTTCTTTTGCTTTTGCTTTTTTAAAATTCAGGTTCTAAAAATCCTTGTGCACAACTTCTCCATATTTCGCCCGTCTATGTTTATTGTAGAAGCTATTCCTCAGGGAGCAAGTAGCTGCGAGCCTATAAAATGGTCCTGGGGAGGTGTTTTTTCCAGTGAGGGAGAGCCATGTTTCTGACAGCCTTGGAAAGGGAGATAAGATCAATTCTAACTAATGCTTTCTCTCTTGCTCATCAGGCCGGTAACTCAGATGCATGACCAGCACAGGCGGTGGGAGACATCCATAACTGGCACCGAGGCACTGCTGCGCTGCACTGAGCTCATTAAATCAGGCAGTGAAGCTCCCTTCCCAGGCAACGGGCAGCGGCAGGCTCCCGGTCACTGGATGGAGGAGCACGACCGAGTGATCTGCGTTTGCCCTGGGAAGGAGCCAGCCTGTCTCTTGCTGGCTGAGGGAGGCGGCTGAGTACCTCCCTATACATCTTGGGAGAAACTGGAGTTTCTAGTAAAATCTGCTTCTTTAGCAATGTTGAGTCAGGTGCGCTCAGGCTCCTATTCAGCGGGCCAGGTCTCCTGCAGCTTTATTCCTCCCTTACTACTTAATGTGCTGCTGCATAAGCACTACCAAAAAAAGCCTGTCTTCCAGTGAGGAGCCTTTTCAGAGCTGCTATGCTTGAACAGAGGGCAATGGGAAGGGGCACAGGGAAGAAGTTTTTGTTCCACATTTACGTCTCTTCCAGCGTTGGTTTTTTTTTCTACTTCTTTGGGAATAGAGAAAGAGGAGAAGGTTGCCAGGACTCAGAAGAGCTGCTATGAGCAGCAACCTGCAGAGGCTGGGGGAAGCCAAGGCTGGGGAAATGGATTCTGACAGCTAAATGAGACACTAAAAACATAATTTCTTTTCACACATGAGACCAGTGTTCCTTTAAGAAAGAAGCACACGAAAAATACTCACTCAAAAGCGCTAACACTGTGAAAAAAGCAATGGTCCTGACAGAGTTTTCTCTGTAATGAAACCTAATGATGATGGATGCATCAGCTCCATGATCGAACATCTGTGCTCCTCCTGATAGGCATCTTCTGAAGCAGAAAGGGTGGGTTTCTCCCACAGCACTGACGCCCAGAAACATCTGAAACCCAGACTCCCTCCAGTCCCTTCCCCTAGAAAGGAGCTGCATATGCATTGCATGCCAGCAATCACTCTGCCTTACAGCAACAACCGAAGGGAACAGCATGGGGTGTACTGGGCAATAAATATCCTGCTGGCACATTATCCTCCTGTGAAGTGTCAGACTGATGGACCAGGGACAGTGCTGTTTTATAGCAGTCATTCCCAAGCAGAGAAGCCAAATCTACCAGATCTCTCACTCCCAAAGGGCAGTGGGATACCAGTCCTTGAAGTATCTTGCAGTACAAGCAGAACTGGTGCATCTTCATGTTTTAGGCTACAGGATCATCCTCCCTCAAATCAGAGAGATGGGCACTTAAAAAAAAAATAGAGAGAGAAAGTAGCAAATTAACTAAAAGTATTTTTAGCCCAAATCCACAGCTAAAGGAAATTGGTGATGCTTCACTGAACTCAGTGGAGGTAAGGTATGGCTCACCATAGTAATGAACCCACAGATCTGATCTTGGATTCAGGTTCTGATCCAGACTCAAGCATTGGAGATCTTGGTTCTGTTTCTTGTTTTTGTTTTTTAAAAAAAATACTTCCCTTGTGTATTAGGAATGGCTGCACTTGGATAAGGAAGGACAATGCTTTCTCTACCCTTGCCTTTCCCTTTGATCCTCTCTCCAATCGGTTGTTGATGCTAACACTCTTAGTGGTTTGGACTGGTCTGTGTACCACTTGAGGGTGGAAGGACTGCTCCTACCACACATCTAAAGGCATCACAGGACTTGGCAAGGCTTCTGATCTTTAGTGGTTGGTGTTATTTATGTACATGCATCTTTGTCCTTAAAACTGATGCCTGGAATGTCTGTGAAAATGGTTGCTTCTGCAAAATTTTAGGTAAGTTTCCCGATTATCATTTTTCCCCCTACAATTTGTGCAAATCTGATAAATAGCTGTATTTTAAAGGTTACATAAAGTTTATACTTACATTTTGAAGTTCAAGACTTCTGCTGGGCTGCCTTAGCTAAGAGAAGCAAATGTTGTTTGTTGTGTCAGCTCAGGGTAATACTCGCGCACCGCTCATGTGTATGGCAGAGTCCGGGATGAGGTATAAGGGCGGACTGAAAGGGGCCAGTGGGGGCCTGGGACATAGCAGCTGTGCTTGTCTGTAGCAGGCAATGTTAAGGGAAGAAGAACAGTCACAGGCTGTAAAGTCTTTACAAATAAAAAGCAGACTGCTATAGAGTCAAAACTCAAGAAAAATACATGGACAACCAGAGTGGGGAGAGCTGCCACTCTGTTGCTAGGTGATAGATCTGTTATCATGCTAATGACAATGAAGGATGATACTAGTACCAATAAAACATCTTTCATTTGAGAATTACCAAGCCTTCTCCAGACAGCATGGCTATATTATTCACATTTACCAGAGGCACAGACAAAGATGAATTGATTTGCCAGAGGTCACCGAAAGCAGCACTGACAGCTTTCAGAATAAGAAATTGTCCTATTTTAGTTCTATTAAGCCAAGGATTACCATAAAACCTTTCTTTGCAATCAGTCCCTGCCCCCTCCCCTCATCAATCACCCCCACGTCCCTCTGTCCAGAGGGGACATCCTCCTGTCTTGTTTGTATTTCCCGTCCTGTTTAGATTACAAGATATTCTGGCTCTGGAGCTTAGTTTACCAGGGGTTGTAAAGGGCAGAGCAAATTCATGGGCCAAAATGTGCTGTTTTGCGGCTGTGTGAATAAGAAGAAAGTATGGGGCCCAACTGGACATAGTAGGTGTGCAAGATAGGATGGGATTGTGTGATGATCCCCATGGTGGCCCTGGGTGGTCTTGTGATCTTGGGTTGTGGCTCCTTCAGCAGCAGCCTGGAGCAAAGGCTCCCTGAGCCCCTACTCTGGTATGATCTCTCCTTGGAACTTGTGAGGTGGTATCTGCTGTGGCAGGTCTGGTATCTGCCAAGCTCTTGAGCTGCCCCAAGAACAGGGTTGATTTTGCTTGGGACATAGGGAGAGGAGCCCTATGCACCAGGCACTTTCCTGTCCTCATGCACTTAGGAGCAGACATGTGGTAGGCATGAAAGCTTCATGTAAGATGGAACTAGCTTGCTGGCCCTTGCATGCAGACTTGTGACAACAAATTGTGCTAAGGAACCATTTCTACCAGATACTCTGACCAGGAAAAATCCAGGGGACTCCTCACTGACAACAGCTGTGCAACTCCAGGGTGAAGTCCTTCTAGGTTGCCCCCCCATGGCTTTGTGTAGACACTTACCCACACCACAGCCTGTGAAATGCCAAGAGGCTATATGAAAAGAAATGCAAATGTTCCTCAGCCCACTGAATAACAGCTCTCCCTGACTATCTGCATGGCTTTTCCTAATACTGGGGCTCCTCAGGCATGAATCAGTAACGGCATGAGTCAGGCATAATTTATTCTGTCATTGTTTCCCATTAGAGATCGTGAGGGAAACACAAGTGAGCCTAAATTCTAGCGCTTGTAGGAAAATAGCGTTTCTGGTTTCCGCTTGAAGAACAGAGTTTCCGTGATGATGAGGAACAGCCTGCAATTTCATGACGAGCTGATGTAGTCTATCGAGGACAGCAGGGTGGGAACACAGCAGGGATGCCAACATGAGAGGTTTTACTCTGAGTCATTTTTCCCTCAGGGGTCTGGGCTGGACCTATAACCCACCACATGCTTCCTATGGTGCTTCCAAAGGCGCAAACCTGGCAGCTCCCACTACTTCTAAGAGGAGTACTGAGCCCATCATAGGTATGAAAACTGGGCTTTTACAGTCTTTGTTTCCTTTTCTTTATGTGTAAAATTGGGGATGCATCTCATTTATATCTAATTGTCACTGTGAAAATTTAGCTAGTCTTTCTACAATACAACAAAGAAGCAAATTGCATTCACGGCAGGTGCTAAGGGTTTTAATGACTCTTCTCTCCTGTTTTTCCTACCTTTCAGAGTCTTGGCAAGTTTCCTCAGTCTCGTGTATTTCAGTGCAGGAGGACACAGCCCTGAAATAACTGAAGCACAGGAGTTATATAGCAGCTTTGTGGGTTTTGTTCAAATTATGTGAAAGACCAAGACAATTTAAAACCTCAGGGCATGGCTGTAAAATAGATCCTACTGGACTGCTACATCCTCCTAAGTGATGCCAGGCTGCCACTGCCTAGCTAAGAAAAAGTCTACGTTAGCTCCAGTCCCGCAAAACATGTGTTACAGACATGAATTTAAGGTTAGCATGTGCTTTGCTGGATTGGAACTACTTTTTCTTTCCATAGTGCGGGGGAGGGGGGGGGGGGCACACAAAAACCGCCCACCCCAAAAATGTGAACCAGCACTTTTTTAGGTAAATGCACAGCCTGGACCAGTAGGGATATTAGGAGCAGTGGAGTGGGGTAAAGCCAGCCGAGTAAAATCCTACTGGCAGCCTCATGGCACTTAGAGTTGAGCACAGGGTTAACTCCTTCCAAAAAGTGGAGATGATAGAAGGATGGGTAAAGCTAGCACTCTGAAACATCTCCTGTGCTGCTCCTCTACAGGTGATAGTTAAGTTCTGCAGAGAGCAGCTGCAAACAGATGTGCTGTCTGGTGAGCTGCATCCCCTCTTGCTCCCCTAAGCTTCAGGGACTTGCCCTCATGGAGAAGATGCTGGCAGCAAGGCTTAAGTAGGTAGAATTTTAATTAATGAATTTGGAGAGATACAGCAGTCACTTCTCCCAGCAGCTCTCCTGACTCTTGAGCTTCCAGTTTTGTTGCACACCAGTGCACCCCACAGTCCACACGGCCCAGGGAGTGTGATGGGGAAGAGGCCATCTCTCAAGCTGCAGCTGGGAAAATACCTCCTTGCAAGGTTCCTGGAGCCCAGTCTCCAGAAAGGTTTGTTCCCAGCAGCAGTGCTATGCTGGGACCCTGTGACCATGTCCCACAGGCCAAGCCCAAGCCCTGAACTCTCCCCGTGCGCTGTCGGAGGGGACAGGGCCAAGCAGCCTTGCAAAGGGGCTAGATGCATGGACAGGGTATAGCAGGAGGGAGGCAGAACGAGCTGACCTTAGGCAGAATTGTTTAAAACTTGGCAGTTGGACCAATCTGTGATAATAAAACTCCCACAACTTCCCTCCTAAATCATGACCTAGCAAAACAATGCTTATTTTGAAACCAGCCCTGCAATCCAGATAAAGGCTGTGTGCAACACACAGGAAAAAATTATATTTGGGGTACTGGGAGGAGATTAAACAGTAACAAATAACCTCAAGCTTACAATATAATTTTCTCCACATATGGACAGAAAATGATCGACCCAAACTGGTTCAGAATTGTTCCAGGTTTGCACCAGTTGCTCACTGGGGGGTCTGGACTACACTGCAGCAAGTAAGGAGCACCTGAACAGGAGGACCTCAACTACTTGCCTTTGACTTGCAGACAAGACTTTCCTCAGGTGACCCCTTTCCGAAAGCAGCACTAGGCTTTCTCTTTTAGCTACAGCCCTGGTGGAAAGGCAGACTGCTAGACAAGGTCCCACAGATGCATCCCAGATAAATGTTTCTCACAGCCAAGCTTTCTCTACATCCCACCCTTCCCTTTGGCAGTCCTCTTCAAGCCCCTCTCCAACAGCAACCCTGGGCTCCCTCTGAACGCTAAGCCTAAGCCTAAACTCACCTAAACTGTAATGGGTGGCTAACCTTTGAAGAGGCTAACCAGACAAAATATGTCTCACTGCCAAGCTCTCTCAGCAACACACACTTCCCTTTCCATCCTGATGTCAAATGCAGCTCCATGATTTCCCCCTCTCTCAGCCCCAACCCTGATGCTAACTGACAACTGATTTATGAGCAAGTACTCTCAGGCATTGCCCAAATGAAAAATACCTTGCATCCAAGCTCACTTGGCAGCCCACACTTCCCTTTCACAGTTGCCTTCTCCACCCCAAGACAATTGCAACTCTAGCCATCGCCCTTTCTTAGCCCAAACTCAACCCCCAAACCTAACACTAACTGACAGTCAACATTTGGACAAGGTGCCCTAGACAAAATAACTCACAGCCAAGTTCTATTGGCACCACACTTCCTCTGAGCAGTCCCTTTCCACCCCCAAGTCAGCTGCAATTCCAAGCTGCCTCCCTTCCTCAACCCTAGCCCTACCCCTAACCTTACCTGACAGATAGCCTTTGGACATGGCCCTTCAGATATCCCACACAAAATGTATCTCATAGCCAAGCTTTCTTGCAGACACCTTTCCCGTTGCACACAATGATTGTACTTCCATGCTACCTCCATCCCTCAGCCTTAACCCTAACTGTAACCCTCCATGAAGACTGGCTTTTGGACAGGTCACCTGAACATAGCCCAAACAAAAAATCTTGCAACTAAGGGCAGCCATCAGTTCCCTTGGACAGCTCTTTTCTATCCACATGAAAGCTGAACATCCTGGCCCTCTCCCTATTTTGACCCACAACGTTAATGGACAGCTGAATGGCAACATGAAGATTTACCTGCAGACAAGGTCGTCTAGATATTGCCCTAAAGAAAAATATCTCCCAGCCAAGCTCTCTGAGCAACCCATAACATCCATGGCCAGCCTCTTGCCATCCTAATTCCAACTGCAAGTCTTTGATTCCTTCTTCTCTCAAATGTAGTCCTAAGTGATGACCAAACTCTAGACAAGGGCTCAGTCAACCTCTCCTGTCAGCCCACACTTCCCTTTCCATCCGTGTGCTAGTTGTACCTCCAGTCTTTTGTTGTCAGCCTCTCTAAACCCAAAACCTTACCCTAACTCTAACACTAATTGATGGACAAGCTTTGTGCAAGACCCTCTAGCCACAGCCTAGATGTCACACAGCCACATAGGTTGAACTCCCTGCCTGCCCTTTTGAACTCTCAGGTGGGGTTTAGTTGTCCATACCACTGAGGGTCTGGGCATTTGGCCCAGCACATCCCTTCCCATCCTGTGTGTCTGTTGTTCTGACTGAGATGCGTAGCAGTTGCCAGCTGGCTATGAAATTTTATGTTGCTAATTTTTCAAGGCAAAGCTGTAAGTTCTCTCTTAAGGTGAAACCATTGAACTGAAAGCATGGGACTAGTTTTTCCTCTATGCAGCTCCATGTGTGTAAAGCAACCCTGAAGCTGGGGTAGCCCACAAGTGTTGATTGCCTTCCAAGCTCGTTGCTTGTGTCTGCTGTGAAAACAGACGGGATAAATGTCTGTTGGGAAAACAGAGGCAGAGGTAGGATTTTATAGAGCTCTTGAGGCATGGATGAAGCTCTGGGCCTGTGTCCTCCACATGCACATATCTGCTCACCATAATCCATCAGGATTTGAGAATCCTGGCACTTTCGAGATGCCACAAGGTGTGGGAAAGAATTAAAGAGCCTGAAATAAAAATACCATTTGTTTAAATATTTGGAAGGAAATAAAGAGAACGGGATTTTAGAGGAATGAACAATGCATACCTATCCCAGCTAAAGCCCTGTGAGAGAGCTACTTGTAGCTTTACTGTATTAACTGGGTAGTTGCAATGTCTGGAAGACTACATGGAGGACCAGCATGGAATCTATGCTGAGTGCTGTGCAAATACTCACAACAAAGATGGTTCCTCTCCCAAGGATACTGCAGCCTGCAGCAAACCGATGAAGGAGGACAGGGTAATAAAGAGTTAATTTTGGTTAGTGTGGTAAACCATCTTCTCCACACCCAGAAGCTGTGTCTATTTTCTGCAGACCCTGCAAAGGAGCATTTATGTGGGGGTTAGAGGAAAAGTCTAAATTAGTTTTACAGATGCTTAGAGGGAATTTCCCCTCAGGTACCATGGGGAAATCAGGCAGGGCCTCTTTGTTAATGCAATGTGAGTAGCTTTCCTCACGGCCCCTCGGAGGTGACCTACCAGCACTGAAGCAAGGCAGGAGGCTGGGTAAGGACCGCCAGGCACCTTACTCGTGATGTGGTGAAAATGGGCAGCCAGAGGGTGGGATAGCTCATGTGTTCGTCTCCCTCAGATCCCCACAGGGACTGTGTAATATATCAGTCTGCTTTGCATCAAACAGCTGTCTGACAACAGCCTTCCTGAAAGCAAGGGAAAAAAAAGCAGAGTCCTTAAAATTCAGGCACCAGCTCTTGCTTTTGTCAATTGCTCTTGTCAAAGCCCATTTGTCAGAGGCTCTGCAGGCTGTCATGTCACACGGCTCAGCACCCATGGCTCCTCTGCTGTCCCACAATAACCCTCACAGCAGATCAAAGACTGAGCCATTCTTCTTCCCCATCTCCTTGGTTTTTTTCTTTATCAACCAACATTCATTTATCAAACTGGCATTCATACATGAAAAATTTCTATGATCAGATGAACATGCTGGCTTCATGAATGCTGATACAGTAGGTCCAGACCCGCCCTAGCATAAAAGAGGCCACACAGCAATAATACAGACACAAAGGATAGAAAAATCCTGTCAGTGATTGCGTGGATTATAAAATGCTGCCACTTGTTTCATTAACTTATGTTAGTCTTGCATGGCCACACGCACACCAGGCTGCCTTGAAAGAGAACTGAAAGGCGTTATGGTCTCAGCTTTCCCAGCAAGTGATGGCCCCTGGCAAATGTTTCTGAATCCAAATGTCTTCTGTCACCAAAGCCTGAAAAATCCCTCCACGGTACATAGTGTATGTGCCGCTGGCTGATTTCTCCTGTCTGTTTATTATTTCTGTCTCAGATCCTCATGTTTCCCTGAGTTTGATATGTATAATACAGGCATAATGATATCTTCTGTTAATTCTGCACTTGACAGGAGTATACAATATTGCTCTGTGGTCGTTGGTGTTTTGTTATTTATGATGGTAACTCTTTCCTTGGAAGAGGACGGATGGCAATGTCAATGGCTTTTTATAACTCAATCTGTGTTTTTTTTTAATCAGGAATGTAGGTGGGAGGTTCTGATACTGCAACATCCTACTTTTAGAGGACAAGTTCCTATAAATTTTCAATTTTTTTCTGTGGAGCAGCTCAGCACCAATGGCATGATTAAACTGAACAGAGCCTTCCTGATCTGGCAGCAGTGGATAATGTGAAATCTCGATGGAGAAACCTGCAACGTGCCACGTGCTGTGTGCCGTGATCTGGTTAAAATCACTTGAAGGCTAGTGTACAGACTGAAGGTCAGACTCAAGATTGATATAAACCACCTCAGTTGATTCAGCATAGTTGGCATCAAGTAGGAACACAGCCCAAGTGCCAGCTGGTCCTAGGGCAATGCTCAGTCTGGAAGGTGCTTACCTGTTGAGCCTATGGGGGCTCTGCTCTTCCCATTTGGCCCACAAAAGCAGGTTTCCCTGTGCAAGGATAAGGAATGGACTGCTGTGAGGGGGTCTAGTCACTTATGAGTGGCTGAGCTCCCATGAGCCAGGCTGAGTTAATTGACTGCCCCAGCTCACAGCCTTGTTTGCCTGCCAAACCCCTCAGACCAAGGGCAGTGGGCTGGGTGCCATGCCACCCCTTGGCCACCAATGATGTGAGTTGCCATCAGACCCTACAGCACACCACCTCCTTGGTTACCCCTGAAATAGGGGTGACAAAGTCCTGCAACAGCAAGGCAAAGAGCGATAAGATTTTAGATGGCTCCAGCACAGATGACCAGGGCCTGACTGGAGGCAGCCCTGTTTATCAATAGTTAATGCTGGGAAAGGTTTCTTTCCCAAAGCCTCCATGCAGAAGGACCTCTGTGTTGTGCAAGACGTCACCTTCATGACAAGAAGATGTTAAACTACTGCATGCAGAGGGAGAATGTTATTTTGGACAGCACAGTAGGGCAGCAAACTGAAGAGAAGCCTCTTTAGCAGCTGATTTTATGGTGTTCCCCCTCTAAACATCAGATGTAAAAAAGCCATTCACTTTGTGCTCAGCACAGAGATTTTTATATAAAATGGATGCTCCATCATATATAGCTATGTCATGATGATTGTAGGACATGTTGGCATTACACATCCCACTTGACATGCCCTGTGAACATGGGCTGAGTAATTTCAGGTTGTATTTAAATAAAAGTGTCTATATTTTTCCTGCAAGCACAAGTCAGTTAAAAATATCCTGTGGTTACTGCTTTGAAAATGCCTTAAAACCAACTTACTCTGGTCATGAAGACAGGGCAATGGTGACAGTCACATTAAAATACTCAACTGCAGAGCATGCCCACACGGAGGTCAATCCCCACACATTTGTGGAGGCAGACCTGAGGAAAGGTGGGCTGCCTTTCCCTGGCCACCACAGCCACCCTCCTGACCCCATGAGCAGACCCTGCCACTTCCTGGGCTGCTGGCGAAGAGGCAGCTGCCTCTGTGGAGGCATGCCCCATGCCACCAGAGACTAAGCACAGGACAGAAAAATATCTGCTTTTGGACTCCTGTAGCTCATGCTTAGGCTATGAGATGTGCTGTCCATCTCCATCCCTAGGTCCAGGCCAAATGCCTCAGCCTCCCTGGGGATGCAGACCCCTCTTTGGAGGCTCAGGCTGCATATTTGCAACCTGTCTTCCCCTGTCTCCTCACCTTTGACTCTCCTTGCTACAAAAGCCAGCTCAGCCGTAACTGGGCCCCTGGGTGCACCATCGCAGATGGCTCTGAGCAGCCTTATTCAGGATGCCCGTGCACAGCCCTGCCCACAGGAGCCCCACTGCAGCCCCCAAGACCTGTCTCATGCTGCCTTGTACGTCACCTGTGCCCAGTCCTGGCTCACTCACTGAGCTCCCTGGATGGGCAACAAGAGAACAATTTCACATTTTATCATGGTTTGTGTGATATTAAAAATCTTGTTGGGATAGCTGGATTCCAGCTTTTCAGTTTTCCTTCCCTTCTGTTCATTCACTTACAAACATGCTTCCAGTTTTCCATCTTTGTCACTAAAAAGGATGGAAAAGTTACCCCCAGGTGAGTGTCTCTAACCCAGTGAATAAGCAAAGCTGTTCATTATTATCTCACTGTTACTGGCACAGGACCCTGTGTCACAGGATGGGTAATACAGAGGAAGCTTTCAGTGCATCTGAAATCCACTTATCTCTCTGATGAATGGTACAGCATCTGCCAAAGTTGCCACTGGCCTTTTCCCTGTCATCTGACCACCTTCTGGCAGGACATGACCCTTGCTCAGAAAACGTCCCAAGCACTGCAGATACAAGTGTGATTCCACAAAGTCCCTGTTTCCTCACCCATGAGCCCAGGTCCCTGACAAATGTTGCCGAAAATAGAGACAAACATGCTCTGATTAGTGTGAAAAGGACAATGAAATCCCCTTCCTTATTAAACAGCTGAAGCAGCATTCCCGTGCTGTTCCTGTCCCATGTAATCCCCCATGACTAAAGGCTACTAAAATTGCATGAGTCTTTCTAGAAAACATGAGGCAGGATAAGGCTCCCTCCAGCCTCAGCCCCCCTCAGGGCTGTCCCCCGGGGGCTGGAGGCTGAGCTACCTCCAGCGAGGATGGTCTCGCAGGCGCTCCTGCCTGCGCTGAATGGATCCTCTGGTTTGGAGAAATACCGGGGCTTCGGGCCAGTGCGCTTGTACTCTTGCTGTGGGGGATTCCTCCTGCCAAATACTCCACACATTAACATTATTTATGTGCTGCAGAGCTAGTTGGAAGGGAGTCAAGTCCTTTGCTTGTCTTCCAAAAATGAGAAGCAACATACTGTCCACCTGGTTGCGTCATCACGAGCCTCGCACTGCAGTAATTTTCAGGGAAGAGAGCTCGCGAGGCAGCTGGAGCCTTTCCAGTGCCTTTTGGCAGCATGAGATGCAGCTGAGATACAGCGTACGGGCCTGGAGCCGCACCACGTGTTGTGTGGGGCTGGCCAGCTTGGCCGGGCAGCTCTCACATGTGAAGTGGGGAAGCGGGGGTGAGCGCTGGTGAGGTGCTCCCCTGGCTTTCCTACAGCAAGCTGGTAGTTCAGATTTGGCCATGGCTATTGCACGGCTTCAAAGAGATAACATTGGTGTTGTCCTCAGAGAGCCCTGGAAGTACACAGAGCAAACCCAGTGAATTTGCAATGTGGCTTTAGGCTCCCTTGTTTACTAAAAACACTTCAACATCTTATACCAAGGTTCTTTCTGTAGCTCTGTGATTTTTTGTTGAGAAGTCCAGGTGAATTCCCAAGTGCCTTGTTCTACTGAAGGCCAGAGGAAAGCTCCTGCTAACTTCAGCGGCCAACTCACTGCACTCCCGTTACTCCATGCCTGCTGCAGGGAGGGCTATTAAACAGGCCTGGTGGGAAGCCAGCAAAAGCAGCAGGAAGCTGAACACGGTCCTGATTAATATTATTTCCCTTGTTATGCTCATAGCCAGCCTTGGTTATAGCTTTCACTCACCAGCTAATTTTTAATGGATGACATTAGGGTTATCCATAAAACTGAGAACTTGGTGGTTAAACCCGAGAGGAGTTTCCCAACACTGGTGACATGCTCTGAGGGTCTCCTTTGTCTGATTACTAAGATCTACTCTGCAGAGAGTGTTTATTGCCATCTGAAGAAGTAGCTACTCACTCTAGAAAGAAAAGCTCATGATTCTGTAGATTTTAAATTATTAAATTTATTCATGATGTCTCATAGAAAACAAACATACAGCCCATAAACTGTATTTTCTCTCATGCAGCTGCTATACAACACATAGAGCCATGAACTTGACTGCTCAGGAAAAGTGGAGCATGTTCCTGTTATTGTCACGATCATCTTAGTCACAGAATGGGATTTGATCACTCCTAGGCGTGTTATAAATACAGCCAGCTGCAGGATCCAGATCCAGACTCAGAGCTGCTCCGTGGGGTGTGTGGGCTTCCCTTCAGCTCACAGTAGGAAAGAGGGGCCAGCAGCAAGTCTGAACCCTGGATTTCCCTGGAGACTGAATACATGTGTAACCACAGATGCAACCATGCTCTCGCCTTTGCCATACATAAATAAGAGCTAGACATACATTTTGAGTCTGGACTGAAGCTCTCCCTAGACATTCTCTCGTTCAGGCTGAGGGTGTGAGCCCAGCTCCACAAAAAGACTTCAAACTTCAAAAAACAAGTGTCAGGGCTGTAAGCTTCTTCTTGTGGGGAGATGCTGGCTGAGGTACCATGGCAGAAGAGCAAGGGCTGATGCAGTGCTGAGCAATTGCTGGTATTTGGCTTCATCATTGGGTGGGTTGGTGTCCCTTGCAGAGATCACAAGTGGAATAAAGGCTCGGTCCATGCAGGAAGATGTGAGGGCAGAAGAGGGAGGGAGGCATTTGTGTGCCCTGAGGGTCAGTGCTGCACAGAGAGGATACACAGTTAAGCAGGCCAGGGTGAATTACTGCTTGTGCAACAGCTTTCAGGGGCGGAGGGAAGGGTAGCCCTCCAATGGACCTGGAGGTCCTCTGCTTTGTCTTGAGGAGAGAAAAGAGAAGAAACTGCAAAGCAGCAGCTACATCAAAACCATATCTGAGCACACAGCTTTTCCATCCATCAGAGAGCTGAGGTGAGGTAGGGGCTTCAGCTGGACATAACTCTCTTTTAACTGATTCCGTCAGGAAACAGATCTTTGGTTTTGTGCCCCTGTACCAGGGAGCTGCAGAGCTGCCTCAAGCCACAGCTCAGAGCATATCCTGTCACTGCTGTGCTGAAGATTGAATTAAGACCCTGCCAGGCTCTGAAACCTAGTCATGACTCCATACGAGAAGGCATTTTACAGTGAAATTTATTTTGGCATATATATTTATTTGATACAGATATATCTATACACACATATATGTACGTATATATACACAGACATATCAAGGGGAAATGAAAATATGCCCTGTCAGCTTCTTGCAAAACAACACATTAATTCACATATGGAAGTCTCCTCAATGTTTAAGCCAAGCCAGGATGCTAACTGAACAACCCACCCCAAACAAAGAACCTCTAGCAGCTCTTAAAAAATCACAAAAGTGGTCAAAGGCCCTCATGCCTTATTTTTTCCACACACACATTCGTACTTTCACTTGACCAATTGCTTTTGACTGATTGATTTCACTTCTTTGGGATACCACACATCTGGAATTATTCAGAATAATTGTTCCGTTTAGCTTTATCCCCTATGCTTACAAAATCTTGGAGGAGCTTAAAAATGCTCTTAACATTTGTATGTGCTTCTTAGCATGTTTGGTTTACGGATCTGAATGGCAGATAAAAATGCCATTAATACAATATTAAACTGAAGATTGACTCTGTACACAGAAGTCAGGACAATTTAAATTTAATACTCTTACAGCATTGTTAATATTCTTAAGGCATAGGTGTCCTTAGGATCCACACTTCGATACACTCATTTGTTCAGCCCAAGGCTTCATGCCAGGATTCAGCTCACTGAAGTCAACAAAGCTCTGCTTGTAGAGTCAGGGACTTGCTGTCAGTAACAGTACCACAGACTCACCCCGTGATCACATGCTACGTCCTGTCCGGTTTGTCTGTCAGAGAGGTTAAGGAAAAGAGTGTTGAATATACAATGATGCAAAACTCAGCTTATTTATAGAAGAACAGGAAGAGGAAAGTATACACAGACCATCTCTCCTATGGTGAGTCAGGGTTAGTTTCTGCATAGTTAAAGCTGAACTGAAAGGAAGGAAAAGGGTGTCTGCACTTGCTATAGATTTTGTGTGGTGAATGAGGATGATGTCAGGGTACTTGTTTGGCATGTGTATTGAGGGAAGACAGATTGCCCATACCCCACTGTTGGAATTGTTTGGATTCTCCAATTTGTTTGCTCTTTCTGAGTGGCTTTTTGGAGGACAGGGAAACCTGCCTGAGCTCCAGCCTTCATTACAGAGAGAGGAAAACCCTAGTTAGACGAACATTTAAAAAACAGAGTCCTCAGTTTGTCAGAAAAGACAGCAGACAAATGAGGGAAAAGGCCGTCCAGGGAAAATTCAGTGGCATTTTTCACCATGGCCTTCATTGTCACTGACTCTAAAAGGCTTGCCATCTACACCACCTCTAAAAACAGTTTAAGTCAAAATGTTGTGTTATAGTTGTACGGTCAGGAAAGAATGTCTATGAAGTCTCTTAGGAGATGTAATTTTTTACAGTTCCTTTAGCACTGATAAGCAGCCATGCCAGGTAAGGATGTGCCAAAATGTTAAAGATTCAGCTATCCATTGCCAGTTGCATTTTGGATTCTTTCCTTTTCCAAAATTCACCCAGTCATTCTGAAAGTTAACACGTCTGTGGTAGAAAGGATTTCGTAAAAGGCCGAGGCTCAAGTGACAGCTCTAGCATACTGTCAGCTGGTGTATTTTTGCTAACATTGCTGTTTTGTACAGCCATGTAATGCAGAAATTGCTTCTACCATGCATGTTGGAATTTGTGTAAAGTTGAGGCTGTTTTAAGATGCACCAGGTTACCACTGATGTGTCATCTGTGATGAAAAAGCGTGGCTGCCTTTGATCCCTTCATTTTGAAATTTTCAAGGTCATTGCATGTGCCAGAAATTTCTGCTATTTTGCTATCTGACCCAAATGCAGTTGGGAAAAACTTCCACACAATTGTTCTCATCTTGTATTTTCACAGAGTGATCTTTGTTGTTTTTTGCAAGTTTTCTCTGTGGTAGTAAAGCCCTCTCAGTTTAGCTTTGGCCTGAGATGGCTGGACACTGGCTTGGTCTCCTTCATATGAATGAAGTTATATTGATGAAAATATATTTTCTGGCTACTGAATAATCATCATCAAGGACTGATGTATTGGTGGCAAAAGATACGTTTATGCCAGTTCCCATACATCTGTGTTAGGGACCATAGTGATACAATTATTTTGGCTAAAAGCACACTGCTCATCAAAACCTTATTAGCGTAACAGAAGGCAAGCACCCCACAACCATCAGCCTCTTTACAGCTGATGGGCTCTCCCACTGAAAACTGAAGAAGTACAGGAAAAGGATTTATCCTTTTCTTCTTGCTTCTATTTTGAAAGGGTATGATTAACATGTAAATAAAAAGTATAGCGTTGCCCTGTGTTGTAGATCATGCACATCTGCAACCACCTCCTATTTAAGTCTGTTGACTGTTCACTTCTTTGCCTTTCTTTTTATAGTTCTCTCGGTAGCTTCCTTACCTCATTAGGCTTTTGAATTCTGGAATAAAAACTTGATGCTTGACTTCTGTGTCCCATGTTTGTTTTTAAAGCCCCTTTTGAGGACATTAAATCAAGATCAGAGCCAATAACATTCTGGTTTAGGAGCACAGAGTGACTATTTAAGATGTTTGGGACCTCCATATGATCATTTGTCATAACATTATTCCAGTTCAAATGCTTAATTACAGCATATTTTCAAATCCCTTTCCAGAAGCTCTATAAATACCTCAGCAACATCTAAAGACCAGTCTAGCTGCTGATAGCTAAAACTATGTTTTCACACAGCCTGGCCTTTTCTTTCTCTTCTGTTAAAGAAGATTCTGTTTTCACCCGTGTTTTGCATCTAGGAACCCAGAAATGTTGGGCCCTTTCTTTGACTGGCATTTGCTGTGTGCCACCAGGGTCTGAATATCTTGCTTTGCAGATGTAGCCATGGCTCCATGTTGCTCTTCCAAGGTGGCAGACAAAGGTCCTCCAAGGCAGATGAAGGTGGAGGCTGAAGATTTCCCCCATCCAACCTGTGCTCCTCCGCATTGTGCTTGGCTCTGCTCTCCTCACTGAGGGCAGAGCCTGGCTTCAGTCCCTCATTGCTTCCATCTGACGTGCTTTGCTGTACACAAAATGAGGGCATAGCACATAGGAGGAAGACATGCCTGCCAGACAGTGCTGCTCTCAGTAACAGAAGAACACAAGACCTTTGGACAAGGATCCCACAGCTTTAAAGCCAGCAAAAGGTAATACTTTCCCATTAACATACATGATATCACGAGAATGACTGAGGTGATAATTTCACTGTGAGCGTAAAAATCGTCAAACATGGAAAACAGCCACTGTTAGTCTGGAAAAGGTTTTTTAAAATATTGCAAAACATTTAGGAATCAATGCCTTGGTTGACTACTAGCCAGTGCAGCCAAGATGAGCGATTCTGTCTGGGTAGTTTATCTCCTGCTGTTATCGCAGGGAGTGTTGGGTTCCGTACCAGTGCCTGTGCTGCTGTCCAGCCCCAGCCCCAGCCCTG